>NC_044553.1:169511771-169833438 GCF_007565055.1 Rhinopithecus roxellana
GTATCTCCAACCCAACATGCTCCAAATGCAATTCACCAGCTTCTAGTTGGTTTCCTTCTCTGCACCTGGGGGATTTCCCTAGTAATCTCATGTCCAAACCCTTTTGGTCATCAGAACCTAGAGTGTTCCCTCTTGAAGATCCCTAGAATTTGACCCTTCTCTCCCACCTTCACCACTGCTTGCCTAATCAAAGCGTTTCGCATTCATTCAGTGAGGAAGCTACACCAGGTTCCTCACTGCTGCCTACATGCTCTCTCTCACCTCAGGGCCTTTGCACTTGCTGGAACCTGTGCCTTGAATACTCTCCTCCACTTTCTACCCCTGCTGTACCCTAATTAATTCTTATCTATATTCTGGAACCCAGATTAACATAACTACCTCAAAGAAACCTTTTTTGACCCCTAGACCAATGGATCTCACTGGGGGGTGGTCTTGCTCCCCAGTGGACATTTGGCAATGTTTGGAGATATTTGTGGTTGTCACAAGCAGGGAGGGGATGTGTGTGGCTACTGGCATCTGTTGCATAGAAGCCAGGGATGCTGCTAAACATCCTGCAGTGCACAGGACAGTCCCACATGACAAAGAATTGTCTGGTCTAATATGTCACAGGGCCAAGGTGAGCGATCCTGCTCTAGCCTGTCATGTCCCCATGATACATTTCCATAACACACTCCATTTCTCCTGCAGACATTCAATCTTTAGCTGTGCAAAGGTATTGGCCGGATTCCATTCTCTGAGCTTTATGGGATGAATAAAGGAATTAAAGTCACTGGGTCATGTTGATCTCTGGGTCTCTACCCGCAGTGCCCAAACCAAGCATGCAGCCTTGAGCTTGGCACTGAGAATGTGTGGATTGATATGACATGGCCAGGGCAGGGATTGAGCCACACTGAGCAGAGGCCACCCTGTGTCCTGGCTTTCAACTCCGCAGGGCCCTCCAGGTCGTCTGACGGCAGTGCTTGCCCTGGCCCTTGACTGGCTTCTCACCTTGTACTCAGCAACTAGCTCTGCAGTGCTTTTTCACACTTGTCAGTGCCTCGTCTCTAAGTTCATCTCCAGGTGGTTCTGTGGGCCCCTTAAAGCCACCAGGTCCAAGTTTATCCGCTCCTCATCTTGTCAAGCTGGCTGCTCCTCCAGTGAGCTTACTCAAGTGCCTGTACCACCATCAACCCAGCCAACAAACCAGAATCCTGGGCACCCTTGTGCAGCACAGTACCTTTCAGACTTGCTCCCTTTACCTCCCCACCGACAGCCACAGGGTCCCCCAGCTTTCTCCCATTTGGTCTTCTTCCCTGAAGCCTTTTTCCCTCTCAGTCCACCTGGGACATCCCTCCCAACTATGTCCTTCTAAGATGACCATTGGCCTGTCTCACTTCCTGATGAAAACTCCTTTGACACTTCTCACTGTCCGCAGGGCAGGGCCCAAGTTCCCCAGCCTGGCAGGGGATGAAGGGTGCAAGACCTTCTATACTCTCCCCAGCCCCTCCCACCCTCATGGCCTCATCTCCAGCCCCAGGTACGAACACCTCAGCGCCACCTTCTTCATGCAGTCTGGCCTTTTTCCTTTCTTCCTCTCCCCTCCCCTTCCCTCTGAGGTGCCCAGAGATTCCATGCTCATCCTTAAAACCTAAATCAAACACTTCTTCCTTAGTACTATGATGGTTCCTTCAAAACTTACACATAGAACCACCATATGACCCAGAAACTCCACTTCTGGGCATGCATTCAAAGGAAGTGAGGGCAGGGACGCAAATATATATTTGTATTTCCATGTTCATAGCAACATTATTCACAGCAGACAAAAGGTGAAGCAACTGAAGTGTCAGTAACAAATGATAAACAAAATGTTCTATATACTGGGAGGTGGAGGGTGCAACGAGCAGAGATCATGCCACTGCACTCCAGCCTGGGTGACAGAGCGAGACTATCTCTCAAAAAAAAAAAAAAAAAAACAAAAAGAAATGTGGTGTATTCATAATGGAATATTATGCAGCCTTAAAAAGGAAGGAAATTCTGTCACATGCCACAACATGGATGAAACTTGAAGACACTATGCTAAGTGAAATTAGCCAGTCACAAAAAGACCAGTGCAGCATGATTCCACTTACAGGAGTTATCTAGAGTACTCAAGTTCATAAAAAGACAGAAAGGAGAATGGTGGTTGCCAGGGGCTGGGGGAGGGGAAATGGGAAATTGTTGTTTATTGGGTACCGAGTTTCAATTGGGAGATGATAAAAAGGGGTGGAGATGGATGGTGGTGATGGTTGCACAACAATGTGAACATACTTAATGACAATGAATTGCAGACTTAAAAAATGGTTAAATGGGCAGGGTGCGGTGGCTCACACCTGTAATCCCGGTACTTTGGGAGGACGAGGTAGGTGGATCAAGAGGTCCATAGATCGAGACCATCCTGGCCAACATGGTGAAACCCTGTCTACTAAAAATACAAAAATTAACTGGGCGTGGTGGCGGGTGCCTGTAATGCCAGCTACTCAGGATGTTGAGGCAGGAGAATTGCTTGAACCCAGGAGGCAGAGGTTGTGGTGAGCTGAGATGGTGCCATTGCACTCCAGCCTGGGCGACAGATCGAGACTCCATATCAAAAAAAAAAAAAAGGTTAAATGGTCAATTTTATGTTTTGTATGTTTTACCATAATAACAAAAGGTAATAACAAAATAATGCAACAAAAAATCCACCTCTTCCTCTTGGGAAGCTGCCTGGACATTCCCGCCACCTCCCCAAACACTTGTGTTGCCCCGGCCCCCCACCCCCCAATTCCCCGAAACACAGCCGGGTGGAGCTGCCCACACCCCACTCCATGCATTCCATGAACATTCCCAGTACCCTGTAGGGACAACCCGACAGCCATGTCTGTCCTCCGAGACTGAGGGGTTCTGCAGGCAGGCACTATGTCTCATTCCCTTCTCCTGCCCACGTCTAGCCCACAGTCCAGAGCAGAGTTTCTTCAATGAAGGAACGAATCCCCCAAACCAATAGTTCTGGGTTAGTACTATCCCAAACCTCACAGCCTGTTATTCTCAGAACGGTGATTTACTTCTAATATTCATCAATAAACCCCTCCCCCTGCCAAAGATTGTCTGCCCTTCCATTGAGCAACAAGGTCAGAAGGGGGTTTCCATGGACAAAGTTAATAAACAGCTAACTTGGGAGGAATAAACAAAATAAAACCCAGCGTAGGCCTGGCGCAGGCATGCCCTTGCATCTAACAACACCACACTCCACCCTCTCTCCCTCCTCTGCTTGGTGGGTGGGCTGATTCACTTCCTGTGTCCCCTCCCAGGCAGCGTGAGAGGGGAAGGTGAGGGGAATGCTGAGTCCTAGGGCATGGATAGATGATTAGTCACCACGCTGCCCTGCACTGGAAGGTCACTAACCTTAGTGTGTGGGCCCTGACCACAGGCCTCTCTCCCCCTCACGCTGAGCCTTGCCTCCCCACCCCGACTTATGTAACCCAAGGTCTAGAAGGTGAAGAGAACTGGCCTTGGCTCTCAGCATGAGGTCCAGGGGGCCCCTCCACCCATAAGTCCTTGCATGCCCCACCTGTTGACTCTTCATTCACACACAGTCCACATTCATGAAACTTCATAGATCACTGAACCCAGGGGTCTCAACCAGAGATGGGGCAATGTCTGGAGACAGTTTTTGTTGCCAGGAAAGGAAGGGGAGGTGATGGTGCAGTGTCTGATGGGTAGAAGCCAGGACTACTGCTAACCTCCCACAATGCACAGCACATTCCGCCTCTGCACCCCCCACCCCGCAAAGAATTATCCCCTCCCAAAAGTCAATAGTGCTGAGGGTGAGACACCATGATGAATCCAAGCTGTACAGAAGAGGAAATTGAGGCAGAGCAAGTGACAGGATCAAAGTCACACTATGCATTAGATAATGTCAGAATTAGAATCCAGGGCTCTCTACCAGCCAACACTAGCCTTCAGCTCCCAGGAGTACGGTGACCAACTCCAAGACAAGTGGCAAGCTAGTGGAGTGGGCTGAATTTGGGACTCTAGGGTCTAGAAGCTATCATAGTTGGGCTCTGTGTCTCTGACAGGCTCCAAATGAATCCCACCAAGATGAGCCTGACCATCTTGGTCACAGGGTTCCCAAATAATCAGAGGAAGACTGTCTTAAGGGACGGTGGTGTGTCCAGGCAGAATGACCCTATCTGAGGCTTGGTCAAAACTCACTCCTTAAGTCCATAGCATGCTGGGGGTGGTCCTGGCTGAGGTCAAGGTCAGAAGAGAGGATGACTGTGCAAGGCAAAACCAGGATTGGAGGACAGGGCATGGGTAAAAATTAAACCTTGGATCACCGCTTTGGGGGCACTATCTTTTTTCCTAGATGCCAAAAATGATTGTACCTCCCGCACCTGCTGGATCCTCACTGCCATCCTGCGTAATTGCAAACTGATGTCTAGAGTCACCCTTACCCTTTTCTCCAAGGAGCCAACACCATGTCTCCAACTGTGGGCCAGACACCAGGGCATGAGAGCTGACGGTGCAATCCCATTATTTATGAACAACTGACTCACGTCATGTTGCAACAGGCGTACTTTTCCATTCACTGTGGCCGAAAGTCAGTAAACTTGTAGTAACAGCGGTAATAAAGAGAAGGCCAGGGCAGCAGTGCATGAAGCTCTGTCTTAGGTCAGGGCCTCACCCTCTTCAGGAGCAGGAAGCCCATAGAGGGTGGTGGGGACAAGGATGGTGGGGTAGGGGAGGGCCTACAATGGCCTCAGTCACAGAAGAAGGCCCCATTACAGATTCGTTTCTTCAGGCAAAGCATTATCACAGCTCCCTCACCTGCCTGTCCCCTTCCTCCCTAATTTTTCCAACAAGTTGGAAAACTCCTACATATCCTTCAAGGCCTAATTTCTGGAGTCCTTCCCCCAGCTCCAAGGTTCAGGTGCATTCCAACCCTGAATTTGGCAGACCGCAATGACGACAGAAAAAGATGTTTGAGGTTAATAGCTGGGCTTGGGGGAAAAAGCCAAAGCTCCCCATGGAGGGAATGTAGAGGCTCGCACAAGATCTGCTCCTCTGTGGGGCGCGCTGAGCACTGTGGCCTCTAGGCTGTCTTGCCAGATTCCCAAGCGAGGCCTCAGAATCCCAAGGCTTCCCTGGGCCTCTGGCTGCACTTCTCAGACTGGTCGGTTATCCCTAGCCCAAGTCCATGGGAATACCACCCCTTCTCCCACAGCTGCCAGGAGTCTGGCTTTGGACTTCCTTAGTTCTCCAGTGCACTGGATAATTTATTTATTTATTGGATGTGCTTATTTTATTTATTTATTTATTTATTTATTTATTTATTTATTTATTTAATTGCACTGGGGAATTTTAAAAGGCTGCCTGCAGAGGGCACTATTTTCACCAAGAGAGAACTCACTAGCAGAGGAACTGGCTGCCTTGGGAGAGTAGCCCTGGGAGGTTTCCTTTGAGGATGGAGGTCTGATGGGGATGACTCCTTCCTGGAACTCTCCAATCGCCTCATGTGGCAGCTGTCCATTCAGTCTGGGAGCTGCCCCTTTGGGTAACTCTGGAGGCAGCTGGCCTGAAGGTTCTTGCCAGGGGCCTCTTAAGCACCCGTAGCAACCAAGGTAATTCAAAGTAGGGGACAGAGACCCAACTTTGAATTAACTTGAGTCTAATTAGGAAAAGCTCCAGCTCTGCCTCCAAGAGTCACTCCTCACCTCTGGGTCTCAGTCTCCCCATCTGTGTACTGAGAAATGGTGCATTGGATGTGTTCATCTACTCAGCACATGTTAACTGAGCACCTACTACACTCTGATCTCTGGGGAGAGACCATGGAGCGAGAGAGACAAAAGGCCTTGCCCTCACAGAGCTGATATTCTAACAGGGAAGACAGATGGCAAGCAAGATTAAGGAGTGAAATCTATAGGCTGTCAGAAGGGGATATGAGCCATGGAAAATGAAGCAGAGAAGGAGTGGGGGGGCATGGCTGCTAAGGCTTAGTCTAGCTTAGAGACTCTGAGTCTAAAGCTCTTACTCTGCTGGGTCCTTGTTAGGAGTCAAGAATGGTGGCAGGAAACTGGGCAGGGCCATGCATGAGTACAGGGACAGCGCTCAGGAGTGGTGGGGATGGTAGGCTAGAGCCCCAGTCAGTCTCTCAGCGGCTTCCTCCAGGAAACAGAACTGACCAACTCCAGGTATGCTGGCCTGTCCTCAAAGGCAGGCACCTGGGTCTGCTGAGGAGTCCAGGAGTCACACAGGGTTCCTGGCAGGGCCCCAAAAGTCCTGACTGAGGGGAGGATTTCTTCAAAGCAAGGTGGGCGGCATCCTCAGGGCACTGCCAGGAACTCTTCTACATCCCTCACTCTACCCTGGCTTTCGATGAACAAGACACTGGCCACCTCCAACTACAGGGGCTCTCAGACCCTTCCTTCCCTCTACTGATCCTCCTCTGCATGGTAGGGTCTCCCCTCCCCTTACATGGGGAGGGAAGGAGAGGAATTTGAAAGTTCTGGCTGGGCATGGTGGATCACACCTGTAATCCCAGCACTTTGGGAGGTAGAGGCAGACAGATCACTTGCACTCAGGAGTTCGAGAACAACCTGGTCAACATAGTGAGACCCCACCTCTACAAAAAATACAAAAATTAGCTGGGCAGGAGGGTGCAGGCTTATAGTCCCAGCTACTAAGGAGGCTGAGGTGAGGAGGATAGCTCGAGCCCGGGAGGTGGAGGTTGCGGTGAGCAGAGATCATGCTACCGCATTCCAGCCTGGGCGACAGAGCAAGACCCTGTCTTGAATATATATATCTGACCAAACCGGAGTTGGTCAGTTCTGTTTCCTGGAGGAAGTCGCTGAGAGACTGACTGGGGCTCAAGCCCGTGCACAAATCTAGCATCCCCATCACCCCTGAGAGCTGTCCCTGTACTCATGCATGGCCCTGCCCAGTTTCCTGCCACCATTCTTGGCTCCTAACACTGGGCTAAAAAAAACCCACACACACACACACAAAACTCCCCCCATTTCTTATGAATTCACAATTTTTCTCTTCCTGTAGGGATTATTTTTGAAAATATGTCTTGCAAACCTTCTGTGTATTCAGGATGAGTAAGGGATACCAAGATGCTGAGAAAGGACTTACCGCCAACCGGGGAGGCCGGGCTAACACACATGAGAAAATAACAATCCGCTCTTACAGTTTGCTTTGCAGCCCACAGAATCCTTTGGAACCACTTACTATGTCCTAAAACCACGCAGGGCCTGTTATTCTCATTTTACAGATGAGGAAATTGAGACCCAGAAAAGCACCTTCTCTTCCCCCAATAGTAGCTGCCCCATGGAGTGGTAAGGAGAGAGAGGAGACAATGAAGATTAGTGTTTCCAAATAATTCCATTCCAATTCTTACCCCTGGAGGGATGCGTAAGAATTCTACATAAAGGGACAAAGTTGCTCTGCCTCCAATCTAGGGTAGGGCCAAGCTGGGCATGGAACCCACCAGCCCTGGCCTCTCCTTGGCAGGACCAGGGTAAAGCAAAAGTCCCCTGTCTCTCTGGAAAAGCACATGGGGGCGGGACGAGGTGGCTTACACCTGTAATCCCAACACTTTGGGAGGCCAACTTGGGTGGATCATCTGAGGTCAGGAGTTCGAGACCAACCTGGCCAACATGGTGAAACCCTGCCTCTACTGAAAATACAAAAATTAGCCGGGCGTGGTAGAGAATTGCTTGAACCTGGGAGGCGGAGGTGGCAGTGAGCCAAGATCTTGTCCTTGCACTCCAACCTGGGTGATAGAGCGAGACTCAGTCTCAAAAAAAAGAAAGAAAGGAAGGAAGGAAGAAAGGAAGGAAGGAAGGAAGGAAGGAAGGAAGGAAGGAAGGAAGGAAGGAAGGAAGGAAGGAAGGAAGGAAGGAAGAAAGAAAGAAAAGCACATGGGATTAAGGATGTTCTCTTGGTGTAAAGGAAAAATATTGCTCCACGTGGGTAAGGGTGCCAAGGGATCTCAGTGGTGGGGCTGGACCCCTTTCTGATCCAACTTTTCGGAGTGCCCTTTCTGCTTGCCAAGGGCAGAGATAAGGCAGTTGGAAAAGAAGCTTTGCTTTTGCAGACTAATCATTCCGTTCTCACAGAGCACCTTCCTGTGTGCCAGGTACTATGGCTACGGCAGGGAACAAAGCAGGTCCCTGCCCTCCTGGAGTTCTGGGAGCTTAGCAAGGCTCTGGCTGGCTCTTGGAGGACTTTCCTGACTGGAGTTCGTGACTGCTCAGAGGTGCCCTCTACCCTGAACCTCTTTCACAGGAAGAACCTAGCGGGGTGGGGAGTAGGGGGGAAAGAAACAAACCTCTGCTGAGTCAAGGGCACTGCAAGAATGCAGAAGCAACCATCCGGCTCTGGAAGGATGTGGTGGGAAATCTGCCACTCAGTGGTGGAGAAAAGTCCACCAGTTTCTCCAGCAAATGGCTGAGTCTCGTTGGGCCTCCTTGTCTTCTCATCTGCCCCTGTGCTAATATCTACTTGCCATTGGTTTGTTAGGTTCAAATGAAATCAGGGATGTGTCCCTGTTGGCTGCTAGTTCTTCTCAGATCCCCTGACCTCTCCCCATCTCTTTTCTATGGCTCTGCGTGGGAAGGGGCAGTTGTCACCCCCCAACTCCCACTAAGCTGAGCCCTCCTCCCAACCTAAGCGGGAGGAAGCCGGTTCTGTTCACGGATGAGAGTTACTGGGCTCCTGAATTCTTGCTCCACTGGTGCTGGGGTCCACTCCCTCTCCTGGGCTTATCTGACTGGGACTTGGGAAGTGCCAGGGGAGCCAAGAGATGTCCAGCTGGGGGCTGTGGCCAGGGGGTAGGCCAATGACAGAGCACAGGAAACTCCCTGTAGCTGGGCACCCACTTCAACAGGGGCCCCCGCAGGCAGAGGGCCGCCCCTCACCCACACGGTCCTGCTCAGCCCAGGCTCGCATCTGGGCTCAGGAGGCGGGAAGCACAGTTGTAAAGAAATCGCCAACTGTGAAGCCCCAATCCGAGGGTTTTATTAAAGTGGGGGTGGCAGGAGGGGGGCGGTGGAGGTAGGGTAAGCGGCGCAAACGCCCTGGAGACTGAGAGAAAAGGTGCTAGAAGGCAACAGTCCCCCTCACCGCCCTCGATTGCAGCAGCGAGTCTTCTGCACGGCGGCGGCTGCCCCACCTTCACACCGGCCCCGCGTGCGGTGAAAGTGGCCCACGCCGCGCCGCCGCCGGATCAGGGCCGCCCCGGCACAAACTTTCCCAGACCCGCCCTTGGAGAGGCCACCCGGGCTCCACGGGCGCAGGGCGGCTGGGGCTGCCGCGGAGGGCGGGTGCGCGTGGACCAGGAGGTGAGGAGGCGGCGCGCGGCGGGGAGTCCCGCCCCCGGTTACCTGGGTTCCGAGGGTCTCGGGAGTCCAGTGGACAGGGCGCGGGGACAGCACAAGCAGGCCGGAGACCGGTCACTTCTCCCGGGCTCCGGCGACCCCGGACTCTCGGGCCCTGCACCTGGCCCTGCGGGTCGCCGCGCCTACCCATGCCGGTCCCCGCCCGTCCCCTCCCGCATGGGGCGGGGCGGCCCCGGGGGAGGAGCCGAGGGCCGTGGGCACCACTCCCTGAGCCAGGCCTGCGCCTCATCACGTGTCACCGACCCTGGGCTCTGTGACCTCCAAAGACTCGCCACCCCACTCCACAGCCTGAGGTGCCACCCAAGCCAGGAGCCCAGGGGAGTCTCTCACACCCCATTCTCCTACGGCTCATGTACCCCAGGCCCACCTCCACCCCAGGAGCCGAAGGCCGACAGGGACCCTGGAGAGCCTCCCTGATGGGAGAACTGCGGAGCTTGCCCCTCGGAAAAGTGCATGGGGTGGAGCACAGGGAAGGAGGAAAAAACAACTGGCTATCCGCAGCCCCACGGCAGTGTCCCCTTCGCCGGTGGGAGAGGCTCCTGGCCGCTCTGAATCCTTGAAGTGCGTTCCACCACTGTCTCTTGGAGTGCTCAGGGGGTGGACCCTTTGCCAGCCCTCACTCTTTCCCCAGGGATCCTGTCCCAGGTCACAGGCTCCTAGACTGGAAGGTGCTGGGCCTGGACCTCTGCCACTCAGTGGACACAGTGATAAGAGATGAATGGGCACAGAGGACAAAGAAGAAACATTTGGCTTCGTGGAACCAGACTCTGTGTCCTCCCAGGTGCTGAAGGAACAGGTTGCAGCTCCCTGGTACCCCCACCCGGGCCCTGCCGGAGAAAGGTTGGAACATCCACCCCTGTAGACTGAAGTCCCCCACCAGGTGCCTTCCTCCCACCCTTCAGCCCCAGGCTCTCTGAGCTCCTGCTCCTCCTTGCCTTGCCTTGTTTGCTGAGGGCGCAGACAGTGGAGAGAGCACAGGACTGGGAGTCCGGAGACCTGGGCTCTAGTCTACTCTGTGACTTGGGTCAAGTCTCTGGCCCTTTGTGGGCCTAAGTTGCCCCGTTTGCAGTGAATAGGTTGCAGTCAATTATCTCCGGCCGTTTTTATGGATCCTGAACCGTGGTCTTGGGCACCCTGCTTTATTAGGCTTTTTGGTGGTTGTGCATCTTGTAAGGGTGTGTATGCGTGAGCGCATGCGCTTGTCCTCTCAGACCTGAGTTCTTAAAGGGAAAGAGACTGGGGCCTACACAGAGGCAGGCATGTATTTTCCGCAGACCAGAGTTTGACAAGAATGACTGCACACCAGGAGAGTGGAGCCCAGTCCCAGCTCTATGCTGAATTCAGAGCAGCCTTGGACAAGTCCCTCACCATCTACAAAATGGAGATTAATAATCCCTGTTTTGCCTTTCCAAGGCTAGTCAGGGGACTCAATGAAATATTAGATATGAAGCTTTTTGAAGGGGAATAGCACAGGGATATGTACTTTTGATGCCACCTTTTGATGCCTGGGCCAGTGATGGGTTTGGGGTAAGAATAGGGTGTGAAGAGTTTTCTGGGGGCAAAGCCTGGCACTGGCCTGACTGCCCACCCTGCCAAAGCTGCAGCATGCACAGCACAGGCAGGACCCCACCACCAGCAGAGCAGCCAAGGTGAGCAGAGATGCCTGGTGCCGCACCTGGACTCCTGTAGGCATCTGTGTGTGCACCTCGAAGAAACTAAAGAGGGAAGGCAAAGAGGCTCCCAACCTAAATGGAGGTGGTCAGTGGATTACCAGTGAATCGATCTGCATGTCTTGGCCAAAAACACCCTCCTCTGCTCTTAGGGAGTTTAAAGTCTAACTGAATGATTGAACCTAAACCCTTTGGAGAACGATATGGAGCCAGGAAAGGGAATTGTGGATGGTAAGCACACGGGATGATCAGAGGAGGGGGAAGGGCAGGGAGGGGGCGGGGAGGGGGGTACTTAGACTACATGGAGATGCATTTAGAGAGTATTGTGTTCAACACTCCTATTTCGTAGTGATGAAATGGAGGCCCAGAGAGAGAAAGTGACCTGCCCAAGGTCACACAGTCACAGGAAGTTAGTAGCAGAGCTGGAACTTGGACCCAGGACTTCAGGAATCTATGCTGGATTTGGGCCTCCTGTGAAACTGACTGAGGGAGACCTGAATTGTGGGAAGGACTGGGATACGTACCCGTGGACAGGAAAAAGGAGGGAGGCAAAGTGCAGAGGTGGGAACCTTGTACAGCAAGGGAAAGGAGCTGGAATCACAGGCAGGATCCGGAAGGAGGGAGCTGCCCAGACCTGGAAAGCCAGGCGGAGCACTGCAGACCACAGAGGGTTTCGAGCTGACACCAGTTGGGAAGATACAGGCGTGGGAGAGGCACACGCCCAAATGACCCAGTGAGACAGCAGGTGACATGACAGCAAGGCAGCAAGGAGACAGGGAAGAGCAGCTCCAGGAGTCAGGCAACCTAATCAAATGGCCTTGAGCAAGTTGTCTCTCTTCTCTGACCCTCAGTTTCTTTTTCCATGGAGTGGGAGATAATCATCTTTTTTTCCTTTCAGGGTTATTGTGGTGACCACAGAATGCATTTGGAAGTGCTCTGTAAACTGCAGAGTGCTGAGTAAATTTAATATTTGGAGTTGTGTTTTATTTTCCAAAGGCCTCAGTAAACATTTGTGGAACTGACTGACATTGAATTGAGCACTGTCTCCTCATGGCAATGGGCGGAGGGACCAAAAACGGAGGGGGCAGGGATTGGGGGTGGTCAGAGGGAGTCCTGGTGAGGGTGTGAAGGAAGGAGAGCTCCAGTCTTAAACGTCAGTCTCCCTCTGACATCTTTACAACATAACTCAAAAAGCTTTTTGTGGGGGAAACAGTCCCACCCCAATCCATGTGACTCAAAATGCCCCCTCTCTCCCTTTGCCTGTGTGTTCAAGGGGCGCCATATCAGACATCACTTTTCTATGTGTTCTTCACCCATCCCCACTAGCCATCTACTCCTCAGGCGCTCACCAGCTCCTCCTGGGTGGGCCCAGACGTATTTGTTTACAAGGCCTTGTTGGATAGCCGAAACTGTACTACGGAAACCATCACCCTCAGCTAATATGGTAAGACTCAGGTCCCTCACATGTGTTCTCAGCCCCCTGGCACCCAACCCTACCCCAGTCCGTAAGTCCGCTCCCTCCTCCCATCTCCTCGGCAATGGAGTCACCAGGGTAGGGCTTACTGTCCCACTTGGCAGATGAGAAAACGGAGGCTGGGAGAGGTGCTGGCACCTGCCCAGCTGCGTGAAACCTAGAACAGCCTCATCCACACTGTCAGAGTTGCCCTGCTGATGAGGCCATTATCTCATCAGGGCTGGAAGTATTTGTGTCATTTGACAGAGGAGGAAATGGGCAGTAAGGGCGAGGACATGCTTTATGGGAACTTTATGCAGAGCTTTCTTTTCTGCCACTGCATCCAGATAAGGGGTCCATGTTGCCAGTGGTTTCCCAGTGCTGCTGTGACAAATTATCATGCACAGCACCTTAAAACAACACCTGTTTACTCTCCCACGGTCCTGAAGGCTAGAAGTCCCAAGTCGGGGCATTAGCAGAGTCGTGCTCACTCTGAAGCTTCCATGGCTCCCTCTGACTGCTGCCCATCCCTGCCCCCTGCGTTTATGGTCCCTCTGCCCACATCTGTGAAGAGACGCAGTGCCCAAACTGACACTGGTCAGTTCCACAAATGTTTACTGAGGCCTTTGGAAAATAAAACACAACTCCAAATACTGAATTTGCTTATCACTCTGCAGTTTACAAAGCCACTTCCAAATGCATTCTGTGGTCACCACAATAACCCTGAGAGGGAGAATCCTTCCTTGTCTCTTCCAGCTCCTGGTTCCCAGCATCCCTGGGCTTGTGGCAGCATCACACAATCTTGCCTGTCTTCACATGCCGTCTCTGTGTGTCTGTGTCCTCTCGTCTCTGTAGGACAGCAGTCACTGGAGTCAGGATGAACTCATCTCAAGATCCTTAGCTTAAGTGCATCTGCAAAGACCCTTTTTCCAAATAAGATCACAGTCACGGGTAGAGGAAGTTAGGATGTGGACATACATTTTGAGGACACTGTTCAATCCACATCTGTGTCTTTCCCCCAGTGGCAGCACAAGGGGGTCCAAACAAAAGGCCAGTTTCCTCCTTTTGTCCTTCCCTCAACTTCTCACCGTGTCAGACAGAGTCTCCTATAGCATCTTCTATCTGGTCATGTTACGGAGGAGAAAGGAGGCTAAAGCCATATAGGGTCCTTGCTGGGGGCATTGAGTTGGGGGACTTACCTCCCTCTAACTCCCTTTCCTACCACCTCACAGTCTGGCCATGTTTTTTTTTTTTTTTTTTCCTGTCACCCAGGCTGGAGTGCAATGGCACTATCTTGGTTCACTGCAACCTCCGCCTCCCAGGTTCAAGCAGTTCTCCTGTCTCAGCCTCCTGAGTAACTGGGACTCAGGTACCACCACGCCTGGCTTATTTTTGTATTTTTAGTAGAGATGGGATATCACCATGTTGTTTAGGCTGGTCTCAAACTTCTGACCTCATGTGATCCACCCACCTCAGCCTCCCATGTGCTGGGATTATAGGCCTGAGCCACCATGCCCAGCCTGGCTATGCCTTTCAAAAGGACCCTTGATGCCTCTTCTTCTAACATCTTCCCATCATGGGGTCCCTATGGAAAGATACCCTTTCTGGTGAATAGGCTCAGAGAAAATGCCTGTTCTCCCTGCTCACCCCACCTGTGCCCCCAGCCCTTCTTCTGATGCCCAGGTCCTGAGAACCCCTTTGCCAGGAGCCACAAAGCTTTGAATTCCATGCGGAAAGCACAGACTTTCAGGCAGAACCGCTTGGGGCAGGGGACACTGTGACTGGCATGGATCCCCAGGTGTGACCCTGTCTTGAGAGCAGGATTGAGGGAGGTGGAGCAGGGGAAGCTGGCCCTCGGAGAGTGCGTGTCAGGGGGAAGACGCTGAGACAGGAGGAGGGTGACTTGCCTTGACCAGGGAGAGAGATCACAAGGGCCTGTCATGTCCGGTACTTGAAGGAAGCCCCAGGCGTGCCCTGTGCCAGGTGGGCTCCTGAGGGCCAGTAGCCATCAAGGACCAGAACACTCAGCAAGGCCTTCAGGGCCATCTGACCCAGGGAGGAAAGCTGCTTGCAGAGAAGCAAAGATGTTGTGAGGGGACCAGCAGGCTTGTAGCATCCAAGTTGCCTCTGTCTCAGTGCCAGCTTCCCGGGCCCAAACAATATCTTTACAGCAGCCAAGGGCCCGCAGTGGCTCTTGGGCAGCCCCCTGCTTGCAAAGGGGGACCCGGGGAGCTGGGCTTGAAGCTACAATGGCATAGAAGCAGGCTGTTTCATTTAGGCGGAGGGTTTAATTGGGGTGGCTTGGAGGAGGGTGATTATAGAGGCCTCTCTGAAGGGGAGTTAGCCCACCCTCCCCCGCATGCATCCTGGTCACCCACAGTAATTTCTGTTTTATCCTATTAGCTTAAGAGGGTCTCTGTTCCTGCACCCCTAATTGCCCTAGTAAGAAAACATAACATCTGGCCCATTGGTTCTCAATCCTGGCAACAAGTTACCATCCAATACTATTTAATTATATCTAGAGGTGAGGCCCACGTCTATTTTAAGGCTCCCGGGGGATTCTGATGTGCAGCCCGGGGGGGAGACCCCCAGGTAGTCCAACTACCTCAGCCTGCTTGATTCTTGGGGCGCCTTGAGAGGTGAGGCCACGGCTGCTTCCTTACCACCTCGCTCCTACAGTGCTCTGGGTCGGGCCCAGCACGCAGCAAAGACATATAAATGTGTATGTGTGGACACATAGAGCCTTCTACTGCCGCTCCAGCAAATTCTTCCCAGCAGCAATCGCAATTGCACTTACTGTCTGAATCATGGGCCATCAGTTACACAGTGCTTGCTGCTTCCCTGGGTTTCTCCTTGTTGTGCATGCCCTTTCTCTTAATGAGTGGATGCTGCAGATGCTGAGGCTGTCACCACTCAGGGAGGAACAGGAAGGAGAGAGCACCTTCTGGGCAGCTTCTGGGATCTGCTTTCAGCCTAAAGCCACTGCCTCTCCTTTAGCGCTAAAGTCCTTTAAGGATTGCTCCAGGCAAAACTTCCACTGCCCCGGCAAGCACAGAGACTCCTTCCCTGATCCCAGCTCCCTCTCAACTCTAAGGTACCAGCTGTCTGCAAGCCCCAAGCAAAACCTCTACTAGGCTGTCTCTTTCAAGAGTCACAAAAATAATCATCACTTTCATCCAGCAATCACACACCTGAGAAGGCAGCCCATGGAAAGAAGCCTCAGAAAATGAAAAAGCCCTTTGAACAAAGAAGCAACCTAAATGCCCGACTCCAGAGCTCTGGTGAGCAACAGCAGCCTCATGTTAAAAGCTAATTGGGAAAACTGTGGCAACGTGGAGAAATGCTGATGTTATGGTGTTCGGTGCAAATTGCACTGGGCCGGAGCCCAGCTATGAGAAAATTGTGTGTGTATGAATGAGAGATGGAGGGGAATTGCAAAAATAAAAAGAAAACCAAATGCCCATTTACTAGGTTTGGGGGATTGTGAGTAATTTCTTTTTTTTTCTTTCTTTTTTTTTTTTGTGGTGGTATTATAATATTGTTTGTGCAATAAATATTTTATATGAATAAATAATAATGATAATCATTAGTTGTATATCCAGGGAAGCCTCTCGAATGCACCTGCTCCAGCGCCGGTGTAAATGAGCACAGAGCCTCACACGGGCTGTCTCTCTGGAGTGTTTGCATTTGAAAGAAGCCTATGTGGCAGCCAGGGTGACAGCTATTTTATTTTAATTATTTATTTATTTTTGAGTCAGAGTCTCGCTCTGTTACCCAGGCTGGAATGCAGTGGCATGATCTCCCGGCTCACTGCAACCTCTGCCTCCTGGGTTCAAGCGATTCTCGTGCCTTAGCCTCCCAAGTGGCTGAGACTACAGGTGCTCACCCTGAGGCCTGGTTGATTTTTTTTTTGTATTTGCACTAGAGACAGGGTTTCACCATGTTGGCCAGGCTGGTCTCGAACTTCTGACCTCAAGCGATCCTCCCGCCTTGGCCTCCCAAAGGGCTGGGATTACAGACGTGAGCCACCATGCCTGGCCAGTGACAGCTATTTTGTTACGAGCAGGGGAAGGCCCTGAGCTCACCACTTGTAGCCGACCCTTTTCCCACACAGCCACCCACAGAACCACCAGCCTTCCTAGCTCAGTGCAGTCTCCTTTGTGCAAGGCAGGAAGGGGCAGACAGTCATGGAGAGCTAACAGGCAACTCAGGCTCCGAGCCTCACTTTCTCTGGGTGGTATTTTACTCCATATTAAGAATATCTGGGCTGGTGCAGGGGCTCATGCCTGTAATCCCAGCACTTTGGGAGGCCAAGGTGGGTGGATCACCTGAGGTCAGGAGTTTGCAACAGCCTGGCCAACATGGTGAAACCCTGTCTCTACTAAAAATACCAAAATTAGCTGGATGCGGTGGCATGCGCCTGCAATCCCAGCTACTCGGAGGCTGAGATAGGAGAATCTCTTGAACTGGGGAGGTGGAGGTCGCAGTGAGCCCAGATCATACCATTGCACTCCAGCATGGGTGACAGAGTGAAACTCTGTCTCAAAAAAAAAAAAAAAAAAAATCTGTAGGGTCAGATGGGGATACTTTGAAAGAGTAAGAAGGGGGCCGAGGGGCCACAGCTTGTATAAGGCAGGGCCGAGAGGTGAACCCAGGTAGTCTCAGCCAAGGGCAAAGGCCTTTTCCCCTCTGTTTCTGGGTCTTCCCCCTGAGATGGGGGAGGGGATAAATGACCAGTGGCTATCCTGAGCCTCCTCTGCAGCAGGCTGGAGGGCTGTGGACTCTTCCAGGGCTGAGACAGGGTGCTGACCCCAGGGAGGAGGGGGCTGGCGCTGGGCCTGGGGCTTTCTTAACATCTGGGTGTGGACGTTTTGAAGTTGTGTTCTCAGGAAAGGCTGCAGGAAGCCTCCCTGTGTTCTCTGTTCCCTTCCAACTCACAAGAGTAGGAAGTTCTCCCTGGCTGCTCTCCTGGGGCCTGGGCTGGCCTTGCTGGCTGCGGGGCAGCTCAGGGCAGGCTGAAGGACCCTATGACATACGCAGTCTACTCAGGGTGTGGAAGTCAGATTTACACAAAACATTCCATGGGAGGAGAAGGCTTCACTTTGATAAGAGGATTTAAAGTGAGAATAACCGCCAATGTTTACCAAGCTCTTACTACAAGCTAGGTGCCAAGAGCTTTGTAGGATCAGTATCTCATGTGATACTCACCAAACTCCATGTCTACCACCATCCCATTTTATAGATTGGAAAGTTGAGGCTGTGATGTCTACAAGATCACACAGCTGGATCTCAAATCAGAACTGGTCCAAAGTTTTTGTTCTCAGTTGCTGTCTCCCGCCCTGAGGCCCACTGGCCCCCAGCCATGACAAGCCTGGGCATGAATTACCCTCTAGGTTTCACACGGTTCTTAGTACCGCTTCTCTTAGTAATCAGAGAGTACATTTAGATTTTCAAAAATTAAATATAGATACAATTCTTCCTGGAACATATATGCTCTGAATTTACCACCACATATGTCCTGTAGCTAATGTTCAAAACAGGACTCCTATTCACTTCAACCAGCCAATTTGGAGGCTCTTAAGGCAAAAATGGTGAATATTCAGACGATGTGAGGAGCAGGCATTTTGTCCACTGTTCTTTTGGGAAATATAGAGTACTTCTAGTCCATTTCATCAATTAAACCAGAAGGGACCACAGACATCTATTAGCTATTCTAAGAACAGTAAGATCGTAAAAGGGTAAGTGATTTGCTTTGTCACTTCGTGAAATAAAGGCTGACTTTGCATTCGTTGCCCCCTGTCCAGCTGGGGTTTCTCCCTCCTTAAACATTTTTGTGCAGCTATTTTGGAGGCAGTTTCTGACACTTGTATTAGAGAATCCCTTTGGGTCCAGCTTGTCTCATACCTACCCTACACAGTTTATTTTGGTTCTGTTGTAAAAATCCAAGCTTAAAAGCTTCTATCTAACACCCCCACCTGATGAGCCATATGGATTTCCCGGGCTCCAACGAGAGCAGCAGCCACTGGGAATCTGCTAAAAGCAGTGTTCGCAAACTTCCTGGCTATTAAGTAACTTTCTGAACCATAGCTGGATTTGAGAACGCTTCTGAAATGCCTGCTAAATATTTTAGCTGTGGAGGGGGTTGCAAAAGAGAGGGAGAAGATAATTGAGGGCTGCGTAAATATTTAAATTAGCCCCAAGCTGGTAGCCTTAATTACAGAACATTAACGTCTTTATCATAATATTCCCAGGTCTAACTAATGATAAACAACCTTTCTCAGGCTCACTATCAAAGCCTCCGATCAGAAGTCTCCAGCCAAAGCCTGTTTCTATGGGTCCCAGGTTCTGCTTCCTCCGTCCTGCCAGGTCGCATACTCCTTCACCTCCCTGGCATGTCCTTGCCACCAGGGGTGGAATGGGAGGAGGGACAGATGCTTATAGACATGGAAACCAAGGTTTAAAGGGTCAGGGAAGCTGGTAAGTGCCAGAGCCCAGGTTTCCTCATCTACATCCTGAGTATTTTCTGTCCCAGTTTAGGGACTGCAGGGAGGCTCCCCAGTGACTCCTGCCTTCTCTGAGATCAGTTCTCCTGCACTGAATGACTAAAGAGAGTCAGCATATCACACAGAAAGAACTGTGTGAAACTTAGAGGGTAATTCACGCCCAGGCTTGTCATGGCTGGGGGCCAGTGGGCCTCGGGGGGAGGACTGATCTCCAGGCAAGCCAGAATCAAAGCCAGCACCCAGCCCACTCCCCAAGCCCAGGTCTGAATGCCAGCTCCCCATGTAGCCTACTTCCAGCAGCAGCATCTACACCCTCATTCACCACTCCAGGGCCAGGCACTTCATGTCCTCTAATTCTCAGGACAACCTGACAAGGCTGCTGTTACCATCCCATATGCAGGAGGAAGTAACCAAGGAGGCTCATAGTGGTTAAGTAGCTTATTCCAGCTCACACTCTTGGCAAGTGGCTGAGTCAGGACTTCAGCCAAAAGCCCATGTTGTCTTGGTGCGCCTAGACACCATGCCTACCAGCCAGGACCCCAGCAGCCCCTTCACTGCTGACCTCCATAGCGCTGGCCTGGTTGCCCCACTGACTGTTGGTGCTGCCTGCAGAGCTGGGTCCTGAGGGCAAAGCCTCAACCCTGAGCCCCACCTTGAATTGAAGGACTCATGCGTTAGGGAGCACTGCGAGGCCTCATGGCCTTTGACCTGGAGCATTTGATCCAGGTCAGATGCTCACAGGTAGACCAGGGCTCAAGGGGAGAGAAGGGGAGGCTTCATTTGACTCCTGATTTCTTTGTTTATTAATTCACTCATTTGTTATTTCTCCAGATCCTTGCTGAGCATCTGCTCTGTACAGGGCATGTGCTAAATGCTGGAGACACAGTGTGGGGTAGATAACGGCTTCCAAAGATGTTCACATCCTGATCCACAGATCCTGTATGTTACCCTGCATGGCAAAAAGGATGTTGCAGATGTGATTAAGTTAAGAATCTTGAGATGGGAAGGTCATCATGGATTATCAGGGCAGGCCCAGTGTAATCACAGGGTCCTTTTAAGAAGGAGGCGGGAGGATCAGAGTCAGAGAAAGAAGTGTGGCTACGGAAGTGGAGGTCAGAGCAACACAGCCATGAGCCAAGGGATGCCAGCAGCCTCTGGAAGTTGGAGAAGGCAAGGAAACGGACCAACCCCTAGAGCCTCCAAGAGGAACACAGCCTAGCCAGCACCTTGGTTTTAGCCCAGTGGAACTGCTTTCAGATTTCTGATCTCCAGAACTATAAGTTAATACACTTGTGTAGATTTAAGCCACTACTTTTGTGGTGATTTGTGATCGCTACAATTGGAAACTAACAAATAGCAAGATAAATGAGATGCGGTCCCTAGCCCTAGGGAGCCCTTTATGGGACCATAGCAGAATCCCCTGGAGGGCCCTCCATCAGCTGGAGGACACAAATGATGCTGGGCCCCACCCACGAAGCTTCTGATTCAGTAGGTCTGGGTTGGAGCTGAGAGGCTGCACTTCTCAGAAGCTCCTAGGAGAGCCGCTGCTTGGGAACTACATTTTGGGAACCACTGACATAGGGCAGTGGGCCTCAAACTTTAATGTGCCTTCACCTGTCCTGGGGAATCTTGCTAAAATGCAGGTTCTGAAGTGAATGGGCTCATTGATTTGTGGATGTGTCTATTGCCTGACTCCTCTGTTAGAATGTACGGTCTCTGAAAGCAGGGCCTCTGCTGTGATTACAGCTGCTGGGTCCCCAGACCCTGGAGCTGAGCCTGGCTATAGATACCCAATAAACATCCGTGGCATGGATGGGCTTGGAGCCCATGGGGACAGTTTAGGCCAGACACAGTGATGTGGGTGTCTTGGGTGCCCTTGCTGATGCCACAGAAGTAAATGAAATCCCACAGGGACAGAATGAGGGCCAGGAAGGAAAAGGGGAAGGAAGTGATCCCCAGGGACTTCCATCCCAGGAGAGGGACTCAGCAGGAGTGTCAGTGAAGGAGACAGCCAGGGGAGGAAGGCGTTCCTGTTGGAAGGAAAAGCAGCAGCACCAAGAGCTAAGAGCCAGAGGAGGCCTCTGGGAAAGGCTGTTGGGAGGGAAAACTAAGGTACGTGACTCCCACTGCTGGGGAGTCTCCACAGTGGCATCTCCTACAAAAAGGGCTGAATGCTGCATGGAGGGTGGGCTCAGATATACGTCTATGTTTTTCTGTCATCTTAAATAATTTATAAAAATAATATGTGTGTGCTGGAAAATATTTAGGAAAAGTCTAAGAAATAGAAAGAATAAAAATGAAATTTCTATAATTGCCACACCCAGAAATGAGGCCTGTTTATATTTTAATGTATTTCAGTGTTTGTTGAGCACGTGTATGTAACATACACACAATTTTCCTTAAAGTTTGGAGTAATAGTGTGTATATCTTTAAATTCTCTTTCTTTTACTTAATACATTGTTCCATACCTATTTTTCATGTCATTTTAAAGTGTAAAACATAATTCTTAAGGGATGATAATAACACTTTGCACAAGTACACCCTAATTTATTTAACTAATCACTTATTTTTGAGTATTTAGATCATTTTGTTGTGGTTTTAATTTATATTACCCTTAGACTAATGATGTTCAGCATCTTGGTGTGTGTGTGTGTGGGAGAAGTATCTATTCAGTCTTTTGCCTATTTTTAATTGACAAAATGTATTTATTTTCTCACTGATGAGTCTTTTTACATCCTTTGTCAAATATATGATTTGTAAATACTTTCTGCCAGTCTGTGGTTTGTGTTTTCATTTTCACTTTTTTTTCAGAGCAAACATTTTTAATATTGATAAACTCGCATTTATCATTTTTTCTCTATAGATTATTCCTTTAGTCTCTGAAAGTCACACACATTTTCTCCTATATTTTCTGGAAGTTTCATAGGTTTATGTTTTACACTTAGGCCTATAATCCATTTTGAGCTCATTTTTGTGTGAGGTGTGGGTATGTGAGTGGAAAAAAGCCACAAATTGAAAAGGTTTTTTATCTGCTCTCACACCCCAACAATCAACACAGAAGACTTCTGTGCCCAAATATGCGGGGATTTCTCTCACCAGCAAAGAAACAATCAGTTCTGCAGTGGACACCATCTGGGTGTCCTACGATTCAGTTCTGACACTCTCAACCTAAAGGCCGCGTCAGATCCCAGAGGTTGAGGGCTCAGTCTCACAAGACTGCCCCCGGACTTCCACTGCCAGGCGCAAGCCCCTGCTTGTTTTACCTGTGCTTCTGACCAAGCAGCTATAAATCAGGGGCCCCACTACCCTCCCCTTGGGTTTGATTAATTTGCTAGAGCGGCTCCACAGAACTCAGGGGAACACTGCTTATGTTTACTGATTTATTATAAAGAATATTTAAAAAGATACAGATGAAGAGACACATAGGGTGAGGTATGGGGAAGGGGAACAGAATTTCCAAGTCCTCCTCAGATGCAGCATTCTCCGTAAACCCCACCAGTTCAGCTAGCGAGAAGCTCCTGGACCCCGTCCTCCCGTGCCATTTTTTTTTTTTTTTTTTTTTTTTTTTTTTTTTTTTTTGAGACGGAGTCTCGCTCGCTCTGTCCCCAGGCTGGAATGCAGTGGCCTGATCTTGGCTCACTGCAAGCTCCGTCTCCGGGTTCACACCATTCTCCTGCCTCAGCCTCCTGAGTAGCTGGGACTACAGGCGCCCGCCACCTCGCCCGGATAATTTTTTGTATTTTTAGTAGAGACGGGGTTTCACTGTGTTAGCCATGATGGTCTCCATCTCCTGACCTCGTGATCTGATCCGCATGCCTCAGCCTCCCAAAGTGCTGGGATTACAGGCTTGAGTCACCGCACCCGGCCCCTCCTGGGCCTTTTATGGAGACTTCATTGGTTAGGCATGACTGACAACTGAGTGGAAATGCGCTTAGACAAAAAAAAGTATGATCTCCTCCTAACGGACTGGGTGGGAAACCCAGCAAGGCTGCTATTCAGATTCTTCTAGGCCTCTGTAGGCAGCCTTCCTTCCTCCCAGGTATGCGGCAGGACCTCTTCTGAAATGGGGGTCTTATGACCCGCAATCACACAAGGTAGGTCACAGAATTTCCTTCTGGCCACTTCCAAGACAGAGAGGCTGGGGAAGAGTCCTGCCTTCAGGAGAGAAATGAGCAGGTGAAAGGAAGGCAGGAGGAGGTCAGAGAGAGATTCTGTTTTCTGAGGCCTGCTTCTGAGGCCTAGAACACCCCCATATCATAACGAAAGACCGTAAAAAGAGCTAAGGGAGCTATGAGCCAGGAACTGTGGATGAAAACCAATACATATAATCATACCATCACAGTCTCCAATTGTCATTATCCCGGTCATTCACGCACTCGTACAAAGCACGTGAGTGTGCACCCTGGGCTGATGCTCACTCTCGCAGATACCCCTGTATACACGGGACAGACACAGGAATACATTGGCACCACCCTCCTTCCCCAAAAATGGAGACAGTGTTTGGCAAGAAGTGCACCAGGCTTGGATCCGGAGATCGCTGTCCGTTTCCAGCCTGCCCCTGGCTTTTTGGAACACTTTGCATCCTCTCCCTGGTCCTCAGTTTCCTCATGTGAGAAACAGTTCTAACAATCCTGACCTCACTGGGTTGCTGTGAGGGCTCTGGGGTGTAATTTGGAGGTGCGCGCTCGCACACACACACACACACACACTTAAATACAGAGTTTTTCAAAGGGAAGGAAATGGGGGTGAACTGTAGCTGTCAGTGGAGGGACTGGTTGACTTGAACGGGACAGGAACTCCTTGATGCACTTCTAGGGAGCTGTATCTCTGGACACCCTACCTAATGGCTACAAAAAACCGGCTTGGATTTCCCTATTCTCTGCTTTTCTGCGGTGAAAAGGGCTTCCCTTGCAGTCTGGAGGATTGCGGTTAGACACTGAAAAGAACTTTCCCTCTGCCGGGGGCAGACATGAAAAGGGAGAACCGATAAGCTGGTGGGAAGAGCAGCGAGGGTCTTTCCTGATTGTCCTTGTCCAGCGCAGATCTCCTTCCTTCCCCGCAAGGCTGGACGCAGCCTGGCACCTTCAGGTGCTGGTCTCCGAGAGGAGCAGGCTGCCGGGGAGGGCCCCCACCTGCCCTGCAGGTGGCGCCCGCGTGCCGGTCCAGGAGCTGCGGCAGACTTGGCCCAGCTCGAAGCAGGAACTGCCCGCGTTCCCATCCTGAGCTCCCAAGAGCCTACAGGTAGGGTCTGCAGGACCCCGGGCCTCAAGGCCCCAGAAGGAGCTGCTGTGGCATCAGTGAGAAGACAGAGAAAACGCTGGTTTGGGGTCTGCCCAAAGAATCAGAGGTCCTGCTCTGTGGGCCCTTTCCAGGGCTTCCCAGGGACGCAGTGTGTAAGTCAGAAAAACTTGGTTGGAATCCTGGTTCTGCCCGCGAACTAGCTGAAGACTCCTCGACAAGCCCTTAGTTTATTTATTTTCCCACCCTAAAAAACGGAAGAATCCTTCCTGCTTCATAGGGCTGTTAGAGCATGTAAAAAGCACTTACCAATGTTAGCAGTTGTTTTCAGCAACCATGATGTATGTGTCTAGGAATCAGGAGAGGTTATCCCATCCCTTACATTGCCAACTACATGGACACTGAAAGCTCAAATCACAAGTGATTTTATTTTTATAAAATATTTAATAAGATTTAATTATAATTGCAAAAAGTCAAATTGAGAATTCCAGGTTCACTTAAATAATTTTATTTGAAGTTGGGATATTCATTACTTATTTGTATTTCACCTTTTGTCTTTGATACTTTTTAAGTTTTTTAGTTTAAATAATTTAAATAATTTTATTTTTTACTAGTTAATTTTCAATAGTTAATTTTAAAAATTGATTTAATTTACATTTCTATGATGCAATATATCCAAATATTTTAGTATAATTAATTTTATTTTTAATCCCTTGGGTCATTTGTTGAAGTGGAACTCAAAAATAAAAGAGCAAAGAGAAATAGAAAATCTTGAAAGAGGGAGTCTGCTTAAAATTTTAAAAACAAAAGTGAGCATATCTCACCTGTAACCCCAAAACACACACATACAATTACTACAAACAGAAAAAGGGCCGAATAAACAGCCAACCATGGGTGGCTTTCAATAAACATAAATAAATAAGGATGGGGACATTGATAGAATGTGCTTAAAAGAATAAAAGTATGTGCCCTATATTCAGCCAAATGAGTTTTACTTTGGGTGGAGGAGGCGCTAATGGCATAATATATACAGAAAATAAAATAATAAAGCCTAAGTATAGTAGAAATGATTTTAAATTTTGATGCTAAAATAGCCAAATATGTAAGATGAATTTTTTAAAAAATCAGACAAATATTTATTTTGGATGTAGAATTCATAATGAGATTATTAATTTGTTGAGTAAAAAGTGAGAGAAGAAATTGCATATAAAATTTCTTTTTTTTTTTTTCTTTTGAGACAGGGTCTTACTCTGTTGCCCAGGCTGGAGTGCAGTGGTGCAATCATGGCTCACTGCATCCTTGATCTCCTGGGCTCAAATCGTCCTCCCACCTCAGCCTCCTCAGTAGCTGGGGCTACAGACATGCACCACAATGACTGGCTAAGTTTTTTATTTTTTATAGAGATGAGGTCTCACTGTGTTGTCCAGGCTGTTCTTGAACCCCTGAGCTCAAGCAGTCCTCCTGCCTCGGTGTCCCAAAGTGCTGGGATTACAGGCATGAGCCACCATTCCCAACCTGCACATAATTTTTTTTAAGTAAATATTACTCAGATCAATCAGATTCTATCAGGAGCATTTTATTAGTTTTGCACCTTTTATAAAACGTAAAGGTTTTGATTTAAGTGACATACTGAATAAACAGCTTTCAATTATAGGCATTGATTTTTTTTTTTTTTTTTTTTTTTTGAGAAAGAGTCTCACTCTGTCACCCAGGCTGGAGTGCAGTGGCACAATCTCAGCTCACGGCAACCTCCACCTCCTGGGTTCAAGCAATTCTCCTGCCTCAGCCTCCCTAGTAGCTGGGATTACAGGTGCTCACCACCATGCCTGGCTATTTTTTTTTTTTTATTTTTAGTAGATACAGGGTTTCACCATGTTGGCCAGGCTGGTTTCGAACTCCTGACCTCAAGTGATCTGCTCACCTTGGCCTCCCAAAGTGCTAGGATTATAGGCATGAGCCAGCGTGCCCGGACCTGACTTGTAAAGAAAAAAGTGTATGAGACAGAATTTTGGCCAAAAACGCAGAAGCATTCTATGTGCCATATCCTGTGTATGGTTTCAATTCATACTAGGAGATGTGGTTTCCACTGTGTTGTTGCAATGGACAATTCAGTGATTACACATGATATTTTCTGGATCTGTCCCAAGATAGGACATCTTGATGAAACACATATCAAATATGTGAACCTACAGCCACTTGCAGACACTTGATGGGAATGGCAGCAAAATGATCTTAAAGCAATCAGATATAATTTGGACAAAATACAAGATAATTAGAACAGTCCAGTGAAACAGCAGAAAATCCTCAAATATAGAGCAAATTGTGGTCTTTAACAGAAAATAAAATTATTTTAGAAATGAAAAATTTGTGCTGTCCATAATCATTTGGTGTGAACTGTGGCTTGACAGTAATAATGTTAGCAAAAGCTTATTTTAAAAGAACAGATCTAACTAAACAAGTTGGTTGTGTCATTTTTATTTTTATTTTTATTTTTATTTTTATTTTTATTTTTAATTTTTGAGACGGAGTCTAGCTCTGTCGCCCAGGCTGGAGTGCAGTGGCCGGATCTCAGCTCACTGCAAGCTCCGCCTCCCGGGTTTATGCCATTCTCCTGCCTCAGCCTCCCAAGTAGCTGGGACTACAGGCACCCGCCACTTCGCCCGGCTAGTTTTTTGTATTTTTTTAGTAGAGACGGGGTTTCACCGTGTTAGCCAGGATGGTCTTGATCTCCTGACCTCATGATCCGCCCTCTTGGCCTCCCAAAGTGCTGGGATTACAGGCTTGAGCCACCGCGCCCGGCCCAGTTGTGTCATTTTTAAAGGATAGAAATACTTTTAAATGCTTAGAGGAAATTGTTTTTAAAAATAAATGGAAAGAATCTATATAAAATATGCAATAAAAGTGATATTCCAATAAGATACAAGGAAATTAGAAAAAAAAAAGAAAATGTTGTGTATGATTATGCAAGAGAATATTCACATTCAAATAGTCTTGTTTATAGAGACTATTTTCTGGCCATTACAGATCAAGGCAGAGACTCAATTGAAGAGAGCAATGAACAAGTGAGCCAAATACTGCTATTTTTGGTTTTCTTGATAGTATCCCAGCATTGAAAAGTGTGGAAGAAGAACTTAAGAAATGCTACATGGATTCTTCTTCTTTTAAAAGTTTTTTTCTCAACAGAACATTAGATTGCCATATGTGAATTCTTAATGTTAATTAAGGAAAGTAAATCAGCATACTGCTTCCTTAAGAAAGTCTTGCTTTGAAAAAACAAACAGCAAATTGAACTGTGCGCTTAGGAGCACTGAGTAAAAAAATTTTTTTAGACAGGGTCTCACTGTGAGATGCCGAAAACTATAAAGTGATAGAAATTTGTATAAAAAGTTAGAATATTGTTTCGATACTGTTGCATAATGTTTTCTATGATAATAAGTTATATATGGAAGTTATATATCCTATGATATTATATATTATCACATATAAGTTATTATCACATATAAGTTATTATCACATATAAATTATCACATATAAGTTATCATATATTCTGAACAATACATGGAGTATCTATTACACTGTTTGAACATGACATGTAAAATTTATGGTTCATTCCAAATCAAAGTGCTTCAAGGAATACAGTGTATTGATAATTCCAGCTGCTGTTGTCTCAGAAAATTGAATTGAATAAAAAACTGTCTGAGGACAATGACTCAAGGAAGAGCAGTTCACTTGGTACTTCTGCCAATACAGCATAATTTTCATAAACATTTTTATTGTAACAAGAGAATTAGTAATTTTGTTGAAATAAAGGGAAACAAATTTTATGAAATAAATGAATAATGTATGATTCAGATGGTTTTTATTTTATTATTTACTCAAACATCATTAGCCCATCAACAGAACATAGACACACAAAGCAATGACCGCACTCAGTCATCACTGATATGACTAACTTGGTCCTATAAAAAAAAACTAGTGTTCAGTCGCATGCGAAACAACTATTTTTTTCAAACATGCCATTGTGAAGGTATATTTGTCAGGGTAGAAGAAAAATATGTTTTTCTTTTAATGGCTTGTGAGCCTGATTAATAATTTTTTTTTTCTTTTTAGACAGAATTTCGCTCTGTGGCCCAGGTTGGAGCACAGTGGTGCAGTCTTGGCTCATTGCAGCCTCAACCTCCTGGGCTCAAGCCATCCTCCTATCTCAGCCTCCCAAGTAGCTGAAACTATAGGCATGCCACCACACCCAGCAAATTTTTACATTTTTTGTAGAGACAGGATCTTGTATGTTGCCCAGGCTGGTCTTGAACTTTTGGGCTCAAGCGATCGTTGCACCTCTTAAAGTGCTGGGATTACAGGCATGAGCCACTGTGCTCAGCCCCTAATTAAAAACTTTTAAATAATATTTAGACACATGGTGGGTGGCCTCCATTTGTTCTCTTGTTCCAGGACCCAGAGTCTTCGGGAGCCAGCCCAAAGACCTCTGCCAATGGCAAAGTGTTGTACTGACCTTCATACCTCTTCTTTCGAGAGACTTCCAGGCATGATGGGACAATCACTGGGTTTGAAACAAGATGACCCACTTTAGCATAATTTTCTTTTTTTTTATTTTTTATTTTTTATTTATTTATTTTTTTTGAGACGGAGTCTCGCTCTGCCGCCCAGGCTGGAGTGCAGTGGCCGGATCTCAGCTCACTGCAAGCTCCGCCTCCTGGGTTTACGCCATTCTCCTGCCTCAGCCTCCCAAGCAGCTGGGACTACAGGCGCCCGCCACCTCGCCCGGCTAGTTTTTTGTATTTTTTAGTAGAGACGGGGTTTCACCATGTTAGCCAGGATGGTCTCGATCTCCTGACCTCGTGATCCGCCCGTCTCGGCCTCCCAAAGTGCTGGGATTACAGGCTTGAGCCACCGCGCCCGGCCAATTTTCTTCCATCATCATAAGTCGAAAGCGATCCTGCCTGCCTCCCGGCACTGCTTAGAAATCCCATGAAAGAGTGCACAGGTGGCCGGGCACAGTGGCTCTCGTCTGTAATCCCGGCACTTTAGGAGGCCGAGGTGGGTGGATCACTTGAGGTCAGGAGTTCAAGACCAGCCTGGCCAACATGGTGAAACACTGTCTCTACTAAAAATACAAAAATTAGCCAGGTGTGGTGGTGCGTGCCTGTAATCCCAGTCACTCTGGAGGCTGAGCTCAGGAGAATCACTTGAGCTCATGTTCCTGAGGCAGGAGAATCACTGCCCTCCTGCCTGAGGAACAGAGCGACCTCCGTCTCAAAAAAAAAAGAAAAAACAAAAATGCACAGGCAAGGGCTCCTCCCGTGAAGAGGACTGACCGATGGAGACCATTCTTCTTGTGCCCCAAGACCGGGGCTCCTGTGCCTTACCTGCTTTCTAAGGCACTCCCGCTAGATTTTGGTGGCAACTCTAGGTAGTCATTTTTCATTCCGCAGGACTCCTCCTTACTCACAGTTGAGCCAAGGACAGCCAAGTGATCTGTGACATGGCATTGTTCACAAAACGAGCTGGAACAGAAAACAACGTCTTGATCCTACCACTTGTTTCTCTTCTCCTCCCCAGGATATCATGACCTGCAGTGTGCATTCAGCCTAACAGTGCTGCTAAACTCATTGCCTTTCTACTCTGCCTCTCCTCTCTCCTGCAGCACCCACTCTGTCTCATAAACATAGTCACAATTTTCTCATGGTTTAAGCCAAGAAACAGTTACAAACTCTAAAGTCTTTTGTCCAATGCATAAAAAATCTCAGATACTAAATTAGGTAGGTTGTTATCTGGTAGAACTCACGAAATAATCAAGTGTTCTTGACAAAATTTAGAACAAAATTTGACGCTGGAAAATGGAGGTGGTAGAAATGAAGTCCACAAAAGGAAACTTACTATGGCAGCAGCTATCACTGGTGAAATTTAATAATGACAAAAATCGATCTATGAACCACAGTCCTGATATAAAATTTAAGTGAAAAAGAATTGGTCCCAGTGAAAATAATTTCAGTCCATTGGAAATGAAAAAGTGGAAAAATTGGAAATAGTTTAACTGAACTTTTTATACAATTGATCAAGGAATTAAATTGACTTACTGGAGTCCATTCTGGAAAACCCTTTCCCAAGAAAAATTCATCAAAGTCAGAGAACTTCTGAGTTACATATTTGTATTAAAAATATCTCCATAGGCTGGTTGTGGTGGCTCATGTGTAATCCCAGCACTTTGGGAGGCTGAGGCAGGCAGATCACTTGAGGTCAGGAGTTCGAGACCAGCCTGGCCAACATGGTGAAACCCCATCTCTACTAAAAGTACAAAAATTAGCCTGGCGTGGTGGCGTACGCCTGTAATCTCGGTTACTCGGGAAGCAGGGGAATCGTTTGAACCTGGAAGGTGTAGGTTGCAGTGAGCCAAGATCACACCACTGCACTCCAGCCTGGGTGAAAAAGTGAGACTCCGTCTCAACCACAATAACCACCACAAAATCTCCATAGATATTTGGTAGTATGACTGAAGAAAAGAAAGAAAGAAAAATGTCTCCAGTGGATCCTCCATGAAATTTTCATGAAGAACCCAGGAGTGCTGGTCTGTGGTGGGAGCTTCACCCGGGAGGAGTGGAGAGGGCGTGGAGGGGGTGATGGGTGGTACCTTTGGGCCCCTCTCCATAAAAATATAGAAAAAATTAGATGATATGACTGCATTGGTATACAGATGAATACAATTCAGGCTGGATTCCTTATTTTAGATTCATTGTTATGTTTCTTTATTCTTCTGATTTCAAAAGAAATTAAAATTAAACATTTTTAAGTGCCCCTAAGAAGTATTGTGGGCCCCAGGCACTGTGGCTAACAGATAAATTGGTCCCTGGTGGGGTCCCAGGTCAAGGGGAAGCAGAAACGTCTGGGTGAACCTGGGGTGGGTGGGTGGAGAGAAGAGGTGGGGCTGTCTCTGCATCTCCTTAGTGGGCAGCGCCCATGCAGCCGTCCCAGCCCAGCCTTCCCATGGATGGATGCTCTGCTCTTCCCAGGGCCAGGATGCTCGTTCAGGTGTCTCTTTGCAGTGGATCTTTCACCTCTTAAGGAGCCCTGAGTTCATTTCTGTATTGCAATGAAGAGCTCAGCTGAAACAAACACCCTGTCCTAATACCCCCCCTGAAAGTGGTGAAGCCCTTCCCAGAGCAAACTCATCTCATGGTTGTCCAGCCTTGGTTGCATCATCCACTGCAGAGGAGAGCCAGCTGGACATGTGTTTTCCTCTCTGATCTAGCTATGAGCTATTTGGGGCTGAGACTGGGACTTTCTCTTTTGACCTAGCCCGCTACCATTAAAACCCATCAACATGCCAGTCTGAGTGCCTGTTGCATGCCAGACCCTGTATCCTAGGCTCTGGCAGGACCACATTAACCCAGACACAGCCCTGCCCTCAAGGGATTTATCCGGGGCTCACTGAGGATGGTTTCTCAGCTTCAGCATTGACATCTGGACTGGGTAACTCTTGGTTGTGGGGAGTTGTCCTGTGCATTGTAGGATGTTTAGCGGCATCCCTGGCCTCTCCCACTAGATGCCAGAGGCATTCCCTCGCTCCAATCTGTGACTATCAGAAATGTCTCCAGACATCGCCAAATGTTCCCTGGGAAGCAAAATAGATCCCAGGTAAGAGCAACAGCTTGGGGAATGGGTGTCGACAATCAAGTCAGAGAGGACTCAGGGAGCATACTGTAGTGCCAACACATCTGTAGCTAGGAAAGGAAGGGTGAGGGATATGGGTCTGGCTGTAGGTGTGGGGCTATCAGGGATGCTTCATGGAAGAAGGGGCTGTTTAACTTGGGCCTTGGAGCTGGGCAGACCTCTGGAAGAACTGACAGTAGTATGGAGGAGGAGAATTGAGAGAACTTCTACCAAGTAAAACTGAGGAGAAATAAGCTCATGTTCCTGCAGAAATGATTGGGCTTAGATACTAGGTAGATCTCATTATCAAATGGAGGATGGAGGCAGGCATAAATACGTAGAAAATTCTGTACAATACATGGGTTACCCATGGGCTAAATCTAGTCTGAAGATATATACTACTTGGTCTATCTGGTAATAATTTAATTTATGAAATGACTTTAAATGGTACCCACCATTCTTTATCATCCACAGACTCAATTATTCACTTACAAATTTTCACCTGCCTGGTTTCTGAAGTATTGTGAGTTTGTAGTTTGAATTTTTAAATATAAAAAACGTAGTGATTTTTCACTTGGGATTTGTGGACCCTTTTCAGATCTTCATATGAAATTCAGAGTTATCTGGAGGCCCAAAAATTGTGGACAAGGACCTTAAATGTACTTAAATTCTCTGAGCATTATTCTAGTGAGAGAGTCCCCGGCTTTTGTAGAGTTCTGCGAAGGGTCACCCCTTAGCCTCCTGAAAGAGGCCTGGCCAGGTGGACAGAGGTCTCTGCAGGGCCCTGGAGGAACTCTGTGCAATTAGCCAAGAAGAGACCCAGGGCTGACTTCTGCAAGCTTTCCCTCTCAGTCTGTTTTAAATCAGTTGGTGATTTTAAAAAAATGAATACACTATGAGATCTGTTGACAGTTACAGTAGGCACTGTGACTGTCACCAGAGGGCTGGGCACGTTGATTGAAGGCAGCTATGCAAAGTGAGTAACTTTGCGAACCAGAGAGGAAACCTTAGATTAGTGATTTCTTCCCCCCATTAAGAGGCAGCTCTGGAGGACAAGGAGACAGAAGGGGAGACAAGAATTGCGTCGTGGAGGTGGGAGTCAGGTTGGGAGAATGCGGGAGGCTGGTGTGAGCCCCACAAGGCCTCTCTGCCCTGGCCAGGGCCCACTGGCTGTGCTGCCTCCCAACAAACCATTCTCAAAAGAGGATCTGGTTACTCCAGTTACATTGAGGTGTAGATGATGAAAACAACTTACAAATTAGTCTGCATTTTAACCGCAATCATGGTTCAGCCCAAGTCTCTGATTTCAGGCATAGCTTGCTAGGGGTTGAGGGAAAGGTAGGGAAGACCTTTGCGGAGGGGATTGCAAGGTGGGGTGGTGGAAGAGGCAGGAGGCCTGTTCTTGGACCCAAAAGCTTTTCCTCATGTGGGAGCTGGAATTGTTCTTTGAGACACAACACTGAGGTTTCTTCTGTGTGGTCCCACCATGGACAGACTCCTTTGCATTGAAAACACAGCAATGGAGTGTGATTTTCCTGGCTTCTCTTGGTTTTCTACCACTCCTACCTCTCTGCAGCTTCTGCCTGAGCATCTGCTGGGCCCAGCAGGCTTGGGCTAAGCTCTGGACTCCCCGAGGTGGTAGTCAGGCTGCACAGTGTGTGTGTGTGTGTGTGTGTGTGTGTGTGTGTGTGTGCGCGCGCGCACGCGCGCGCGCTATGAGCACACACACATGGGTCTGGGCCTCACCTTGACCCTGAGAGCTTCCTGAAGGACCTAGAGCACCTTAGGAACCAGGAGAAAGGCACCTAATATAATTAATGAAGGTGAGCAAGTACTCTGCAGACAGCCGAGCCCCAGCGACGGGAGGCATCACATAGTTCCCTTTCTTCTCTTCACACTCTCCCAGCCTCTCTCCTGACCATTCTTTGAGCTTTGCTCTCTGCTTCCCAACAAAAAAGAATGCTAGACACCAGCTAGTTCTCAACCTTGGCCAAACATTAGTGTCAGCTGGGTAGTCAGTGGAATCAGCTGGTAGACTTTAATCAGTCCAAGAACTGATTAGATCAGAATCCCTGGCAGGAGTGGCCCAGACATCAGTGTTTTTAAAACTTTTTTAAAGGCTTTAATTTCTAGAGTAGTTGTAGGTTCATAGCAAAATTGAGGAAGGGACAGAGATCTCCCACATATCCTCTGCCCCCACACATGCACAGCCTCCCTCATTATCAACGTCCCCTGCCTGCATTGGTGACTTTTAGAACTCCCCAGGTGATTCCAGTGTGCAGGCAAGTTTGATAATCAGTGCTCTAGAAGAGCTTCTTAAACTTCACTGTGCACAGCAATTACCTGGGATCCTGGTAATGTGTTAAATGCTGATTCTGATTCAGCAGGTTTGGGATGGAGCTGGAGATTCTTCATTCCAACAAGCTCCCAGGTCACGCTGATGCTGGAGAATGCAAAGAACATGGTCAAAGTGTTGTGAGGCGAACTCTAGTCCCCAGCCCCCTCTCCATTCTGTGGGATCTTTCATCCATCCATTCACTCATCCATCCATCCGCCTATCCATCCAGTTAACCAACCAGTATCTGTTGGTGTGCCAGGGCCTGTGCTAAGGTGCTGGGTATGAGATGGAGACCAAGGAGTCAAGCCCCTGTCTTCAAGAAGGTCACATTCCAGTGGGGGAAGAGAGGCAGTGTGCAGGTTAACCCACATGAGGACAGGTCCTTAGAGCAAGGTATTATCATAAGGAGCACCTGAGTGTCCACCTTGGCTGGCTGGGCAGAGATGGCCTCACCAAGGAATTGATATTGGACCTGATGACTGAGTGAGGAGAAGCAGCCAGCCCCATGAAAACTCGAGAGCCAGGGTTCCAGGCAGGAGGAGCATGGCAATCTATGAAGCCCTCCAAGGGAGTCCAGTGGGGGATGGGGGAGGCTGAGAATGAGGGAGGGTAGGGGTAGGGGACAGCTCACTGAGGGCCTTGCAGGCCTGCTGAGGAATTTCAATTCCATTTTCAGGCAATGGGAAGCCATTGGAGAGTTTTGAACAGCTGTTTTTTTTCCCCAAAACAGTGACTCTGCTGGTTATGTGGACACAGGCTTGCAGGGAGGGAGGCAGAGGCAAAAATCTCATTGGCAAACAAAGTGGCATCTGAAATGTCACACACACACACACACACCCCAAATCCTGTTTCCTCCACATACCTTAAAATGGAAGCAGTGTCCTTGGAAGAAGCACTGCTCTCAGGCTCAGGAGAAGACCCAGTCTTTAAAGACTCCTTTGGGAATGTCCAGACTTCCCACTTCAGACAGTGGCCCTTCCGCCATCCACAGCTGGACATCCTTGATTCCCCATTACTTCTCACTCCCTACAGCCATTGCACCGGCTCTGCCATGTGTCCTAGTCAACCCACCTCTCTCCGCCCCTCCTCAGCCCTGGCCCCCCTTCCCTCTCACCACAGCTCTGGCATCCATCTCCTTAGGAGGCTTCCTGCTTCCAGTCTTGCCCCCACAATCCTGTGTCCACACAGCCACGGAGTCATCAAGAGGCAGTCACTGGCTGCACACCCCACAGCTGGCCAGCAGGGGGTAGTCGACCCCCGACACGACGCGGCTTTTCTTACGGCTACTGGAACATGAATCGCGGGGAGGCACTCAGGGTATTCCCCAGGAATAAAATATAACTATCTTAAAGTTTATGGAGTAATTGGCACCTGAAGATGGAATATTTTTGGCCAGGGATGGTGGCTTATGCCTGTAATCTTAGCACTTTGGGAGGCTGAGGTGGGTGGATCACTTGAGGTCAGGAGTTCGAGAGCAGCCTGGCCAACATGGTGAAACCCTGTCTCTACTAAAAATACAAAAAATAGCCAGGCACGATAGTACATGCCTGTAGTCCAAGCTAATTGGGAAGCATCTGTGTGCTGGTTCTATTGTCAGATCTGATTTTATATATATATATATATATTTTTTTTTTTTTTTTTGAGACAGAGTCTCACTCTGTCTCCCAGGCTGGAGTGCAGCAGCCCCGCCTCCCAAGTTCAAGCAATTCTCCTGCCTCAACCTCCCGAGTAGCTGGGATTACAGGCTGCTCCACCACACCTGGCTAATTTTTGTATTTTTAATAGAGACAGGGTTTTGCCATGTTGGCCAGGCTGGTCTCAAACTCCTGACCTCAAGTGATCCGCCCGCCTCAGCTTCCCAAAGTGCTGGGATTACAGGCATGAGCCATCACACCCCACAAAAAACGTATTTTTAAGAATTAAAATACAGCTTTAAATAAGACAACCAGGCAACATGTAGACAGGCCTTTGGGTGGGTTCCTGTTGGTGAGAGCTCAGATGGAATGAGACAGAGAAGTGCTGACAGTCAAGGAGAAACAGAAACACAAGAGAACGGCCCCATTTCCCCTCTCCTTTCATGCCAAGCCTAGGGCCAAAGGAGACAAGACATGGCCCTGCCTGAGTGCACACCAGGAAGCTCTTTTCCAGATTCCCATAGATGTGAAGGCACCAAGATGAAGAGAATCCAACTGCAAGTCTACAGACCAGGGTTTTACTCCAGCTCCGTCACCAGGACGTTGACCCCAGACAGTCATCACACACCCACGCCGCTGCTCCGCCACTGAGAGGAGGTGTCCACTCGGCCAGTCTCTTAGGGCCATTCTGAGGATAAAATATTTCATTATTTTCATGAAACGAGCCTTAAAAGCATAACGTAGGAAGGTTCTTTAGAATCTCATTAATTCAAACTTTAATTTGGAATTTGTAAAATTTTAAACGGTTTCATTTTTCACAGCAAAGAATAAAACTGTTACCTCCCAAAGCTGTCGCTTCATGGACTCGCAGAGGGCAGAGACTTCATCTCACTCATCACGGCGTCCCTTGCAGCCCGCACAGTGCATGATAACTGTTTGCTGTGCATCTGTGTATTCACTCGTGTGTGTGTGTGTCTGCACATATTAAACACACACTGTGTACATTTTAATTTGTAATAGAGGCAGCTTTTTGAAAGTCCACTAGGGAAGACAGCAAATAGCAGGAGAGGGCTGGAGAGAGGCTAGAGGAGTTTTTATGTTGGGTTATTCAAAAAATAATGTCAATGGAAGTTGAAGAAATGGGGGCACATGCTAAGAGACTCAATTGCTGGAAAAAGCTTCCTGTATCTGCTTCTGGACTTTTCTAATCATTTAGTGGAGTGAATACCAATTACGGCAGTTCTGATATGGAGTCCACAGATGAAATGGACTAATTTTCTTATCTGGAGAATGTGGGAGAGCTCTGGGACTGAGATCTGCCTCCCTGGTTGAGCCCACTGTGTAGAATAGAAGGTGGAGTCAGGAGATAGTGGATTGTAGTTATTGCCTGGGGACGATGGGTCAGAACTTGGAATTTGGAGTCAGACACACCTGGGCTTGAGACCTTGTTTGTCAAATAACTAAATGGTTTCTGGCAAGTTGTTAAGTTCTCTGAGTTTGTTTTTCCATCTGTGAAGTTCACATACTTCCTCCCAAGGTTGTCAAAGGATTAGAAAGAACACCCGTGGAGTCTTCTAGCAAGAACCCGACCCACTGCAGGAGCTCAGACACTCTGGCTCTTCGTGTTGGCCCCACTGCTCTGCCTGTGATTTTGGAAAGGAAAGACCATCCAAAGCTTAACCCCAGAGAAGAGCACTCCAGGCCAGCCAGCTGTGGACTCGGTTCTTTATGTTGACTAGTTATGACTCGTGACAGGGACAGGTCTCATCTTTGCTTTTGGCAGGTAGCACAATCAGTAGGAAGGTGTTCAATAAATACGTAGTGAAAAGAACTGCATGAGCTTCAGCAAGCTCCTTAGCCCATTTATGCCAGAGGTTGCAATTTTTTGAATTTTTGCATGAATGAAAAACCAGAACTTGACGATGACCTTGAGCAGCAGGATATAAATAACTCCCACATGCTTAGCGTTCCAATAATGGAACACTAGGCAGCAGTGTTTCCTTTTCTCACCTACCAGGAGTTGGGCTTCCAGGGTCATGGTGAGCAATTAATGAGAGTTAGTTTGAGGAGCACCTGTAATGGTGCCTGTTTCCTCTTCCTATTCCTAAATACTCGTTAGCAAGAAACACTAACCCAGGATCATGGTTTCCTGTACCCGAGACACTAAAACCTACGAATTCAAGCTCACGAGAAGCTGTGCAGGTAATTTCTTCTGATGGATATTTCCAGATGGAGAGAGTGCCTCTCTCTGTTGCCTGCAGTAGCTGAGAAGATAGACAGACACTTTCCCTAAGACTATCTTGCCATATAGGATAGGATTTGGGAATCTGTTTGGGACCTCCCACTGTATTCAATTGAATTGCAGAGATTTAACTTCATTGGTGTTAAAAAGGAAAGATGACAGAATAGCAGGCATTAAATTAAGATCATGCATCTTTGCTATGTGTTTGCTTAAAAACAAGACCTCTTCCTCACCCCACTTCAGAGATTTACTTCCTTCTCTAGTCCCCAAAGAGATGAACTCTCTTTACTAGATTTTCTGAACTGAAATGGAGCAGCCATTCTTATCTCAGTGATTTCACTAGGTGCTGACAGAACAGGGCAAAATCCCAGGGAGACACCAGCTCTTCTGACGTTAAGCTTAAGATGTAATGAGCTTTGTGTTGCTTAAGAATATCTTATCTAAACTGAGTATTTAATACCAGTCCACTGCTCTATTTCTGGTCCTTCACAGGACTTTTTTTTCTGCCCCTTTTGCTGTTCTCTTTACTACTGCTCTTTGATGGCTTGCTTTGCAGTACTGTCATTTTGTGAAATCCTCCTGGAAAAGGATTAGCAAAATTACACAGTGTTGCTGCTACTTAACATTCAGGAAATGCAGCATACGCATGCAAGTTATCAATCTTTCTTACCAGATGGTAAATGTATCTCTTTTCACCAGAAATTGAGCAGCAAACATTCAAATTCATCACCAATACAACATTTACATTCACATCCATTTTCAGTTTGACATCCTTAATGAGCTGGTATAATGAAAATCAATATTTTATCTCTATATTGTTGACTATTTGTAAGTTACAATAATGCAGACTTGGGATTAAAAAATTATCATTAAACAAAATCTCACCACTACTTGCACTTTTATATACTCTGTATATATACTTCTCTACCCCCACCCCAGTACCCCAGAACTCTGCATTCAGAATGAATGAGCTAATGAAAATAGCATACAGGTAAGAACAAAAATCTAGAAGTTTATGTTGTTGTCTTTACCACTGCTTATATTTAGTAGTTACCTTTTGTTAGTTTATTACAAACTTTGAGAGCAGAGTTCTCTATTTACTGGATTGTACCATGAGGCAACTGAAGTCTATGGGGTCAAAGAGTAAATTCTTTTTTTTATCGAGACAGAGTCTCACTCTGTCACCCAGGCTGGAGTGCAGTGGCATGATCTCAGCTCATTGCAACCTCTCCCTCCAGGGTCCAAGCGATTCTCCTGGCTCACCCTCCTGAGTAGCTGGGATTATAGGCGCCCACCACCACGCCTGGCTGTTTTGTATTTTTAGTAGAGATGGGGTTTCACCGTGTTGCCCAGGGTGGTCTTGAACTCCTGACCTCAGGTGATCCGCCCACTTCAGCCTCCCAAAGTGCTGGGATTACAAGTGTGAGCCACCACACCTGGCCTGAGTAAATTCTTGATGCTCTAATGGCTGAGCCAGGGAGCTCTGTATTCTCAGTCCAAGTCTAGATTTCTGCCCAACTAATGTCCCCTTGAGATTTGAGTTTTGTCCTTCAATGATTATCATCAAATTAAATGGCAACGCTTTGAGTGGTTGTTACTGACTGAATTGTGTCCCCCTCACCACTCACACGTTAAGTCCTAACTCCCCGGCATCTCAGAATGTGACTGTATTTACAGACAGGCCTTTAAAGAAGTAATTAAGGTAAAATGAGGTCATATGAGTGGGCCCTAGACACAGAGAACACAGTTGGAGAGACAACCTTGAGATACAGCAATAAGGCACCATCTGAAAGACATGGTGAGAGGTCTTGGAAGAAACCAAACCTACCAACATCTTAATCTTGGACTTCAAGCCTCCAGAATTGTGAGAAGAATAAATTTCTGGTGTAAGCCACCCAGTGTGGTGTTCATTACAGCAGCTCTAGCAAGCTAATACAGTAGGGTCCAGATTGGAGGAAAATGCAGAATTTACACTGTATTTTCCTCTATAATGGAGACATGTTATTAATTAGGGCTTATTTGTTGCAAGTAACAGAAACTAAATCCAGCCAACTTCAGCAAACGTAAGAATTTATCCTAAGGATACCGTAGTATCTCACGGAACCTGAGAGGAATATAGCTGGCCTCAGAAGAGCATTGGATCCAGGGCCTGGAGCATTGTCAAGATTCTGTTTTTTTGACTCTACTTTTCACTGTGTATCTGCTTTAGTTTTTTAATCCATCCCATTTTGAATTCCTGGGGAAAAGACTGATTGGCCAGCCAGCTTGAGTGAGGGGGATTCGCCCCTCATCTAAGTCATGCCAGAGGAGGTAGGGTCATAAGGCACACAGTGGCCGCCAGAGCCTGTGGCTATGAAGGGAAGGAGCACTCACCAGACTACCAAGTAAGTTCTCTGGAGTATGGAGGGCCCACCCCCTCTCAAGGGCAATGGGAGATGAATATGAGATGCTCAGTGCGCTAAGGCAGAACAGCCAAAATATTAACAGTTTGGCTACAAGCAGCAAAATCAAAGCAAGAGCAGCTGGAGAGCTCATTCAGCCCAAGACTGCTTGCAACCTTATGGCCATTTCTCAACTGAAGACGGTGGAGAAGGAAAAGCTGCCAAGAATGTTGATTAGTAGCCTGTCAAAATCTGTGCACCCATTAGCTGGAAAAAGTTGATTGGTGATCAATTGTAATTCCATTATACAAATGGTGCAGAATGTTTATAATCCAAAAAATACTGTGCAATGAAACATAACATGAAGCCAGACTGGTCTCTGGTTTTCTCTGTTTGGGAGGTTAAATCATTATTCTCTGAGAAGGAGGTAAACATTAAATAATGCTAATCGCTCTGAAGAGGCAAGTAGAGAAAATATATGAGGGACAAACTCTCACATAAATCTAAATAAAAAATGGTTACCCAGTCTGAATGAGCATGGGAAAGGCCATCCTCTCACCTGGCATGGGCGCCTGTTTTTGCTCAGGTTACTCTCTCCTCTTCTTCCACATGGACTCCACCCCTGGAATACCAGTTTAGGCTCTGTCTCTTCCCTAACACCTTCCCTGAGTACACAATTTAGCATTTTATTTTTCTTAAAGTGTTTAGTATACACTGTGTTCCCCCTTGTAGACTAAGGCTCCTTAGGATTAAAGTCCACGTATACTATTTGTTCCCACACATTGTCTGACAGGGCTTGCTATGCCTTTGATGAACTACATTTGTTGTCTTGACTTCTGGTCACGGGTTGAACAGGAAATGGTCAGAAATCTGCTTGCTGGGCTCAAATAACCTTAGAATAATTTGAGAAGCAAGAGAAATATCCAGGTATATTCTTTTTAAGATAAAAACTTTATTTTACAATTTTATAAAGCGACTTTACATTAAGCACAAACAATCCATTTACTTTGTATAGAAACAAAATACCTTTCCATCTGCAAAAAATCAAGTTTTGCTGTATATAAAACTAACATGTGCACATTGTGCTTAAACTGCAAAGTCTGTACAGCTTTACAAAGGACTACCCTTCAGAAGGGCATCCTGTAAACACTTTATTGCATATTTAACACATGGTATATAACCCACATGTACAGTGAAAGAGAAACAAGAAAAGCAACCACAAGGAGGATGAAAATAGCAGCTTTCAGTGAGAGTCTGCACTGAGAAAGGAAAAGGAGCCACGTCTGGAGAGTTGTGCTTGTGTCATTTTTGCATTTGCTTCTGTGCACTGGATGGTTCTTGGATGAAGCCTTTATGTACAGTAACTCCTAAAAGGTCAAACTTGACCTTCATCCAGAAACTTTTGGCTGGTTTTACAAATGAAGTAGCAATAGATGTAACATCAAAGTGAACTCAAGGTAAGTGGAAAAACAAAAACAAAACAGAATAAAACAAAAACAAACCTAATACCTATAATCTTAAAGCAAAGAAAAATTTAAAGAAACAAAACAATAAAATTTAAAAATACCCTCCCCATTCTAAGCTCAGAATAAGTAAACATTTTACATAATTTAAAACCCTAGAAAATTCTATAGTTCTTTAGAGGCAAAAATGCAATGGATAGTGTAGGGCAGTGTTCCTCCCTGTATGCCCCCAGCTCCCCTGCGTCAGAATCACCTGAATGCTCATTACAAATGCAGACTATCAGACATCATAGGCAGATTTACTGACTCTGGGATCTGCATTTCAATAAGCTCCCAAGTGATGCTGAGGCATTTTAAAGTTTGAGAACCACTGGTCTGAACTGACAATGCTGCTATAGGCTCAACTCATCCTCTTAGAAAATTCTGGCATCACAAGACAAATCGAGTTGCTGTTGCAATGTGGAAGGCAGTGTAAAACCAACAGCAAGGAAATCACAACACTATTTCTAGGTCAAAAAGTCTTTCCTTCTTCAGTGGAAAAGGACAGCCACATTGTTAAGGCACGGTATTTGTCACAGAAGCAGTATCATACTGTTATCATCGAGTCTCACAATCTGAAGACCAGTATGCAAACAAAGCAGACGTATGAACCATTCTTAATAATAACAAATATGGGGACGTAAGAAAGGTTCCCAGATTGGAGAAAGTTTATTTTGAACATCGGCACTGGGAATAAAAATTAGGGGAGACCAGATATTCTTGCTAAGACATCTAACATATATGAAATGCAAAGGTCAAAAGCTAGGGGTAAGCCTAATAACTCAAAAGTGTTTTTATTGTGAGCAAAATTAGGAAGAGTGTGGTCACATCAACTGGGAGTTTAAGCTTACTTTTCTATGGACAGTTTAATGTCTTCAGTGCAGATCTGTATCTTCTTTGCTTCTGCTCTCTTTGATGCTAACATATATACATATGTTTTCCAGTTTCTAAGTAGTGCTTGGTAGTTTGAATTCAATTAAAATATAGTGTGTAAGCAGGTAACCTACCTGGCTCCTAAATGTGCACTTGATACAGGTCACAGATAAATGCATTGTGTTTGTCAGACTCGGTCCCCTGAAAGTGTAGGGTATCATATTTTCAAACTGTGTAAGATATACTATTGATTTAGTGTACTATCACAGCAAAATCAACATCCCTCGGTTTTATTTAATGCCTGAAGCCCTATAGCAGACACTGCCCATTGTATGGGGGCTCTGAAATCTAGTTATGTGCGGTATAGGAGGATATATATACCTAAATAAAGATCTGATTACACATAAATGCAGTAACATCTCTTTTATCTAATAGCTAGAATAATTTAATATTAAATTAAAAAAAAACCAATGATGCACAGACTCACTAGTTTGGGAAGCTGATGATCAAGAATGATCTTGGTAGGAAAAAAAAAAATTTGCTATGATTCTTGTATGTAGTATTTGACCTAATATTTTTATTTAAAGGGGGAAAAATCCTAAAAAAATAAAATATGGTGGTGGCCTTAAAGCTACTAGCTCCTTTCCAAATTTAGATTTGTAATAAGTTTCCGAAATAATGTCCCAAAAATATCTCTCTCAAAATAAACAAAACTCCAAGGTATAGTCTGAAATAAAATACAAAATTCTAGATAGTGACAAAAAGAAACTGTCACAATGGGGGTTGGGGAGGGATATACTGATTATCAAACTTTTACTGATTGTAGATCAAGTTTCAAAACAGAAACATTTTTGTAATTTCTTGTGCGGTCAACAAGTTTCATTTTAGTTGTGCTTACATTATATAACTGTGAAGCCTGAACACCGGTTGTGTTTTTAATTTACACATTTCAAGAAAACCATAATTAAATATTCACCATATACAACAAATTGAACAAATGCAACAAATACTCATTTGCTCCCAAGAAATTAATCTATAGAAATGAAACATCTTTTTAAAAAGTTGAACACAGTCTGCTATCCAGGCTACAAGTACATATTTACTGTATTACAGCACATTATTTTTTTAAAGTCTGCTTTCAACATAAATATAAATAATCACATTTTAAAAGAGCTCCATACTAAGTTTTCAGGTAAGTGCTAGACAGTTGGCCAGTAGCAACTACTTACCATTATCTTTCTCACATAGAGTGACTAGACTATCTGTGAAACTGTATAGGGTGATGGGCAAGGCAAAGTGAAGCATCTTTGTTCAGCCCATTGATTAAACATTGCGTTCTAAATGCCACCTACATGTCTAAATACCCAACCCATGGAATGCAATTATTTTAGAAGGCTCATTTTAAGGATCACTTATCACTTTGATAGAATCCACAAAAACCTAGTACATAACCTTTTAAAATGTGCCTATGCTCTCCTGAGACACAGCCTGTAGTTTCTGTGTACAGCAGAGGCTGAAGTATAATTTTGGTTGTGAGCTCTAGTTGTGCTTTGCCCTGCTGCCTTTAAGGTAGCTTTTCCACCTCTTGACAAATTCTTTGAAGATTGGGGACTCATCAATGGTACTGAGTAGCTGCAACTGATTGATGTGGGTGGTATGATAGTCCCAGCGAGCCAGGTTAGGCGCGATGCCAAGCATGAAGTGACGGAGGTCATAGATGGTTCCTGAGCCAGTGTCATACAAGGGCAGCATGGCTTTAAGAGATTCCATGCCACGCTCATACAAGGACCTTGCTTCTTTTCCAAGTTTTTCCCCTGCAGTTTCTTTTAAGTCATACAGCCCAATTAAAGAATACATAAAGCCATTTAAAACAAAAGAGCTAGGTGTGGTTGGATATTCTTCATACCAGTCATGTTTATTCATAAACACAGCTTTAACTCCATGCTGCTCAGATAGAAACTTATAAGGGGCTGTTGCCCTTAAAGCTGAATTGAGGAATATATGGTCTTTTGTTAACAGATAGGCCCTGACTAATGTAGAAATGGCTTGCCCTTGCGCCATGGCAGAATACCATCCTGGCTCTAAAGACTTGAACCCTTCCCCTAACTTACGGGTCACCATAATTGGCCAGCCACCTTTCTCATCCTGGTTCCTTACTAGCCAATCACTAGCAGCAAAAAATGCAGCCATGTGGGCTGTGGTAGAGATGGTAATGTTGTCGAGGAATCCCTTACCTTTTGCAATCAACCTAACCACCTTCTTGGGCATTATTTTGGTTGGCTTGACAGCTTTTGTGTTTGAAAGACCCACTCCTTTCCTGAGGTCAGTGACCAGGTCCCTGGTAACTGTGCTCCATGAAGTTCTGGGCCCAATGCCATAGTATATATCTCTTTCTTTAAAAGCAATTAGCTGAGCATTTGAGACATAATGTATAGTGAAGAGCTGATTCTTTTCTGTGGTCTCTAGAACCACGGACACGCTTCCATTTGTCAAGAACTTGAGGTCGAATGAAATAATAAAATCTTTCGTGTTTCCCAGTTGCAAGGATACACCTTCACTGGTTTCTGCAGGGGAGAATATACCAACAGACTGGTTAGAAGAAAAGCACTTTTGTATTTGAAATCAAATTGCAATTCATCCTTGAGAACCCTGACCACACAAAATTAACCCTTAAAAATTTTCAGTATCAGATCATTTGTGATTTTATTTTTTACTAAATCAACCAAAAACAAATGACAGAATTGGTGAGTTCATGATGGCTTGTGAGCATCAGATCAAGGCTCTTACCTTTTGCCCTGTCTAGTTTATAGTAGAGGATTAAGAGTAAATGGCGAAGGTACTGTAGATCAAAACTGCCTTTCCTAAATCTAATACTAGCTGATCAGTAAAATCAATGACTATTCTAGTATACCTATTCTGCAAACAGGAAAAAAAAAAAAGCCAAAAGCTGGCTCAGCACATAATATTGCAAGAAAGAGGCTAGAAGAAATGGTTATTATATGTGAATTTTAAATTATTTAGCATTTAATATGTACTTACTATGTTCTAAGGGCTTTACATCTATTTACTCATTTAATCCCCTGAACAATTACAAGGGTAGGTGCTATTACTGTTCCTACTTTATGGATGAGAAACTGAGACACAAGGAAGGAACTTGCCCAAGGTACAAGACTTGAACCCGGGTTGCCTGGTCTCGCTCCACAACATATTATTAATTTGATTTCGAAAATGATAGATTTGCTTTCACATACTTGCTATAAGTGCTAACAAAATTTCTGGAAATTAAGCAATAGGCTCATGTATACAACAAAAAGTGAGATAATGGTGGAGTGGGCAGGGTAAAGCACAGGCTTTGGAGTTTAAAAACCTCAGATTTGAATTTTTGTTCAACCACTAGCTTTGAGAAGTCTGGCAAGATAGAGTTTCTTTGAGCCTCAGTTTCTTCACATGTTAAACAGAGATAATATTACTTTGCAGGGTAATTGTGAGGATTTTAAAAAAGACAATGGAGTAGAATATAGTAATAAATGATGGTTATTATTCCAAAGCCACTGGCTTCAGAGGCTAAAAAAATAGTTAACGCTGTTTTATCTGACAAATTATTAAAGAGCAAATTTCTCTTGAATATTTATAGTAATTAATGATGGTTAATTCCCAGAAAGATGACTTTTTGAATACTGCTGATCTAGATCTACCAAGAAACTGAGCATATTAAAATAGCAGCAGCAGCAGCAAGAATAAGAACCACAAAAATATATGTACTACAAATTTAAAAATATTAAAGGGAAATCTTAATATCTTGATGTTCCCACAGCTTAAATGTCCAAAATGCATTCACATGTATGATCTCATTTGATACTTAATCTTCTGAAGCTGGTAGGGCAGGAATTATTATATTACATCTCCATTTTAGAGGTGAAGATATGTAGGCTTTGAAAGGTTAAATGGTTTGCCCAACACCAAAAGCTAATTAGTGGTAGAGCAGTGACTAGAATCCAGGTTTCCTGGACTCAGGTTCAGACTGTGAAAAAGACAAATGATATTGGAGATGGTATTCTAATAAGAATATTCAATAGAAAGGTTCTCTTAGACACAGCCACAGAAGCAGATCTCTGCTTTGCAGAATCCTTGAAAAAAATCTTTAGTGTGTCACCATGAGCAAAGATCAGAAATGTGAACTGGGCTGGGCACAACTGGTCACACTCAGCAGTTTGGGAGGCCAAGGCAGGAGGACTGCTTGAAGCGAGGAGCTTGAGACCAGCCTGGCCAAGAAAGCAAGACCCTAACTACAAAAAATACAATAAAATAGCCAAGTGCAGTGGCATGTGTCTGTAGTCCTAGGTACTTGGGAGGCTAAGGTGGGAGGATTGCTTAAGCCCAGGAGTTTGAGGCTGCAGTGAGCTATGATCACACCACTCTCATTCTGGGTGACAGAATGAGACTCTCTTAAAAAAAAAAAAAAAAAAAAAAAGGGGGGGAAAATAAATGTGAACTGATGATAGTGTATACTTGGAGGGCATCAGTATGTTGAGTTGATCATTTAACTCTTGCAACACTGGACTCTAGCAGTATGGTTATATTTGGCCCAAGGCTCTTAATTACTTCATTGGATGGAACAGACAATTCTGAAAGTTGTATCAAGAATGAGAACATCCTCATAGACTTATGCATCAAACAATGCTCTGAGTAACTTAATAGAAAAACTGATTTCAGAAGTAAACTTCTAATACAGTAAAAAATCCATTTTATCTGGCAAAATGTCAACATGTACTCTCTCTCTTAACTAGCATTTTTCTGCATCTATAGTAAAATGGGATCTGAAATTCAGGACAACATCCCTGCAACATTGCAGGATTCTGAATTGACTTATGAACCACTCAAGATTAAATTATATTCAGTGGAGCAGACTATCTTGAGTGCTACTTATTTTTTCATTCTCATCAGATGGGATTATTAACGATGACATCTATTCTGGCCAAACTGGATAACAATGATCCATCTTTAGAAGTCCAAGTGTGAGGAAGCTGGAAGAGTACCCATTTCCTCCCAGAATTTCAGAAGCTGAAAGAGTACCCATTTCCTCCCAGAATTTCAATTTTATTTACACAAATGTAATGAAATGACATGGTTTAATCAGTCACCTTATGTCTTCATATGACAAACCAGTCCAAAGAACTCAGTAATGAACGATGTCAAGGGATGTAACCTTTTAAAAAGCCAATGTATTAATTTCCCCAAGACCGTAACACCAGCAGAGGGGGTTACTGAGTCATCTAGGAGAAGTGACAGAAGTCACAATCCTCAAATTAACCAACCAACAATTATAATCTTCACAACAATCTTACAAATCTTTTAATTCCCATTTTATAGATACACAGAGGAGGTTAAATAACCTCCTGGCATCATTCAGGAGGATCTGAATGGGAGCAAATGGGATGGTGGCAACCAGTTTGGCAATGTACCAGGTAAGGTTCTGAGCTCTACTGGAAGTACTAGGCTATCTGAAGATTCCTCCTTCAAATCTAATAGAAAGTTTTGTTTTTTTATTGTTTGAAACCCATGACCCATCCTCTCCTGACCAGTTATTCCCAGGAGTTACTGTAACTGTTTATTTTTGGTATATGTGACACATATACACGCACTTTAGGCAATAAAGGATGATCAACAATTAAGAATACTTTTGACATTGGTCTTAGCAATAATTGTTTAGATTTGACATCAAATGTACAAGCAAAAGGGGCACAAGCAAACAAGTGGGACTACATCAAACTGAAAAGCTTTCGCACAGCAAGGGAAACAATCAACAAAACGAAAAGCAACCTATAGAATAGGAGAGAATATGTACAAGCATATATCTTATAAGAGGCTAATATCCAAAATCTATCAGGAACTTATATAAATAGCAAAAAAAAAAAAAAATCTGATTAAAAAGTAAGCAAATGATCTGAATAGGCACTTTTTCAAAGAAGATATATGAGTGGCCAAAAGGTATATAAAAAGGTGCTCAACATCGTTAATCACCACGGAAATACACGCAAAGCAAAACCACAATGATATATCATCACCTTACGCCTGTTGGGATGACTATCATCAAAAAGGGAAGAGATAAGAAGTACTGGTGACGATGTGGAGAAAGGGGAACCCTTGTGCACTTTGGGCGGGAACGTAAATTGGCATAGTCATTAGGAAACAGAATGGAGGTTCCTCAAAAAATCAAAAATAGAACTACCAATGATCCATCAATCCCACTTCCTGGTATATACCCCAAGGAAATGAAATCAATTATCTCAAAAAGATAGATACCTGCACTCCTGTGTTCTTTGCAGCATTATTCACAATTGCCAAGGCATGTGAGCAACCTAAGTGTCTAGTATGGATAAACAAAGAAAACATGGTGTATATGTGTGTGTGTGTGTATACACACACGTACATATAGAATAGAATATTAGCCATAACAAAGAAGGAAATCCTGCCATCTGTGACAACATAGATGAACCCTGAAGGCATTATGCTACGTGTGACAAGTCAGAGAAAGATACTGTATGATCTCACTTATATGTGGACCCCCAAACAACTGAACTCACAGGAAAGTAGAACGGTGGTTGTCGGGCTGGGGGGGTGGGAAAAATGGGGAGATGTTGATCAGAGGGTACAAACTTCAGATATAAGATGAATACTTCTAGGGGTCTAATGTACAGCATGGTGACTAGAGTTTACCGTACCGTATGCCTAAAATGTGCTAAAATATCTCTTAAATGTTCTTACCACCACTACCACCATACAAAGAAAGGTAACTATGAGGTGATGGATATGTTAACTAATTTAATTATGGTAATCATTTCACAATATCTATGTATATCAAAGCATCACATTGTATACGTTTGCCAGTTATACCTCAATAAAGCTGGGGGAAAAAAGAAGAGCCTTTAAATCAATGTTTCATATCCAATAAAAACTGTTATCAATCCATTCATTTAATCAACAGATTTACTATGTAGTATGAGCAGAGGCCCTACTCAAAATCTTGAGAAACACCAAGAGAAAGAAGAATCAGGCAGAAGAAGAGAAGCTCCCAAGAAGCCTGAGCAAGAATGGCTACAGAGATAGGAGAAAGTGAGGTCACGGAAATCAAATGAAAAGCGTGCTTGGGGAAAGAGAAAGCTAATTTAATTTGATAGAGTAGGACAGGCCTAAAGTTTCAATTCATTCAATTTTAAAATTAGAAAAAGGAAAACATTATTCAACAAATAAATAAACAAACAAATAAACAACAAAAATATACTGCAGAACCTATTATATGACTCTTTACCCATATTTGATTTTATTCCCTTTCAGAAAAAAAATTCAAGGCCAAGAAAGAAAAAAAAAAGGCCAACAGCATTCAGCTTGTGGTCCTCCAGGATCTCACCTCACTTGGGCCTATGCTTTTATGGGGCTAAAAGTGTTTCAGATTTTGGAATATTTACATATACATAAATATCCTGGGGATGGGACTGAAGTCTAAACACAAAATTCTTTTATATTTGCTTTTATGCAAAATGCTTTTATGTACAAGTTCCAATTTCCTCTTAATGGTGATTCTCTGAATTTATCTCCTATGCGGTCTATATTCTCTAAAAACCCTCCTTTCTCATACTTATGCTTCAATAAAATAGTCTCACCTCTTTGATTCCCTTCCTCCCCTCTGGTCTGAGCAGTAACTCCCACGTAACTCCAACTCACCTTCTCTCATACTCTTACAGTATGCAACTGGAGGTGCAGCATCCTTAGTTCAAAACTCCGAAATCTGAAATGCTCCAAAATCCAAAACTTTTTGAGTGCTAACATGATGCCACAAGTGGAAAATTCCACATCTTCCCTCATGATGGGTGGCATATATTATTAAAAATATTATAAGAAGTTACCCTCAGGCTATGTGTATAGCATATGAAATATAAAAGAATTTTGTGTTTAGACTTCAGTCCCATCCCCAGGATATTTATGTATATGTAAATATTCCAAAATCTGAAACACTTCTAGTTCCAAGCATTTTAGATAAGGGATACTCAACCTGTACATGCACACACAGAATTCCATTCCCAGCTAGCACGCTTCCACCAACAGGGAGTTCCAACTTGGAATAGCTGTGTCCCATTCACGGAGTGGCTGTTAGAGACAGAGTTCTCTCCTCTATATGCTTAAAACCATCTTAGGAAGTAGTTTTATCTCCAGCTACTGGCTACAGAATGAGGGGCTAAGGTGAAGATCCCTCACTTAAGATGTGGGCACCTATCTTTTGTATTACTCAGAGCACCCAAAAGTGCACAATGAAATCTGTTGCTTTAAATAGGACAGAGTTCAAAAGACTGTCCTAGAAAACCTTCTAAACACTCAAGGAGACCAAGGTGAGGGCTGCTGATTCCACCCTAATCCAGACAACCATTATTAACTGGTGCAAAAATAAGTTTCTTGAGTGCACCCAAAAGTTCTTTTGCATAGTCTAATCATTTCCTGTTGCAATAACCTCTTAGGTATCACAACCTAAATATTCTCAAACATTCAGTTGTACTTTCTCATTCAGCCAAACCTGTTGTTTACAATAAGCAAAGATGCTCTGTGTACCAGAATATCACAAAATGCCATGGGAAAAAAGGAGTTCTAGTCACAGAACAAAAATTAAAGGTCATCTATTATTTGCACTGCATTCAGTACTGATAAATTCATTACTTAAGGCTATCTAGAATGAGTAGGTTTGTATTGTGGCTTTCAGGGTCTGTAAATTACACAGTCATCAATGAAGAAGAAGGAGAGAATATAACCTCTTCTTATAACCTTTCCTCTCTTTTCATTTACCAACAGCAAGATTGGTGGGAGGGTGGAACAAGTTCTGTACTTGACAACATTCCCCCATAGAGAATTAAGCCTGAGGTGCTAACTAAAATTATTTCATTGTCTTCTTAAGTAATGGACTCATTAATTCTCATTGATATTGATTAGTGCAGGAAAATGCATTATATTCTAATTAATGAGACTGTCTTAGTAAAAGGGGAAATGCTGCATAAAGTTAATTTGATTTCGTAAATTATTTTATTAATGAAAATGGCTTTACATGAAGTTTGAGATAATCTACTACATTAACAAATTCCAATATGGGAAACAGGCCTCTTTGGTAATGCTATATTATCCTGAAAAAATTAAAAGCTATTGGCAAAGAATAGGCAAAGGAAAGGATGGCTGTCTCCTTAAAACCATTCTATTTACTGCAAAAGTTTAAAAATTAAACTATACTGTACTGAAATATTTTTTTTTTTTTTTTTTTTTTTTTTTTTTTTTTTTTTTTTTTTTTTTTAAGAATGTGAGCCAAAGATTTATTCATTCATTTCTTGCATTTGAAGTACTCTTCGATAACATCCTTGGCCTGAGACTCCTTTCCATAGTCCTTAACTACTACACAACTGCAACCAACCACTTTACGGGGTTTCCCCTCTCTGTCAATTTTACAGAGGCCTACCCATTCTCCTAGTTTCTTGTTGTCATCAACCTTAATTAGGTTGATCTGGTGTTCAGCACAAAGGGCCTCCACCAACTTGACATACATAGGCTCATCACAGTTGGATGCAAGCACACAAAGATGGGCTTGGCGCTTGTCTAAGGCTTTGGCAGCTTCGCGAATTCCACGTGCTAGGCCATCGTGGATGAGGGCGGTCTTCAGCACCTCTTGTAAAGCAGTATTAACGTCCATTACACCTCCAGCAGCAATGCCTTCCTCGGCCATGGCGGTGGGTTACGGGTGAAGCGGAATCTTGAACGCACCCAAGCCTCCGCCTCCGCGCGACTCCGCGGCGGCAGGGAAAGAGTGTACTGAAATATTAAATGGAGGAACTTCTTTCCTATTGGATATAGACCCCTGGAGGCAGGTACACATTGTGCAGTAACCTGGACCTTACCATTCAATCTATGGCTTGGCTCTTTACATAGTATATATTCCTTTTTATAACCTTGACTTTTTAGCTATATCTTTTTTAGAGATTTCATTGGGGTGACACCATTTGTTGCTTTATATATGTAACATAAAGGGTCTGCTTATGTGTTTTTTTAAACCATATTAAAATTTTAAGGGAATACCTGGGTCCCATATACCAACATAAAATTAGCAGGCACATATGACACGTAACTTACCTGGTGCAATAAACTGTTTGACATTGGTGAATCTAGACTTATCAGCCACATTAGCCATAAAGCAGCCCTTTGGCACAGTCCAGTCATTAGGCTTGTTGTTTTTGTCTCTGTCTTCTGCTGTTTCATATACCTCTATGTGAGGAGGTTTCTCAGTTAGATTCTTGCTGTAATGACTTAACCCATACTGCGCAATCTGGATTGGATAGAAATAGCCTTGAGGTCCCCATTGTGTAGATAATGGCACACCTATAAAATAGAGAAACAAAGTGAATAATCATATCAAGACATTTACAAGCCTATTCCTAATACCACTCCTCACTGATTTACTTCTGGGGAATCTTACAGGGTTATCAGGAAGTTGTGGGCTTCCTCATAATACTGCTCTCATACTGACCAGATCTAGTACCAAATTAACCGATGTGAAAAACAAAAATTAAGTATTCTTTCACTCTCATTCATTATTTGTTAACAAATAGTGCAACACTATAAATTACCTTTTAAGGACTGGTTTTTTATGTGTGTTACTCTTGCTCATGGCTACAGATGTCACGTTTCATAATCCTGTTTCATACATTCAAATTCTGCACAATTTAGATGCATATAGTTAATGTCACCACAGTTCTATTTTCAATATTAATCCTGAAAATTTCTTAAACATTTATACTTATCAAGTTACTACACACTCATCTTTCCCTCCAATGTCAAAGTGTGGTCTACTAATTAGGTATGTCATCTGATGGTTAATGTATTTGCTTAAAAAGCCAGTTGTGGCTGGGCACCGTAGCTCACGCCTGTAATCCTAGCACTTTGGGAGGCTGAGGTGGGTGGATTGCCTGAGCTCAGGAGTTTGAGACCAGCCTGGGCAACACGGTGAAACCCCATCTCTACTAAAATACAAAAAGTTAGCTGGGAGTGGTGGCAGGCACCTGTAATCCCAGCTACTTGGGAGGCTGAGACAGGAGAATCGCTTGAACCCAGGACTCGGGGGTTGCAGTGAGCCAAGGTGGCACCACTGCACTCCAGCCTGGATGATGGAGCAAGACTCTGTCTCCAAACAAACAAAAAAAAAGCCAGCGGTGACTTGGCAATTTAAAATATAAACAGCTTGAAATTCTTTTTCATATCTTTCCTGTTAAAATGTAATTCTTAAGAAGTGTTTTTTAAAACATGAATTTCGTTTGTATATTTCACCACAGATTCTTGAAATAATTCATTAATGGATTACCTTTTGTAAAGTTCTAAGCACAACTTTTAAATGTTTGGTATTAGTGTTTATCTTAGTAATTTCTTTTTTCTTCTTTTTTGAGATGGAGTCTCGCTCTGTCGCCCAGGCTGGAGTGCAGTGGCCGGATCTCAGCTCACTGCAAGCTCCGCCTCCTGCGTTTACGCCATTCTCCTGCCTCAGCCTCCCGAGTAGCTGGGACTACAGGCGCCCGCCACCTCGCCTGGCTAGTTTTTTGTAATTTTTAGTAGAGACGGGGTTTCACCGTGTTAGCCAGGATGGTCTCAATCTCCTGACCTCATGATCCACCCACCTCGGCCTCCCAAAGTGCTGGGATTACAGGCTTGAGCCACCGCACCCGGCCATATCTTAGTAATTTCTTACATAGGAGCTACAAATCCTACATTTATATAATATTGTATTGCTGAATCACATATGTATTGAGAGATAAACTACTATCTGTAGTTCTAAAATTAATAAGAATCTGATGAGCACAGCAGAGACTGGGAATCTACAAAATTTTATGTGTTTTTTTGTAGATTCAAAACAATGTTCACAGAATTAGGTAGGCTACAGATAAGCTTTTTAACATTTGTATCTTTCCTCCAAGAGGGGGATCCCCTCTGTAATTCAAATAAAAGGTAGTTTATACAACCTCATTAAAGATGACTAGTGACTACAATAATGTGCAACTAGCACAAGAACTGAGACTGATCAATGAAACCAAACAGCAGCCCAGAAACTCATTCTAGTACTCCTAAATTTGGTGTAATGACGAATATTCCATCAAAATCAGTGGGAAAAGAGATGATTCAATACATATTGGGGAAAAACGTTTAAAATTAGGCTGTGACTGCACCATTTGCCAAAATATAAATCAATTTAGCAGAACTAAAGAAGTTAAATGTAAAAAAATGAAACCATAAAACTGTCAGAAAAATTAAGTGAAAAGCTGATCATAATGTGGTATGGCAAGTGCCTTTCTAAGCATAAAACGAAGAGGCAAAGATCCAAAAAAACTCCGTAAGTTCAATAAATGGAACTAAAAACTTCTAAAACCAACAAATCATATGTAAAATGAAAAGACAACCAAATTGAAGAAATATCTTTAACAAATATGAGTATTGCTACCCTTACTACATAAGTTCACACAAATACATTTTTTAAAAACTCCACTTATCACATTAGAAAAAGGGGTAAAGAACATGAAAATACGGCAAAAAGCATAAGAAAAAGATATCTGACCTCACTAGTTGTTAAAGAGAGAAAATTATAATATCCCTTTGTAACCAACAGACAAAAAAACAATGTTCCATGATGGCAAGAGTTGGGTGAAAATGGCACCCTCATACTCTGCTACTGGAAGCAGGAGCAATTCCACCTTTCTGGAAAACGACTGGCAAAACAGTACAAAGGTTTGGCAGGTTATTTGACATTGCAGTTAATTATATTCTCAGAATAGGAATACACTACAATGAGAATAAAATTAAAATAGCAAATAAAAATTAACAATGAAAATCTGCAACATTTATAATAGCAAAGAAATGGAAATGTAGTTACCCTTTGTGCTACCAAATACCAGATTTCATTCACTTGATCTTAATTTATTATATATTTAAAAATAACTAAAAGAATATTACTGGATTGTTTGTAACACAAAGAAAGGATAAATGTTTGAGGTGATGGATATGCCATTAACCCTGATGTGATTATTATACATTGCATGCCTGTATAAAAATATCTAATATACCCCATAAATACATACACCTACTATGTACCCACAAAAATTAAAAATAAAACATTAATTAAAAAACATAAGGGCCGGGCGTGGTGGCTCATGCCTGTAATCCCAGCACTTTGGGAGGCCGAGGCAGGCGGATCACGAGGTCAGGAGATTGAGACCATCCTGGCTAACACGGTGAAACCCCGTCTCTACTAAAAATACAAAAAATTAGCTGGGCATGGTAGCAGGCGCCTGTAGTCCCTAGCTACTTGGGAGGCTGAGGCAGGAGAACGGCGGGAATCCAGGAGGCGGAGCTTGCAGTGAGCCGAGATCGTGCCACTGCATTCCAGCCTGGGCAAAAGAGCGAGACTCCGTCTCAAAAAAAAAAAACCATAAAAAACCTGGGAATGACCTAAGTGTACAACTAAAAAGCAGGGTCTCATACATTACATATATCATGGCATGTCTTTACTACAAATACTAGTTATTAAAATGTTCAATAAATATTCAGTGAGGGGAAATAGTCATAACATGTTAAGTAGAAAATACCAGAATAAAAACTGACCATACAGTATGATCTGAATCTTTTTTTAAAGATGCATTTCTAGTATGCAGCCATAAAAAAGAAAGAAATCACGTTCTTTGCAGAAATATGGACGGAGCTAGGGGCCATTATCCTTAGCAAACCAACGCAGGAACAGAAAACTAAATACTGTGTGGTTCTCACTTCTAAGTGGGAGCTAAATGATGAAAACACATGGACACATAGAGGGGAACAACACGCACTGGGGCCTACTGGAGGGTGGAGGGTAAGTGGCAGATGAGGATCAGAAAAATAACTGATGGGTTCTAGGCTTAATACCTAGGTGACAAAATAATCTGTAAAACAAATCTCCATGACATGAGGTTACCTATGTAACAAAGCTGCACATGTGCCCCTGAACTTAAAAGTTAAAAACAAAACAAAATAAAATAAAAAATATATTTCTACAACAACAAAAAGATTGGGGGAAAAAGTCAAAATATTAATGGTGGTTATGGGTACTTTTTACTTTTTTATTTTAGAATTTAGGCACCTATTAATTTTATGCGTTTAAAAAATTGCCGAAGAAAAGGTTTGACTCTGAGTATCTTTGAAATCTCTATTACTGTCCTGAATCACTGTACTGTAAATATCATTATGATTATGCTAAAATATATGTCTAAGTACAAAGCCCTCCAGAGAAAATACAAAAATAATAATAATTATATTGAGGTGGTAAGAATATAGGTGAATCTGGTCGCTTCTTTCTTCTAAACATTTGGTAAGGATATTGGCCAGGCACAGTGCCTCATGTCTGTAATTCCAGCACTTTGGGAGCCTAAGGCGGGAGGACTGCTTGAGTCCAGGAATTTGAGATAAGCCTGAACAACACAGTGAGACACTGTCTTTACAAAAAATAAATTAAAAAGAATTAGCTGGGCATGGTGGAGCCTGGGAGATCGAGACTGCAGTGAGCCATGACAGTGTCACTGCACTCCAGGCCCGGGTGACAGAGTGAGATTCTGTCTCAAAAGAAGAGAAAAAGATTATAAAAAATTATATAAGTAGTAAAAACAAGGAAAAAACTCCTGCATCAGATATGTAAATTCCAATTTCCAACTTGATGAATAAACACACCATTAACTTCACCGACATGGGTGGGCTATAATCTTTTGGTCTGTAGGAGTCTGAAAACATCCACATGGTCACCAAGTGAGCACAAACTTCTTTTCAGAGCAAAAAAATATATATTAAGTTAGTTAAAAGCTTACTTCAATACAGATTTTAAAATATTAAGATCTTAAAATCACTTTATAACAAAATGAGGAAAGTAAATCCCAAACCAAGAAATCTCAAAACATATTAAGCCCTTTCCTCTGTTTAAGTGATATACTTTAAAGTCAAATTCAATTTGGGTTTCTGGTTTGAAAAGCAAATTCCAAAGCATATTAATTGTATCCACAAGGAACTCTTACTGCCCCAGGTTTTAAAGACAATGAAAAACAGTATGTAATAGACTAGGAGTTCAGTATAAGCCCAGAGAAAAAGCATCTACGTATTGTCTTGTTCTGAAGACTTGAAACCTCCTTCCAGAGATGACACCTGACTAATTAGGTAACCAGACTGCACTGGTACATTGATGGGTCCACTGGATGGTCTCCTTTTCCCATCTCTCATAGGATTCTAGCTATATATTTTAATGCAAAATTCTGGAGAAGCAGTGCCTTTACCTTACTGGTGAGAATTTTAGATTCAGAGTTAGGTTAATAAAATAATTCTATTTGCCCAGGTATGGTCTTATGGCAGCCCTTAAGTCATAGTATCTAGAAAGCTGCCCTAGGTTCAGACTTAACCTGTTCCTCCCTGCTAAATTAGAGTGATGAAAGGTCTTTTGACAGTAAGCTATGTACTTGATGTATAGTTAACAACATTTTCTTATTCTTCAACACAGTCATGCTTGAAAAATGCAAGTGAAGCAGACAGATACCAACCTTCAACCCCACTTATGCACTTGACTCTGTCTCGGACTTCCACATTGTAGCCTTCAAAAGACATAAACACACCATCGGGGTGATAGGGGGCTCTCTGTGCATAGACTTTGGAATAGCTATGAGAGAATTCAAACCGATCATAGCCATCATACTGAACCACCTTTCCATACACATCAAAATATTTCTCAACCCAAGTGAATGGAAGAAAGACTTCGTTCCCCTCTCGTCTCCCTTTAATTGTGTGTTCATCATTTATGAGACAGTCAATTTCTTCATATTTGAGCCCTAACACCTTACTTCCCACATTGCTATTGAAGCCCCCAACAACAGGGGGAGCTTTCTGCTGTTCCTGAGGGAATGCTTCCTCAGACTGTTGTTTGGCCACGTGGTTCATATAGTTGTTACTCTCAGATGCTGCTGCTCTTTTTTCTAATCCATCCACTCTGAAGCCACTACTCAAACGCCGTGGAAACTGGATTGCTTTGTCACTGGAACACTTATTCCACAAAAGTACTGTGACCAAAGTGAAGAGTGCGCAGATAATAATCAAAGTCTTATAGTTGACCCGAGCTGCCAAGCAACGCATATTCAGACCATACCTATGGAAGGCAAGAAGAAAAAAAATCATGTAAAGATGTACTACCAGCATTTCAAAGGATAAAGCTGTCTTTGTTTTTTTTTTTTTTTTTTAATGTTGAAACAACTGTATTAGGACCATTTTGGATCAGATTTAAAATTGCAAACTGAAACTTCTCAGCACAAAAAAAAGGTAAGAGGTGTTTCCTCCTTTTGGTGAAATCCTTAGAATAGCTATGCTTCTAAGTCCTTAGAATAGCATAAGCTTCTAAAGCAGAGATGTTCAAACTTTCTTAGTTTGTGGCTCCCTTGGTATCTCAGTAATTTTTCACAATGCCCCCTAGGCCAAAAGCAATACCTAATACAGTTTGAATATCCTGTACCCAAAATGCTTGGGACCAGAGGGTTTTGGATTTTGGATTTTTCTCAGATTTGGGAATATCTGCATTACACTTAACAGTTCAGCACCCCAGATCTAAAATCTGAAACGCTTCACTGAGTATTTCTTTAAAACATCACATTGATGCTCAAAAAGTTTTTGATTTTGAACCATTTTGTATTTTGGATTTCTGAACTTGGGATGCTCAACATGTAGTTTCATTTATTAAATAGTTAGGGCCAAATAACTACTTATATACAAGTATTTATGTCCTAACACCTTAGTAGCTGTTTGAAAAAACATAGTAGACCTTTTCAAGGTAAACACCAACATCCATGTTGCTAAATCCAACAATGAATTTTTAGTGTTCATCCTACCTGACCTCCTAACAGCATAAAATAGTCAATGGCTCTTTCCTTCTTGAAACATTTTCTTCCCATGCTTCTAGGGCACCATTCTCTTTTGGTTCTCCTAAAATCCCACTGGCTATTCTTCTCTTCTTTGAGTCTTCCTTTTCATCTCCCTAATTGTTAAATGTTAGAGTACCTTAGGGTCCCAGTCTTTTGACTTCTTTATCTCTGTTCAGTCTATTCACTTTGATCTCACCCAACCTCATGCCTTTAAATACAAGGCTGACTGGATATCCTCAAATTATCTCACCAGGCCATGCCTTTCTTCAGAGCTGCAGATACATATATGCAAATACATCTATCTTTATTTGGAGGTCAAATAAATTTCTGAAATAACATCCAAAACTTAACTTCCAATCTTTTCCTCAATCTGTTCCTCCCTTCCTACTGCTCAGACTAAAAATCTTGACCCTTTCTTATTCACTCAATATACCGTAAGTCAGGAAATTCTCTTGGCTTTACCTTCGAATTATACCCAGAATCTGACATCTTTTCACCAACTACATTGTTACTACCATGTCAGAACCACTGTCATCTTTCACCTGGAACACAGCAGTGATATTCAAACTGGTCTCTCCTTCTACCCTTACCCTACTACTCCACCCTTAAATCTGTTCTCAACACAGCAGTCAGGATGATGCTCTTAAATTTAAGTCAGATCATGTCATTCCAGTCCTGATGGGAGGAAAATGTGATGCTGTTGCTTCTTCTGGCCATATGGTGTATGAGCCAGTTGTGATTGCAATGCAAGTAGTCCTGGGTTACTTTTTACTGGGATGAATGGGAAATATGGGAAATTATGGATAGTTATATGTATAAGGTATGATACATTTCAGCCTGCTGAGAGTAAAGGGAGTAGTTTACTACCGTTTGCCACAGTAGCTCTGTAATTTATTGTATGGTGTGAATCAACAACTAATTTTATTGTTTTGAATCCCCCCTTCTCATTTTCCCCTCAACCCTTTTAGCAGCAATGATGTATTAAAAACAAATCAAATGCTAAATTTCTGTTTCTCAAGAAGTTGATGGTGAATATGTAATTCATTCATTTCTTTTACTTCAAATGGAAGGCAACCTTTGCACCCTTCAGTGTCTGAAAACAAGTGTATTCTGCTCTCACCCTTGATTAATAGTGTGGCAGGTTGTAGAATCCATGGGTGCATATTATTTTCTCTATATATGTTGTAGGCAATACTTTACTGTCTTAAATCATTAAGAGTCATTCATAAGGGGTTTGATTTGGTCTCTTACTTGTTACTATGCATGTGATTTCTTTCTGGATCTTTGTTTATCCTGGAATTCTGCAGTTTTGAGATGTGTTACTGTACCATGTTTGATTCTCTATTTCAGCGCTTGGTGTGCCCTTTCAATGTAGAAACTTGTGTCCTCCTATTCTTGTTTATTGGATATAGTATCTTCTTAGATCTCTGAATATATTAGATGATTTATTCTTCTTTTTTAAAAATAAAGTTCTTTCTTATTAGTTTTACTTTTTCCACTGGCCATTTTTCTGGTTATTTAGTATTTCACGCCATTAGTTTTTCCCACCATGCCTGGTGATCTTCGGTTACTCATTCACATTTAAGAGAGAATGACTCATTAGCCAACATAGATTTCCTGTGTTATTTTGAAGATAGTCTGATTTTGGCTAGATTGTTCCCCTGGAGGGGATAAAAAGAGGGAGCTCTGTGTGGGCTGGACATAAGCTGACTGGCAGTGTTCCCATAGGGTGAGTGGGTGGGGAGCCAGCAGACCTTTCAAATGCCAGAAAGAAGATGGTGTTTTCTCTTTTGCTACACGAACACAGCACACACTTTAGAAGCCTTCATCTTTCTCATGCTCTCTAAAGAAAATCTGCCTCGTGTTTGCCTGGGATTCTTGCCAGCTATCTGTATTCAAGTGTAGGGGTGAAAGAGGTATGAGGAGGGGAGAAGAAGGTATAGTTGGGCCTACTGGTACTCAATTAGAGATCCGGAAATCTGTTCAACTATTATTCTTGGGTAGTCCTCCAATTTACTGTTACTGGCTTCTTCATTTCTCATTTTTAGACATTTTATTTTGGTGGGGCATCAGAAGGGAAAGGAGGTGAATACAGATTTTAAGAACTGGAAACCAATAATACATTTTTAACCCTATTAACTGAGAATAATTCATTTCATCATCTGCATTATTACTATGAGAAACCAAAGTGTGTAACAAGCAAAACTTTAGAAGTCATATAAATTGAGAATTTCCTTATATTGTAGTGGGGGCAAACTGATAACACTAAATGGTGTTTTGTTTTGTTTTTTTAAATCCTTTATTAAAAACACTTATATGTCAACAGCTGACTACTCTGTCACCTATGCCTTACATTTTGACCAATTAATATAGAAATATAAAGCTTTTTATCCTATCTTTGAGAAGTGCCCTTCCTCTACTACTCGAATGCTTGTAACCCTGCTTATGGAACAAGGCTACTGATATAGTTTGGGTATTTGTCCCCAACCAAATCTCATGTTGAAATGTAATCTCCAGTCTTGGAGGTGGGATCTGCGGGGAGGTGTTTGGATCATGGGGGTGCATCCCTCTTGAATGGCTTAGTGCCATCCCCTTGGTGATGAATGAGTTTGTGTGAGATCTGGTTGCTTAAAAGTATGTGGCACCTTGCCACACTCCCTTGGCTCCTGCCCTGGCCATGTGACCTGCCTGCTCCTGCTTTGCCTTCTGCCACGAGTAAAAGCTCCCTGAGGCCTCCCCAGAAGCTGAGTGGGTGCTGGCACCATGTTTGTATAGCCTGCAGAATTGTGAGCCAATTAAACCTCTTTTTTTTTTTTTTTAAATAAATTACCCAATCTCAGGTATTCCTTTATAGCAATACAAGAACAGACTAACACAGCTACCAATATGATGAAGCACATGATGGGAAAGTAAAGAAAAATCAAATTTAAAAACTTCCAATAATCCTTATGTCCAGGTTTTATTGTCTGATGCCATTTGTTACTAAAGACAATCAGGGCTTCTTAAAGAAATGAGTAATTCCAAGCCTAGGGATGGGACACCTTGCCGCACCAGAAAACGAACTTTCAACTACCAATGAGATAAAAATCAAGGGTGTCAAAAAAGCAGAAGGAGAAAGATAAAATAAAATTAGAAAATTATTGCTAATTGCTAAAACTGAGAGTGATAGATATATTGGAAGTTCAGTATACCACTCCCTATATACTTTTGTGTTTAAACATTTCCATAAATATGTAACATCATGGAAAAAAGACACAGGAATCGGTCTAAAAGGTCCTCTTCCCTATTAGTCAAATGTGTAAGAATTATGACTGAAGTAGACTGAAATGCAATGACGCAATAAAAATCCATGAATCTGCAATAATATTTAAAAGAAGAAAGCCAGCAAAAAACTTAGTCTTCTGAGCTGATAAATATTGGCAACTGAGTGAAAAAAATTATTTACTTGTCTTTGCAGGAGCAACCATATTTCAGAACAAATCAATAATCCCAGTAAATAAAATACTCTATTGTACAAAAGGCTATCCAATAAGAAGAAGTAAATTTTTTAAAAAAAATCAGAAAATTAGCATTATGTAATCCCTCATGAAATTACAGATTCAGGCAAGTGTTAAAAGCAGGTATATGTTTGCCATGACCTAGAGATTCACACTGTGCAAAGTAATACCAAATACATTATTTTCTAGTTGAAAGAAGAAAAATATTAAACTTGACAGTGAAAGGATCAGATAGTCATACCCTAATTCAGTGGTCAACTTCAGTCTCCTTAATTGTGACCCATTCAGAAGCTTTCTCCTGATAAGTCATAATAAGAAATATATCACTTACCACATATTCCAGCCCAAATGTTTCACTTGGATCTCTCAGGACATAAAATTTAATCTCTGGTTAACAGGAAATACAAGGGATAGAGGAACAAGTTAAAGGAGGAAGCAACCAGACACATCTGGAAGGTGAGACATCCTGCAGGACAGTTGGTCCTGTCTCCGAAATTCAATTAGTGGTATAAAAAGAAAAAAGTTTTTTTTTTTTTTTTTTTAAGAGACTTAGGGACATAACAACCAGATGTGAAACTTGGCCCTACACTGGGAAATTCAACAATGGACTTGATAAAATGGAAAGATACTGAAATGAAGATTGTAAACTGAAAAGAACAGGTTACAAAACAGCACATTTAGTATGATCTTATTTTAAGTAAACAATGCATATATAGGTCCTTATTTTCTAATTTTCCATGATCACCCTTACTGTTTGTTTTTTTTTTTTTTTAACTAAAAAAATGGCACGTGCTTGCAGTCCCAGCTACTTGGGACTGGGGTAGGAGGATCACTTGAGCCCAGGAGTTCTGGACTATTGGGTGCTATGGCGATCGGGTGTCCACATTAAGTTTGGCATTAGTTTGATGACCTCCTGGGAGTAGAGGACCACCAAGTTGCCTAAGGAGGATGAATCAGCCCAGGCAGGAAATGGAGTGTAATGATCAGTTGTGGAATTGTGCCTGTGAACAGCCAGTGTATTCCAGCCTGGGCAACACAGCGAGATCCTGTCTCTTAAAAAAATAATGAAAAACTAAGAAGGGCAAGGTCAACTTTGTTAAAATATTGAAAGAAAAAAATGTAAGTCAGTTAAAAAATTTGTAGAAAACTTTAGCTTTCGAATGGGCACGGGCTTTTTTCAGGGGGGCGGGGATAATAAGGGAGAAAGGAAGATGAAGAGAAGGAAATCTCTGAGTGTTGATATACAGTATTAACTAAAAAATAGGCTCATCTAAAGAGAAACTCAGTAATTTCATTATCATGTTGCCAAATTATAGAAAACTGACACAGATACTCTGAGATTTCAAGAAGTAGACTGCACTGACATTGTGCTAGGTATAAATGGTGGTAACTTTGAGTGGTGAAACGCTCCTACTTATTTTGAAGCTTTTGCCACATCTACAAAATAGATCGATGTTTTAGGTAAAATAAACAAATGAAAAACTCATAAATAAAAAAAATCTTGAAACCTCACCTACTGCTGACCCTAAAGATTTATTTCATTAGAAATAGAATCCAATAAAAATCGGGTCTTATAATGCTGAGGATCTAAAACAGAAAATATCATGCAGTAAGCATCGTAAAGAAACTGTGGAAAAACTTCTTTGTAGAAATAGTTAAAAATCAGGGAAAGTAAAATGTAACTTTTAGGGTTTTTTCTGGAAAGCAAATTGTTCTATTCTAAAGCCATTTGCAACTCAAAGACCTTTTCTGTGATACTTTACTTTTCAGATTTATTTTCCTAGTTACTTCAAATAACTATTAGAGTAATTCACTGAGTATCAGGAACTATGGATCTCATCATGAGCTTTCAAAATATGAAGGTTATATTTCAGTAAAGAACAACCTTTCAATGGGTTTTTAAAAAAATATTCACTTACATTGTTATTGGCTTTTTTTCTTCTGAATAATGCAAGCCCAGTTTTCCCTGCTTATTATTTCTCTTACTTACTTACGCATCTATTTATGTTTCCTATAATTCCTTGACTGAGAAGAATACTTACTCTGATTTAAAAAAATAATTTATTGATACTAAGTAGACAAAATAGTAATTGCTCAACAAATAATCAAACTCACTGACTGGTTTGATCAATATTTGTTCAGCAGCTACTATGTGGCAGGTAAGGCATTATCCATGTCTCTAAAGGACGGATTAGCAGGCATAAAAAATAACAATGCTAAGATTTAAGAACTGTAAAAAAAGTTATGCAGATTGCTATAAAACACCTTAACCTTTTAAGGTGTTAAGAAAAGTTTCCAGGTAGAATGAATTGAAGATTGACAGTTAAGCATGCGCCCAAGTCAGGGTATTTGCACTTGTCATTCCCCATGTCTAGCACTCTATTTCCCCAGATATCCATTTGGATGGCTCTCTCACTTCATTCAGGTCACCGCTTAAATGCCAGTGTATTAGAAAGGGCTTCCCTGGCCACCTTATCTAAAATACCAGTTCTTACCCCATCATTCTCTAGGTCCTTACTCAATTTTATTTTTCTTTATAGCATTTATCACCATTTGACGTATTACACATTTAAATTATTCATTCCCAATCCACTAGAATGTAACTTCCATGAGGGCTGGGGTTTTGCTTCTCCTGGTCACTGTTTTATCCCTAATACTTAGAAATGTGCCTAGCTTGGCTCATGCCTGTAATCCCAGCACTTTGGGAGGCCAAGGTGGGAGGATCACTTGACAAGGTCAGGAGTTTGAGACCAGCCTGGTCAACATGGTGAAACCCCATCTCTACTAAAAATACAAAAAAATTAGCTGGGCGTGGTGGCACTCACCTGTTTTCCCAGCTACTTGGGAGGCTGAGGCAGGAGAATTGCTTGAACCCGAGAGGCAGAGGTTACAGCGAGCTGAGATTGCCATTGCACTCCAGCCTGGGGGACAGAATGAGACTCTGTCTCGGAGGGAAAAAAAAGTGTGCCTAGCTCACAGTAGATATTCATTAAAGGTTTGCTGAATAAATGAACATTGTTAAATATTCTTTCCTCTCCGTTGCTCCTTCCTTTCCTTCCTTTCTTGAAAGGAAGCAAGCAAGCAGGCAAGCAAGAACTTGGCCAATATGATTAAAAAAAACAAAAAACAGACATTTGAACCAGACAACTTTGTTTTCTTTCCAATATTTGGGTATTTAGAAATTGTAATCCAAATAAAAATGAACATAACTGACATAACAGAATATGGATTGTGATGCTGTATATTGGCCAACTTTAAAACAGATTTACAATTTAATTACTGCTGTTAGTAATGTTCCATCTGTTTACTGCTTAATAGACCAAGATTTAAATTATACAGTCAAATGGTTAAACATCCAGTGATAGATGTAACTCAAAGGAGAACTGCCTAATATCTTTGGTTGTTAGGACCCTTCTAGTAATATAAACAAGTAGAATTCTCTGGTAGCTACTCACAATAATGCAAAACAGGAAGGAAATTTTACAAGTCCATTTTATTTTTTAGTAACAAAATTGAAATGATCTCTGATACAAGTGCTCATAATACTTCAAATAAGATTGTATTTCTAGAAAAAAATCCCAAAGAAACTGAGTAAGCAGTATATATATGGACATGCTTTATGTTACTGAATTCTCACAGTATTTCTAGTATTTTCTCATAATTATATCTGTTATGGTGATCTGTGATCAGTGATCTTCAATGTTGCTATTGTAATTGTTTTGGGGTACTATTTACTCATGTAAGATGACAAACTTTACTGATAAATGTTGTGTGCGTTCTGACTGCTCCAATGACCAGCTGTTCCCCAATTCCCTGTTTCTCACCTTCTCCTTGGGCCTTGCTATTTTCTGAGACAGAACAATATGGACATTAGGACAATTAATAACTCTACAATGACTGGTAAGTATTCAAGTGAAAGGAAGAGCCACATGTCTCTCACTTTAAAACAAAAGCTAGAAATGATTAAGCTCAATGAGGAGGGCATGTCTAAAGCCAAAATAGGTTAAAAGCTATGCCTCTTGTGCCTAACAGCCGAGTTGTGATAGCAATGGAGAAGTTCTTGATGGAAGTTAAAATTGCTGCTCTAGTGAACACATGAATGAAAAGAAAGTGAAACAGCCTTATTGCTGATACGGAGAAAATTTTGGCGGTCTTAAGGTCAAACCAGCCACAATATTCCCTTAAGCCAAAGCCTAACAATCCACAGCAAACCCCTAACCCTCTTCAATTTTACGAAGGCTGAGAGAGGTGAGGAAGCTGTAGAAGAAAAGTTGGAAGCTAGCAGAGGCTGGTTTATCAGGTATAAGGTAAAGCAGCAAGTGCTGATGTAGAAGCTACAGCAAGTTATTCAGAAGCTCTAGCTAAGTTCATTGATGAAAGCACCTACACTAAACAGATTTTCAATGTAGACAAAGCAGTCTTTTATTAGAAGATGCCATCTAGGACTTTGATAGCTAGAAAGAAGTGAATGCCTGGCTTCAAAGCACCAGCTGACTCTCATTAGGGACTAATGCAACTGGTGACTTTAAGTTGAAGCCAATGCTCCTTTATAATTCTGAAAATACTAGAGCCCTTAAGAATTATGCTAAATCTACTCTTCCTGCACTCTATAAATGCAACAACAAAGCCTGGATGACAGCACATCTGTTTACGGCATGGTTTACTGAGTATCTGAAGCCCCCTGTTGAGACCTACTGCTCAGAAAAAAGATTCCTTTCAAAATGTTACTGCCCATTGACGATGCACCTGGTCACCCAAGAGCTCTGATGGAGATGTACAAGGAGATTAATGCTGTATCCACACCTGCTAACACAACATCCATTCTGCAGCCCATAAATGAAAAAGCAATTTGACTTTCACGTCTTTTTTTTTTTTTTTTCCTGAGATAGAGTCTCACTCTATCGCCCAGGCTGGAGTGCAGTGGCATGCTCTCAGCTCACTGCAACCTCTGCCTCCCAGATTCAAGTGATTCTTCTGCCTCAGCCTCCTGAGTAGCTGGGATTAGAGGCGTGTGCCACCATGGCCGGCTAATTTTTGTATTTTTAGTAGAGACAGGGTTTCACTATGTTGGCCAGGCTGGTCTCAAACTCCTGAACTCGTGATCTGCCCACTTCGGCCTCCCAAAGTGCTGGATTACAGGCGTGAGCCACCGCACCCAGCTGACTTTCAGGTTTTAGTATTTAATAAATACATTTTGTAATGCTATAGCTGGCCATAGATGGTGATTCCTCTGATGGATCTAGGTAAAATAAACTGAAAACCTGCTGGAAAGGATCCACCACCATTCTAGATGCCATTAAAAATATTCACGACTCATGGGAGGAGGTCAAAATATCAACATGAACAGTTTGTAAGTTGATTCCCATCTTCATGGATGACTTTGAGGGGTTCAGAACTTCAGTGGAGGAAGTAACTACAGACGTGGTGAAAACAGCAAGAGAACCAGAATTAGAAGTAGAGTCTGAAGATGGGGCTGAATTGCTGCAATCTCATGGATGAACAAAGAAAGTGGTTTCTTGAGATGGAATCTATACTTGGTGAAGATGCCATGAACATTATTGAAATGACTGGCCAGGCGCGGTGGCTCACGCCTGTAATCCCAGCACTTTGGGAGGCCAAGGCGGGCAGATCACCTGAGGTAAAGAGTTCAAGAGCAGCGTGGCCAACATGGTGAAACCCTATCTCTACTAAAAATATAAACATTAGTCAGGCCTGGTGGTGGTCACCTGTAATCCCAGCTACTTGGGAGGCTGAGGCAGGAGAATTGCTTGAACCCAGGAGATGGAGGTTGCAGTGAGCCAACACGGTGTCCCCTGCACTCCAGCCTAGATGACAGAGTGAGATTCTGTCTCAAAAAACAAAAAAGAAAAATAAATGACAACAAAGGATTTAGAATATCACAAAAACTTAGTTAATAAAGCAACAGGGTTTGGGAGGATTGACTCCAATTTTGAAAGAAGTTTTATTGTGGATAAAATGCTATCAAATGGCATGGAATGATATAGATAAATCGTTCATGAAAGGAAGAGTCATTCCATGTGGCAAACTTCATCATTGTCTTATTTTAAGAAATTCCCACAGTTACCACAATCTTCAGCAACCACCACCCTGAGCATTTAGTAGCCAACAACATCAAGGCAAGACCCTCCACCAGTAAAAAGATTATGACTTGCTAAAGGCTCAGATAATCTCTAACAATTTTTAAGCAATAAAGTATTTTTAAATTAAGATATGTACTTTTTTTTTTTTTTTTTGAGACAGAGTCTAGCTCTGCCGCCCAGGCTGGAGTGCAGTGGCCGGATCTCAGCTCACTGCAAGCTCCGCCTCCTGGGTTCACGCCATTCTCCTGCCTCAGCCTCCCACGAAGCTGGGACTACAGGCGCCCGCCACATCGCCCGGCTAGTTTTTTGTATTTTTTAGTAGAGACGGGGTTTCACCGTGTTAGCCAGGATGGACTCGATCTCCTGACCTCGTGATCCGCCCGTCTCGGCCTCCCAAAGTGCTGGGATTACAGGCTTGAGCCACCGCGCCCGGTCTTTTTTTTTTTTTTTTTTTTTTTTTTTTTTGAGACGGAATCTTGCTCTGTCTCCCAGGTTGGAGTGCAGTGATGTGATCTCAACTCACTGAAACCTCTTATCTCCCGGGTTCAAGCAATTATTGTGCCTCAGCCTCCCAAGTAGCTGGGATTACAGGCGTATGCCACCACGCCTGGCTAATTTTTGCATTTTTAGTAGAGATAGGGTTTCACCATGTTGGCCAGGTTGGTCTTGAACTCCTGACCTCAAGTGATTCTCCCCACTTGGCCTCCCAAAGTGCTGGGATTACAGGCATGAGCCACTGCGCCCAGTCAGGTATGTATATTTTTTAGACATAATGCTATTCTACACTTAACATACAGTACAGAATAAACATAACTTTTATAAGTACTGGGAAACCAAAAAATGTGTTTGAGTCACTTTATTGTGATATTCACATTATGGTGGTCTGGAACTGAATCTGCAATATCTCCAATGTATTCCTATTGTAAATTATATTATTTGAATTTCATAGATGAAAAGACTAAGGCATAAGAACCTACAAAACCTACAAGAAGATTTACTAAAGGAAAAGGACAGGAACGAAGCCAAGACTAGAACTTAAATCTGATAAAAAAAAAATTTTGTGCATTCCCTACTTACAGATGATGAAACTGAGGCATTGTGATGTTCAGGAATTGTGAAATTCAGGAATTTACCTGAAGCCACATGATTATTTGATGGTTCACATATCTAGTATTAAGAATGGTATTTTAACTCCAGTTTTTCAGTCTGACTCCAAAGCCTGTGCTCTGATATGTCACAGGGTATCTTAGAACAGGTATATAAATATTGTATTTCAGAAGCTGAATACTCCCCCACTTCCCCAAAAGATTTTAACTTATAACAGGTTACTAGATGGCGAACTGAATTCAGACATTCACAGGTCTTGTTTTGGCTAAAGTTTAATTTTACCATAAATCAACAGTTCACACAGGTAAATACAATTTGAGGAAAAGCTATCTAGTTGTTATAAAAATGTATTAGCATTTCTGAGTGAAGCTACTGAAATTTTTGAAATTTCTTTAAATCTAACAGTATAATTAAATGCCATATTAATATTAGAAAGGGACAGAAATTAGAGTCATGACTGTGAATGTTATGTATATATATTCTAAGAAAGCTACCCGGTCCCCAAGTGGATTAGAATAATTAAGCTCTTGACAACAGGATTCTCACTGGCCCCACAAATCCAGCAATAGCTTACAAATGCATCATAATGCCTTATTTCTGTTAATAATTATTATGATGTTCTGGAATAGCTCGCTGAAGCAAAACTTTCCCCATGTTAATTTGAGGCTTTGAAAATATACTGGTGTCTTAAAAGCTCTAAGGTGGCAGGATATATAAGAGCAACTAACATTAGTACAAGAAATTAGGGTGCAAAAAAGAAGAATCTAAAGATAAAGCTATTTTTTGGGCTGGGCATGGTGGCTCACACCTGTCATCCCAGCACTTTGGGAGACCAAGGTGGGAGGAGTTCGAGATCAGGAGTTCGAGACCAGCCTGGGTGACACGAGACTCTGTCTTTTTTAAAAAAATTATTTTGTTCTATGACTTTTTATCAGCCATAGGGGGGAAAAAAAAAGCAACAGGTCAAGGAGAATAAAAAGCTTTAACTTTTTTTTCTACTTAGTTTAATTTCCAGCGAGAACATATGATCTTGAATACAGATTGTAATTACCCTTAGAATGAAAATCACCAGTGACACCAAAGGTCGTATTTATTTGCTTGGGTCACTCAACACAAATCGGTTTTTTTGTTTTTTTGTTTTTTTTTTGAGATGGGGGCGGTCTCATTATGTTGCCCAGGCTAGTCTTAAACTCCTGGACTCAAGTGATCCTCTCAGCCTCCCAAAGTGCTGGGATTACAGGTGTGAGCCACTGAGCTCAGTCAATAAATCGGCTTTGAAGCTGTGAAAGGAAAAAGCAAAACAAAAATAAAAAATTTCAACACTATGGAGATAAAGGAGAACCATCTAAGGAAAGTTAATTGTATTAGCCTTTAAAGATAATATATAAGGCTGGGCGCGGTGGCTCAAGCCTGTAATCCCAGCACTTTGGGAGGCCGAGACAGGCAGATCACGAGGTCAGGAGATCGAGACCATCCTGGCTAACACGGTGAAACCCCGTCTCTCCTAAAAAAAATACAAAAAAACTAGCCAGGCATGGTGGCAGGCGCCTGTAGTCCCAGCTACTTGGGAGGCTGAGGCAGGAGAATGGTGTAAACCCGGGAGGCGGAGCTTGCAGTGAGCTGAGATCCGGCCACTGTACTCCAGCCTGGGTGACAAAGGGAGACTCCCTCTCAAAAAAAAAAAAAAGATAATATATAAATAAAAATGCAAAAACAGAACTAGAAGTTGGGGAAAGACCCATTCGTGGTTATTGCGCTTTACTCATGAAAAGATCTGAGACCATCTGGTGGCTTCTATTAGCTGAGGTGTGGAAATTCATATTCTAAGCCTACTGGGCCTTCCTAACTGACATACTTTTGTAGGAAAATCTTAGTCCTACCCCTAACAGGACACCAAAGCAATTCCAACCTGCCTGCCTGCCTGCCTTTTCTTTTTCTTTCTTTCCTTCCTTTCTTCCTTTCTCTCTCTCCCCCTCCCTCCTTTCTTTCTCTTTTCTTTTCTCTTTTCTTCCTTTCTTTTCTTCCTCCCCTCCCCTTCGCTTCCTTTATTTTCTTTTTTTCTTTCTTTTTTTGAGACAGGGTCTCTCACTCTATCACCCAGGCTGGAGTACAGTGCCATGCTCATAGCTCACTGTAGCACTGTAGCTTCAATCTCTCCAGCTCAAGTGATCCTCCTGCCTCAGCCTCCTGGGCAGCTGGGACTACAGGTGCACACCATCATGCTTGGCTAATTTTTATTTTTAGTAGAGATGAAGTCTCACTATGTTTCCCAGACTGGTCTTGAACTTTGGAACTCAAGCAACACTCCCTGCCTTGGCTTCCCAAAGTGCTGGGATTACAGGCATGAACTACCACACCTAGCTCTAGTTTTCTTAACTTCAGCAACCATAAACTAGGCAGAAAGAATAATATGATAAACCTTTAAAAAATAATTTTAAGAAGTACAGATGTTGACTGGTTCCAGACCAACCACCTTTTCATACTGCTAGAAGGAAAGCTGTTTGCAAAGCACTAAATGAATGAAATAGAAAAAGAAAATCCTCATCAATTCCTACAACAGTTAATGACAATGAGCTAATGAACAGACTAAATTCAATGAATGAAGCATTTTACTTAGTATTACGATTAGTAACGATTTCTGCTCTTAAATAACTTAGAACCTTGAAGATACAAGACTTGAACATACAGAAAGCAATTGGAAAAAATCCACATTGAAAAGGTAGTAAAATAAATATAATAATTGAATTTGAAAATCAAATAAAAAGTAGTGTGGCAGGTAGTTTAGTTAGGAAAGGGAAAGATACTAGAAAGAGCTGCATGGGGGAGAACACTTTACTGAAGCCCAACATAGATGGTATATACTGGTCTCCAAGAGAATATTAACAACCATTAAGTGAGGCCCTTTTCAAACACAGGATAATGAACTTATAACTATGGATTTCCTTATCTATACTGCAAAGTACTTTTACATTCATTTCTTCATTTAATGTCTGCAACAATCCAATGAAATGGTCAGGAAAGTGAGTGCTATTTTACAACAGAAAACACTAAGGCTCAGAAATTGATAAGGCGGCACGAAGAAAATAATTTAGGTATTTTGGTTCTAAGCTTTATCAGACCAGTGATTTCCAAATTCAGATAATTAAGTCTCATCTGGACTGGGAGAAGATGTTTCAAAGTCTTCAGAAGTGATTCTGATGATTAATTTGGTCTGAGAAACAATACAACTGGCTCTAAAATTTCATGGGGCATTATAATTACCTAGAAGGTTTGTTCAAACACAGATTGCTTTTCTCAAACCCCAGTTTCTGATTTACTAAATCTAGGTAGAGACCTAAGAACCTGCTTTTCTACCAAGTTCCAGGTGAAACCTATGCTTCTGGTCAGGGGATCACACTTTGAGAACCACTGTAATATACCATATGCGTTAAGTAGGTACTATGTGCAAGTGGAAATATGTATGCTGCCCAAACTCAGAACTATCTTAGGCAACTCTGAAAATTAGGGTTATTAGCATATTGATTTTTGCAGAATAATTAGTTTGTGCTCCAGTGAGAATGACTTTAGTTAACTCTTGAATCAATTTACAAAGGAGTGATTCAAGAGTTAGCTAAGCCCTAAAGTCATGCGTGGAAAAAATGTGTAAGTTTTGGCTTTTGCCTGTATGTTGCAGAATCTCTCAGCTACAGTATGTTTTGAAATAATTCTGTTGGAAGGGTAGGTGGGTGGTATATATTTTGAAGTCTTGCAGAATTGAAAATATGTGTTGCTTCTTCATCAAACAACTTGGCTGAATAAAGAAGTTTAGGGTCCAAATTGCCTACAGAACTCTGTATACACTGCTCAACTGTTCAATGGTAAGAACAAGCCAATGTTTAATGGTAAGAACAATCAATCTAAAGCTAATCCACCTTTTCTTCCTTTGTGAACAACTTGTATGTTTTCTTGCTTTTCTCCCTTCCTGGATGCCTGATCATGATGATGATGACAATGATGATGATGATTTTAACAAGAGAAAGTACAAAGTTTCACCACAATAGACTTAGTTGTTAGGCTATTTTCATTAATTTTTCCTTGAGTTTGGCAACAAGCTTGTTTGAATTGCAGGCTCAGGTCATCTCCTCTCAGAAAAGTTTTTATCCCATAGAGTGTTTAATAATTGTTCCCATTCAATTTCTTCTGGTCTTTTCCAAAATGTCAATTATATATATTAGATCTCTGGACTCTATTCTTTATGTCAATCACCTTTTTTTTCAAATTTTCTTTTTTCATTTCTTCTCCCCCTTTTCCTCTGCATTTTGAGAGAGCTTCTCAAACTTGTAGTCTGTATCACTAATAAAATTTTCTAATCCACTCTCTGTTGCTTCTGGTGCAGTTTAATTTATATACCACATATTTAGTTTCTATTTTATTATTTCTTATTTGGATACTGCATATTTTAGTTTCCATCCTATAGGCCTTACTTATTAATATCCAACACCCTTTTAATGTATGCCTCCCTGTTAGCTGGCCCCCACTTTCATCCCAGCCTGCTGCCTTATGAACTTACTTTCTATGTTTCACTCCAAAGACTCCACAATTTTAAAAACCTACAAGCAAAAAAAAAAAAAAAAAAATGTTTTCTACAATTTTCTTGTTACAGAAGTAACCTTTTATATCAAGAGTATGTGCTTTTGCCCTGGTATTGAGTGCAACATTCCTGTATTTTTAAGGTTGCAGAATCTTATTTCAGAAGTCTGTCTCCTCACTATGTCTTATATATCAGTTACTAGAGATCTAGAGGTTTGATCAAAGTAGGGTTTGATTTTTCAGCAAGGATACTTCATGATAGAGATGTGAACTTTCATCAGGAAGTATATAATGTTCAATTGTCTCTCTTTTTATGATGTTAAGATTAATCCCTATTTTCAGCCTAATACATTATAAAGCCATTATATGACCCAAGAAAGCTCCTGAAGCCTGAGTCATGTCTGTGTTGTAGCCCAAAAAGAAGAGGCAAGCCATTATAAAGTTATCTTTAGCAGTTCACCCAATATTACTTTTAGCAATCATTGATGATTATTTCATTAAAAGTTGCAAAATGGGTGACATTCTATCAGTCTTTCTTAATGTATAGTTAAAATATTTCTATAAAGAAAATCTTCATCTTGCCAACTACTTAGTTACCCTGAGATATACACTGTGTATAGGAAGGGCAGAATTAATGATTAAATCTTTACCAATTTTCAAAATAATGAATTGGCTCCCTAGTCTCCAAAAATAATGAGCTTTTAAAAAAAGTAACATATGAACTCACAGATTTTTAACATATTTGATACGTTTCAATCTACTGCAGTTATTTCTTTTTCTTGAGATGTCAGTATTTCAGGTATGTGAACACTTCCTTTTTGGTGTTTTCAATGCTGGTACATTCTATTTAGATATATTTATAGTCATTTCAGTGGTGACTAGATGTGGGGTTAGAGGGAGTCAGATGCTTATACCACACTGCTATCTGTACCTGTGAGGAATACGTTTTGCTATTAGTAACAGACACCAGAAATAAACTATCTTATGTTCCAGCTTGGGTTAGTTTTCAGTCATATAAAATACACCTAGAAATAGGCAGGCTGGACCGTACACGCAGCTACATGCTCATCAAGGACCTAGGTGCTTTCTATCTTTCTACATTACCTTATGCCCCAAGAAAGCTACTGCGGCCTCAGCCATCATGTCTGTGTTGTATCCCAGAAAGGAAAAGAAAGGCAGAAGGGCAAAACAGCACATCTCTCAGCAGAACTAATTCACACTGAGACTGTCCTCAAGCTTCACTTTTTTCCAACATTTCATTAGCCAAATCTTAGTCACATGGCCACCTCTAGCTGCAAGGGAAGCTTCTAGGCAGCCACATGCCAAGTGGAAAAAACAGGGTTCTATTATTAAGGAGAAAACAGACCCTGGGAGGAAACCCAGTCTCTGTCATACCATCTCACCAGAAAGTTTCTCAATGTACAAATTAATCACTCTCTCCCCATGTAGCCCTTTACTATATCTCAATTATACAAATTCTTCAAGTCTGTAATTATGAATCTGTGGGTATTTTTCTCTAGACTGAATTTCTTGAAGATGCAGGGCACTTTTTATTTATATATATATTTCCCTCTATCAATGCCTATTCAGGCACTCAACTCAAATGTGCCTTATTCAGACACACTGAAGCATGTATTTGGTCACCATGTTTATATAGTTATGTATGTTCATTTTCAAACTATTCTATTGGGTTTTGTTACCTGTATGGCAACCTATTCTTCCCACAATCCAGAGCTTGTGCTGAATGAAAATCATCATCAGCACTCCATAAGTAGGTCAACCCTGCTACTCTCATTTATCCTCAAACCTGAATAAAACATATTTAGGCTAAAAAAATCTTCATTTCAATGAGAAAGGAAGTTGTTCCTTTTTGTGATGGTGGGGAAGGTTACAGAAAAAGGAAAGGTCTAACGAGTAGTTTTACCATATATGCTAAGCATTAGATATACTTTCGGTTACTGAAATCAACCCCTAAGAAGGAAAATTTTTTTTTTTTTTTAATCACCCACATACGGTTGAAGAAACTGAGTAGTTCTTAACTCTGCTGAAGAAAAATTATTAGTGAGCACATAGTGGGATTTAAACCTAGATTTATCTGGCTTCGAAGTGTAAGTTCTTTACATCAGACCATAGTATCATATTACCTGGCTCCAAATCACCATATACATTCACACCAATTAGATAAGAGCAGAAAGATCTGCCCTTGGTTGTGCAGACACAATCTTAAACTACTAGCATTACGCATCAGCTTCTGAAACTAAAATATGTTTTTAAAAAGAGCTTTTAAATACATTCAGCTTACTTTTCTCTAGCATTGAAAGCCATAACATAAAAAAGTGGGACAGGAATGTTTTTAACAGCAAAGAGATGCTTTTGTATCCAGAAAAGCTGAACAATTACAGTGTAGCTAAAATGTTCTTTGAACATTTAACTTTAAAAGTTTTAACTTTAAAACTTTTAAACTTTTAACTTTAAAATGCTAAATTTAACATTTAGCACTTAACTTTAAAAGCTCTCTGCTTGCTTCTAAGCAATGTGTCAAACTAAGTATATGCTATGTAAATAAATCAGTTCAGAAAGGAGTCCCAGGCTTCTCCAGCTGTGTAAGATTTCTCCACTCATTAGGAAAGCCAAGAAAAAGAAAACTTAATGATGTGTTTACTCTGCATGGTGCAAACACAGGTTCTATAGAATAGCTGTTGACAGTAAGTTTTTATGAAACATCTTTTACCAAGTTTGGTGTCATCCTGCAAACTGGAAGGTCTAAAGGAGAAAGGTTCATCAAGAAGACTGCTTATAGTAATTTTAAAAATCACAAGATAGAGTATTAGCTATGCAGGAAGAAGTTATATGTGGAAGAAATAAGTGCCCAAATTGTTTTTTTGTTTTTTTTAACTTTTTTGGAGACAGAGTCTCGCTCAGTCACCTGGACTGGAGTGCAGTGGCACGATCTCGGCTCACTGCAACCTCTACCTCCTGGGTTCAACCGATTTTCCTGCCTCAGCCTCACAAGTAGCTGGGATTACAGGCGTGTGCCACCAATACTTGGCTGCTTTTTTTTGTATTTTTAGTAGAGACGGGGTTTCACCGTGTTGGCCAGGTTGGTCTCGAACTCCCTGACCTCAGGTGATCCACCTGCCTCGGCCTCCCACAGTGCTGGGATTACAGGCATGAGTCACCACGCTCAGCCCCAAATTGGTTTTTAAATGAGTTATTATTAGGATAATTTTTTATATAGAATGCAGTTTTGAGCTACTTCACAAAGCAATTCAGAAAGCATGATATCAGAAAAAATGATTGAGAGAATATGCTAATGGAAATGTGTGAGGATAATCTGGTAGAATAAACAATACTGCAAATTCTACTTGCAATTTGACATAATGTTTTTTCTAATGTTTATGATAAAAAGAAACATTTAATATACCAGTCTTCAGACACTGCATAATCTTTTGCAATTTTAAAGATACATAACAAGTAGTATCCACATTATAAATCTCTTAGTAATTAATAGTTAACAGAATGGCAGGTCAAGAGACTAGGAAACAGGGACCTTTATAAAAAGGGGGGTAGAGGAAGAGACTAGCAGCAGTGTTGAGTTCTTATTAATGTAATCCCACTTAAGTCTGATAACTACAAAGTGGTATTACCTTCGTTTTTCAGATAAGGAAACTGATATAGAGGCAACTGTTGACTCAATCACTTACTAGCTTTTCTTCCACTGCCAGTTATTTCACTTCTCTGAATCACAGTTTTCTCACTAGTACACTAGCACTAGTACTATCTAGCTCACAGGTACCTCACAGGTGTCTTGAGGACTAAATGAGGTAAGTGTATATACTCAAAATGTGGAAATGTAAGTTCCATTTTCCTTTCAGAGAGGTTACTAATTTTTTCAAGTCTCAACTTGTCCAAAATCTATTAAGAGATACAGCTAGAAAATGAAACCAGATTATAGGCCCAGAACCCAAATTTATCTTAGTCCAGTGTTTGCCATTCTACTACATTTCCTTGCACTTTTCATATCATTTATTTCCTCCTCCTCCTCCTCCTACTACTACTACATGCTAATTTTTTTAAAAGGTGTGTCTCAAATGTTATCTCCAAATTTTGAAAGCAATCAACAAATTCATCTCCAATATCTACCAAAGGGCTCACAGCCTTCAATGACGTATCTCATATCTAAAGCTAAGGAATCTATAAACTCATTAGTCAGAAGGCCATATGACTCCAGAGAATGTTATAATAATCCAGAAATTTTACAACTAAATGGGTTATGAACATGTACGGTTACAGCAGTTTATTAATAATAATTCCAAGCTGGAAACAACCCAAATGTGCACCAAACGGTGACTTTTAAACTGTGGTTCCTCCATACAATGGAACACAACACAGCAATGCAGTGATACTGATACCTGCCACAACATAGATGAATCTCAAAAGCATTTCACTAAGTGAAAGAACTCAGACACAAAAGTGTACTTACTATATAATTTCATTTATGTGACATTCTGGAAAAAGAAAATCATAGGGATTAAAGCTAATCAGCAGTGGCAGAAAGGGAGTGACTTATAATGGAACATAGATGAGGGGCTTTTGAGGACAATGGAAATATTCTAATTTTGATTGTTGTGGTGGTAAATGACTATCTGACAAAACTCATCCAACTATAAATTTTAAAGAGGCACATTTTATTTTATGTAAACTATACCTTAGTAAAATTAATCTATAATGGGTTTCTATAGTTTTGTTTTTGAGTAATAAATTCTATGAAAATATAGAAGAAACTAATTAAATAAGGTCATATAAACAAAGGGAGAAGGTATATTTTCGGGACAACCAGAGTTTTTTACTCTGATAGGCCTATATTTGAATCCTGGTAAGCTTGATAATCTGGGACAAGTTAGTTGACCTTTCCAAACCTCGGTTTCCTCATCTGTTAAGCTGATATAATACCTTCTGCTTTACAAAGTAGTTTTAAGATTAAGCGAACACTTAATTTAGTGCCTACCACACAGTAGGCACTCATAGTAGGAAAACAAAGGAAAATGTTTATGGGTGAACTGATATCTAAGTCAATTAAAAAAAGAATAATATTCAGGCCGGGCACAGTGGCTCATACCTGTAATCCCAGCACTTTGGGAGGCTGAGGTGGGCAGATCACTTGAGGTCAGGAGTTTGAGACTAGCCTGGCCAACATGGCGAAACCCCGTCTCTACTAAAAATACAAAAATTAGCAGGGCATGGTAGCATAAGCCTGTAATCCCAGCTACTTGGGAGGCTGAGACAGGAGAGTCGCTTGAGCCCAGGAGGCAGAGGTTGCAGTAAGCTGAGATCGTGCCACTGCACTCCAGCCTGGGTGACAAAGCAAGACTCCATCTCAACAACAACAACAAAAAAAAGAATAATCTTCATCTAGCTATATCAGTTCATTTAATCGACAAATATTTGTTAAACATCTGTTATAAGGTATGTTAACATTTTCCCAAATAAGTAATCAGTAAAACCAGAGTACATATTCCCCTGGAAAAAATCACATTTCTCTAAGCTTCTGTAATTTTTATTATCTCATAAAAGTTGATAAGAATAGCAATCAAGAAACAAATACAATTTGCCTTTCCACAGAATGATATATTGGTAGGGAACATAAATTTTATCAGCAATAAATGTGAATTAAATAAGATTTAAACTAGTATTTCCCAGATGCACAATTTTCTAGGCTAAGAAGGTTACCAAATTGAATTAACTTCAGCACTGCAAGAACTTTCATTAACCTCCTGCTTAAGACCTTACTTCATGTTGAGCAAAGGGTGTAGATACTTTCTGTTGGTTTTTAAATTTGAGGTGAATGCAACTTGCAGCACAGAAACTGCATTTACCTAAAAAAATTAGGTAGTGAAGCAGAAATGAAATTTTACCTAAGATTATTTCTTAATGCATATAAATATATTCCGTGTATATATATCAATACATTTTCTAAGGGTTGAAACTAAGTTTTCACTGACATTTATATAAACAACCTAAAATCTTGGCACTGGGATTATTTACAAAGGTAAAACCTGAATTACAAATATTTGGCAAGGAGAAAATTATACTTTCTGTCTTTCTTCCCAAATCAAAATCGTCTTCTATGGGGCGGCATCCCCACCTTTGGCTGTGGGAACGGTGACCCCGGAAAAAATAAGGTCAAAAAAATTTTTAAGAAATAATCTTCTGGCCAGGCGTGATGGCTCATGCCTGTAATCCCAGCACTTTGAGAGGTTGAGGCAGGCGGATTACCTGAGGTCAGGAATTCGAGACCAGTCTGGCCAATATGGTGAAACCTCCTCTCTACTAAAAATACAAAAATTAGCCGGGCGTGGTGGTGCGTGCTTGTAACGCTAGCTACTGGGGAGGCTGAGGCAGGAGAATCACCTGAACCCAGGAGGCAGAGGTTGCAGTAAGCCGAGATCATGCCATTGTACCCCAGCCTGGACAACAAGTACAAAACTCCATCTCAAAAAAAAAAAAAAAAACTCCCTATATGTATATGTACATCACATATATTTCACATGTACGTACGTATGTGTTTTCTTCCTGTGACAAGCTATACCATGTAGCCTACACACTGCTTCATGTTTTAAAAATTGCTTCCTTAAGACAGAATTTAAATTATTACTCACACATCATAATAAACTCTAGGTTTCAAATTGTGGCAAATGCTGATTAAGAAATTAAGATGTTATACAAATCTTTCCTTCTCTATTAAGCCAACCACAAAGTAGCTATGGTCTCTAAATAGTCTAATAGGGTATCTGAGTTATAAACTGAGCTTCTTATCATACCCTACAATGCACATATGTAATAAGGATAGAGACTGATCTTTTTCCTTAGTGCTGAAACTCCACCACTAGGAAGCAAAGTGACTTTAAAAAGAAGTTTAACATATGCTGAATTTGAAGACATGACAACAATGTTTCCCCCCATTACTATTGCCTGGGGTGGGAAGGGAGAAAGCATTCAAGTATGCTATTAATGTCTATTTCTTGACTTAAAATGTAATTTTTCTAGCAGTTTCTTGGTATAAATTTACACAGCCTGAATGTAGAGATAAAACAAAGGGAATTTATAAACTAAAAACAAACATAAAGTCAATACAATTTTAATTTCTCTTTTCTCCATGTCAGTCACAAGAAGTGACCAAGGAGGACAAACTTCAAGACTTTTGGGGGCTTTATGGAATCTTTTACATGTTTTTCACATACTTTACATCTAAATCCTTAGAGGTTATAGAGCACCCAAAAGTTAAATATGCCCACCCTGAACATACTTTTCTGAAAGGAACCGCTTAAGATGACTATGAAATTTTAAGCCCGTATTCCCTCTTTCAGCCTTTCCAGGAAAATGAGAAACTATCCTTAAATGCCCAAATATGAATATTCTACAGTCTTTAATAATAAATGTCAATAAGTCATCTTACACCGTTAGAACATTGTTTCTCAATAGTGTATTCTTGGCTCCTTTCCTACTGTCTGCTGCTCCTCCCGAAACAGCATATTCTCCAACCCAAACAGAAATACTCTCATTTAGTCTATGACTTTAGACTGATCAAAAGCTTACTCTCAAGGATAAATGTCTTATATGTCCTTGCTGTTGCATTCATGTCAAAAAACAAGCTCTTTGAGAGGAGAAGCCATGTGTGAAGAGATTTTTCCCCCTTTTGTTTTCTACGTAATTGTCTCATTGTTTCTAGCATACATATGAACAAATTCTGTGAATATAATTTCCCCCTCAAATTCTACTCTGCTATTCTAAACACTTATTTTTTCCCTGTAAGAAGCCACAGCTAGTTTAGGAATTATAATGGTTCCAAGCTCTGCAACAATAAAAACTAGAAAGCAATACATCAATTTTTTAAAAAGTACTTGAAATATTTTAGACAACTGGCAAAATAAAGGCATAACTCAATGATATCTATTTTCATGACAAATAACTCAGGAGGAAGAACATATGGACATATTCATGTACACATACACACACACACACACACACACACAATTCATGTAGTCATATCAATCCCATAAAACCAAGTGACTAATCAAGACTTTTGTTCCTAGGAATGCATTTTATAATATAACACAATTTGTATTTCAACTTAGGAGCCATTGCCTGAAAGTATCAGTGATTACTAAGAACATAGTATTAGTCTTAGATTAGCACTAGCTGTTAGAAAGACATTAATGACTATTCTACCATACTCTCCTAAGAGACTGACACTATGGCTTCAATCATTAACATACTGGACACAGAAAGTTGTTCTCTCTCAAGTAATTAAAATTATGTTATTTTCTTGCAAATAAAAGGAAACTGTAATTACTCAGACAATAGCCTACTTTACTCCATCCAAAAGTATATATAAAAATCTGAGGCCGGGCCTGGTGGCTCAGGCCTGTAATCCCAGCACTTTCGGAGGCCCAGGCAGGTGGATTACAAGGTTAGGAGTTTGAGACCAGACTGGCCAACATGGTGAAACCCTGTCTCTACTAAAAATACAAAAATTAGCCAGGCCCACTGGTGGTGTGTGCCTGTAATCCCAGCTACTTGGGAGGTTGTGGCAGCACAACTGATTGAACCAAGGAGGCGGAGGTTGCAGTGAGCCGAGATGGTGCCATTGCACTCCAGTCTGAGTGACAGGGCAATACTCCATTTCAGGGGAAAAAAAAAAAATATATATATATATATATCTGAATCACATATGTATCCTAAATGGGAAAAAAGCTTATAGGCATATATAAAGACATCAAAAAGTCCTTTAAGATCTAGAGAACAAACAACAACAAAACAATGAAATGAGGGCATTTGCTGAGGATGTTGCCAAGTGCTCAGGGAATATTCCATCAACTCACTTAACATGTGATTTTTAAGAATGACTGGACAAGGCCGGGTGCAGTGGTTCATGCCTGTAATCCTAGCACTTTGGGAGGCTGAGGTGGGCAGATCGCAAGATCAGGAGATCAAGACCATCCTGGCTAACACAGTGAAAAATACAAAAAATTAGCTGGGCGTGGTGGTGGGCGCCAGTAGTCCCAGCTACTTGGGAGGCTGAGGCAGGAGAATGGCATGAACCCAGGAGGCGGAGTTGGCAGTGAGCCGAGATCACGCCACTGCACTCCAGCCTGGGGAACAGAGCAAGACTGCATCTCAAAAAAAAAGAATGACTGGACAAAAAACACTAGTTAGCAAAGGCAAAATCTCTGGCTGCTCATAAAAACTTGGTAAAATTAGCTGTTTTGTCTTCAAAAGTCTAAAGTATAATAAAATCTGTCTCACCCCCTACTTACCCATACCTAAGTAGGTTTATGTTTGGCTCAGAACATTCACTCAAAAAAGATTATCTAAGTTTTTTTCTGTCATATGAAAAAAGAAAGTTGATGACTCTCCTGATTCAGTTATCTAACAGCTCATTCTAACAAATACTGTGTTTCTGTGCATACTTAAAAGCTTTCTCTGACACATCTACTCCAGTATCAGCTCTACACTGAACAAATCATATTTAAGACGAGTGACTTGAGTTATCACAGGGCTTCACTAATACTGATGTTCTCTCTCCAAAGTATCCCTTTATACAATAGGGGTCTCTAATGATTATCTGGATACCCTTTCTGTAGGGTATTAATTAGTCAGGATAATCTAGGCCTGAGGTTGTAACAAATATTCCCCATAATCTTAGTGACTTAGCAAAAATTTCTCTCTTACACATGATACACTGACTCAAATTACATTTAAACAATAAATCATCCTTGATTTAGTTAGGCAATAATTATATATATTTTATACACATACACTTTTTTTCCCTGCTGACATCCAACTCAAGAATATACTAATTAGAAAGCTCACTCTTGGCCGGGCGTGGTGGCTGACGCCTGTAATTCTAGCACTTTTGGGAGGCCGAGGGGGATGGATCATCTGAGGTCAGGAGCTCGAGACCAGCCTGGCCAACATGGTGAAACCCTGTCTCTATTAAAAGTACAAAAATTAGCTGAGTGTGGTGGTGGGCGCCTATAATCCCACCTACTCAGTAGGCTGAGGCAGGAGAATCGCTTGAACCTGGGAGGCAGAGGTTGCAGTGAGCCGAGATCATGCCACTGCACCCCAGCCTGGGCAACAAGAGCAAGATTACTTCTAAAAAGAAAAAAAAAGCAAGCAAGCAAGCAAGCTTACTCTGGCTGAAGATACGAAATCTATATTAAAAAGTCCTGATTTTATGGATCAGGGATGTGCATGAACATGAAATTCCTATAGCTTCCTATGCAATCAAATTTTGATTTTCAATAAGAAATTGGAATCCATTTTAGTATAAGCTTTCCTATTTGGCAACTGAGTTTTACTCTTAGGACCCCATTATTCCTATGCTGTTTTGCAATAAACACTATGGACAAAGTAAAAACGCTACATTTTAGGAGTGGCTGATTGCCTATAACATTTCTCAGATTTTGCTATCTTCTGCATTTGTACACTTGTAGGGCAGACAGTTTATACAGACCAGAAAGCTTATCAGTTCTTTATAAAAATATTCCTTTGTCAGTGTCTATTTAACTTAAAAAGTACTCAGAATTCTATCTAGCCTAACACTTCCAACAACAGCAATGTTTGGAATATTGCCAAAATCATGTTCATTACTCATGAAACAGAGTTTCGAAATGTTCATAATCTGGAACAAAAGTAATATTTGTGTCAAATACTCAATTCTAACTCAGTTCACCTAAAGGTAAGTAGTTTAAGTGACAGAAAACGCCATGACCCCAAGATGGTCTAATAACTGTATCTAATAACAAAGGATTAAAATAGGTGTGTATGTGTGTGTGTGTGTGTATGTGTGTGTGTTTAGAGGAGTGAGGTTTGATGAATTTAGGCCCTTAAGTTCAATAAAAATTGGAAACGTCACATATGTAACACTGGGAGGCAGTATAACATAGAAGTTAAGGATGTAGGCTTTTAGCTGTTTTTTCTGGGTTTGAATCCTGGCTCTATCACTTATTAACTCTGTGTATTTAAGAAAAAGTTTAACTTGTTTATATCTTAGTTTCCTCATATACTATATGGATGTAAAAAATACTTCATAAAGTAGTATTAAATGAAACGTATGTAAATTGTTTAGATGGATGCCAGGCACAGAGAAAGTACTCAGTAAATGTTAGGAAATATCAGCACTACCACTCTAAAAACAGTAAAAGAATCTTTAGTATGCAAGTCAAAGTTCAAATCTATAAATTTACACATAATTCACAGGAAGTTGTGCATACTTTCAGTGTAATGTCTACTCAAGTTTCAAGACTTTCACTATTCCACAAAAAAATTATTGCTTATATATGATGACCTAATCAACAAGTGTTCACTGAATACCTACTAGGCACTGTGTGTACAAACAAGAGGCATAACTGCCCCTCAAAATCTTATAATTATTAACAAATTATTTACACTACGATTAAGACCATATTTAATTGAATGCTGAACTCTGTGGTACAGAATATAAGTCCTGGTATATCCTAATGCTTACCGAAGACTAAGAGGACAGGGACTTCTATGAGAGCCGATGCAAGGATGCCTAGCTTACTGCATACATTCCCAAACCTAAGGGCTTACTCTTTATTATGCCAAGTGTGGGGTAGATGAATAATCTAACCCTTCCCCACCTCTGCCCTGCAAAAAAGAAAAAAAAACTTTAAAATATCTGGCTACTGTAGTCTTTTATTCCTAATGCCAGGAATCATACCTTTTTAGACATATTATATCACTATGGGTATATGTAGTACCATAAGCCACAAAACCACCAGCAGAATTACTTTGGGCTGCCATTCTAAACACAAAAAACAAAAACCTGATTTATTAAGAACCAAAAAAACTCTATCATTTATGTTGGGTTTACTATTAACATAATTTCTGCCATAAGAAATCACAGAGGGATTCAAGAAAGATGACAAAGTAGGAACCACCAGGAATCTGTCTCCCAACTTAGACAACAACTGCACTGGCAGAATCTGTCTACAGTAACTATCTTGGAACTCTGTAGTACACTGAAGGCTTGCAACTTCCAAGAGAAGGACTAAATGAAAAAGTGCATTAATCTGGGTCATTTTCAGCTCTTAACACAGTTGCAGCAAGCCATCCTCCACTCCCAGCTCCCTGGCAGGCAGCTGTGCATGTGCTCCTGGAGCAGTTTGTACTCAGCTTTGCAGGAGCCTGTGGGGGCAAAAAGGACCTCATGCTCCAAATATGGAGATCTGTACTTTGATCACTGATTGTTGCCAAAGGTCACATGGGTGTAGTCAAAGAGGCTGCCAGCCATGGTTGTTGCACCTCCTCCCAGTGTTGCAAGAGCTCCCCCTGCTCCCCAGAAATGACTTCCAGGGAACTTAAAGGGCGAGGGCCAATTTTTCTTCCTGTATTTATTTTTCTCTTTTTCTCCTTTTGGGAGCCAGACATTAAAGACTAGGACATTCAAAAACAACTGTAAATATGGACAAAATTGGAAAATGATCATGCATACCCAGGAAAAGATGCAAAGAAAATACCTGGGAAGACCTTAAGTTTATATTTCTATCCCTGACATACGCTGATCCCTGTTTCCTTATCTAGTCTACAAAAACCAAAAACAATAAACAAAAATAATACTAAAACAACAAGCCCTAGTGAAAGGAGAAAATCTGATTTCCAGACTTATCATATTAATAGATTTAAACGTCTAGTTTTCAACAACAACAACAAAAAAATCACAAGGCATACAAAGAAACAGGAAAGTATGGCACATTCAAAGGCAAAAAAAAAAAAAATCACAGAAATTGTCCTTGAAAAAGACCTGATGGCAAATCTACCATAGCTCTTAAAATGCTGTCTTAAAGATGTGCAAATAACTAAAGGAAGATGCAGATAGAATCAAGAAAATGATGCAGGAACAACGTGTAAATATCAATAGAGATACAGAACCTAAAAAGGAACCAAAGAGAAATTCTGGAGCTGAGAAGTACAAAATGAAAAATTCACTATATAGATTCAAAGGCATATCTGAGCAGGCTGAAGAATCAGCTAACTTCAAGGTAGGACAATTGCAACTATGACTCTGAGGAACAGAAAAAAAAAAGACTGAAGAAAAATGAAGAGAATCTAAGAGATCTGTGGGACACCAACAATTGGATGAGTATATACATTGTGGGAGTTTCAGGAGGAGAAAAGAGAAATAGGCAAGGAGAGTACACGAATAATGATGAAAAACTTCCAAAGTTTGATGAAGGACATGACTATAATAAACATCCCAAGAGCTCAACAAACTCCAAGTAGCAAGAACTCAGAGACCCATACTGGGATATAGTATAATGAAACTATCAAAAGTCAAAGACAAAGTGAGGATCTTAAAATCAGTAAGAAAGAGACTTATCATATACAAGGGACTCTCAAGAAGGTTATCATCATGTTTCTCCTCAGAAACTTTGGAGGCCAGAGGCAGTGGGTTGACATATTCAATGTGCTAGAAGGAAAACAAACCAACAAACAAAAAAATCTGTCAACCAAGAATCCTATATCTAGCAAAAGTGTCCTTCAAAGGTGAAGGAGACATTAAGATACTCCTAGATAAATAAAAGCTGAAGGAATTCATTACCACTAGACCTGCCCTGCAAGAAATAATCAAGGGAAATCTATAAGGTAAAATGAAAGAACACCAGAAATAAGTATCTCAATAAAGGTAACTACATGGGCAATTACAAAACCTACTATTATTGTAATAATGGTTTGTAACTTCACTTTTTGTTTTCTATACAACCTAAGAGACTAATGCATTTAAGAGTTTGATTGTGGGTGCATAATGTATAAGGATGTAATTTGTGACACCAACAACTGACAGGTGTGGGAATAAAGCTGTAGATGAGCAGGATTTTTGGATGTTATTGAAGTTAAACTTTTATAAGTTCAAATTCAAGTGTTATAACCTAGGATGTTAATTGTAATCCCATGGTAATCACAAAGAAAGTAGCTATAGAAAATACACAAAAGAGAATGTGAAATTATTTTAAACCTTTCACTATAAAAAAAAATCAACTATGAATTCAGCAAAGGAGCAGGATATGAACAAAAATCAGTTGCAGAGGACCCAAACAAGATGGCTGACTAGACATAGCCAGAAATAACTTCTCCCACTGAGACAGTGGGAGATTCAACTAAACCAGCATAATCCAGACAGATCATCTGAGAAATCTGAAACTGAAAGAGGTTAGAGAGATGACCCAGATGCCAGGACTGACGGGGGAGGAAACTGGGAATCCCACACAGGGTTGCCAAGTGCCAGGATATGTTCCAGGCCCTAAACAGCTCCTTAGGAAGGAGTGGCTCTGACCTGTGTAAGCTGCCAGACCAGGAGAGAACAGGGCTTTCTTTCCTGTGGGACCAGGGTGAACCTGATCTGTACACCCTGCTGTCCACTAGCCCCTCTCATAGTCCCTGTCTGGTCGTGCCTACACACAGCACAGCCTCAACTACCCTGCTGGAGCACTTCCTGCCCGTGGTGCCTCCACCACCCCTGCCTCCCACCCATGGTGCCCCTGCCAGAATGCCTCCCACCTGCAGTGCTCCCACAGGAGCACTTAAGCCCATGGACCCATGCTGTCATACCTTATGGGATGCTGTTGTCAGCGGTCTGGGAGTACCTCAGCCTGGGCTCAGCTTCAAGGGAGCAGTGGACAAAGCTGTGGACTTGGTCCAGGCCACCCAGAGTTAGAGCATGCAGCCCATGAGTGTAAAGCTGAACCTTGGCCCTCTGAAAGCATTCAGAAACAAACCCATTCAACCACATGCAACTTGTGCCACAGTCAAACCCTCAGGGCAATAAAAATCATAAAAACAAAAAGTCCCATTCAAAGGACAGCAACTTCAAAGGAAAAATGAATATCAGCTCTCACCAATGAGAAAGAACCAGCACAACAACTCTGGCAACTCTAAAAGCCAGAGCATATTCTTACCTCCAAATGATCATACTTGCTCCCTGACAATGGTTCTTAACCAGATTGAAATGGCTGAAATGGAAACCATCATTCTTAGCAAACTATCACAAGAAGAGAAAACCAAACACCGCATGTTCTCACTCATAGGTGGGAACTGAACAATGAGATCACTTGGACTCGGGTAGGGGAACATCACACACTGGGGCCTATCATGGGGAGGGGGGAGGAGGGAGGGATTGCATTGGGGAGTTATACATGATATAAATGATGAATTGATGGGTGCTGACGAGTTGATGGGTGCAGCACACCAACATGGCATAAGTATACATATGTAACAAGCCTGCACGTTATGCACATGTACCCTAGAACTTAAAGTATAATAAAAAAAAAAAAAAAGAAAAGAAATGGCTGAAATGGCTGAAATGGCAGACAAATAATTCAGAATCTAGATGGCAAGGAATCTCATCAAGATATAAAACAAGGTTGAAACCCAATCCAAGGAAAGCAGTAAAATGATCCCCGAGTTGAAAGATGACATAACCATTTTAAGAAAGAACTAAACTGGATTTCTAGAAACGAAAAATTCACTACAGGAATTTCAAAATAAAACTGAAAGCATTAAAAACAGAATAGACCAAGCTGAAGAAAGAATCTCAGAGCTTGAATACTGCTCCTTTGAAGTAATACAGGCAGACAGAAATAAAAAATATTTTTTAAAACGACCAAAACCTCCAAGAAATATGGCATTATATAAAGAGACCAACCCTACGACTCATTGGCATTCCTGAAAGTGGAGAGAGAGCAGGCAACTTGGAAAACATACTTGAGGATATAGTCCAGGAAAATCTCAGTCTCACTAGAGACATTGACATGCAAATTCAAGAAATTCAGAGAACCTCTGTGAGATTGCTATGTAAGACAATCATCCTCAAAACACACGGTCATCTGATTCTCCAAGGTCCACATGAAAGAAATAATTTTAAAGGGAGCTAGAGAGAAGAGGCTGGTCACTTACAAAGGGAACTCCATCAGGCTAACAGCACACCTTTCATCAGAAACCTTAGAAGGCAGAAGAAATTGGAATTTCATATCCAACCAAATTAAGTTTCATAAGAGAAGAAGAAATTAAATTATTCTCAGACAAGCAAATGCTAAATTCATTACCACTAGACTGCTTTACAAGAGATCCTAAAGGGAGCGCTAAACATGGAAATGAGCCAGGTGCAGTGGCTCACGCCTGTAATCCCAGCACTTTGGGAGGCTGAGGCGGGCGGATTACGAGGTCAGGAGATCGAGACCATCCTGGCAAACACGGTGAAACCCTGTCTCTACTAAAAATACAAACAAAAACAATTAGCTGGGCGTGGTGGCAGGCGCCTGTAGTCCCAGCTTCTAGGGAGGCTGAGGCAGGAGAATGGCGTGAACCTGGGAGGCGGCAGAGCTTGCAGTGAGCAGAGATCGTGCCACTGTACACCAGCCTGGGTGACAGAGCAAGATTCTGTCCAAAAAATACCTGCCATCACAAAAACACACTTAAGCACATAGCCTACTGACACTATAAAGCAACTATACAATCAGGTCTACATAACAACCAGCCAATAGCACAACAGGATCAAATCTTCACATATCAATATTGAATCTGAGCGTAAATGGGCTAAATGCTCCACTTAAAAGGCATAGAGTAGCAAGTTGGATAAAGAAGCAGGATCCAACTGTCTGCTGTCTTCAAGAGACCCATCTCACAAGTAGCAACACTCACAGGCTCAAAGTAAATGGGTACAGAAATAACAGGCAAGTGGAAAAAAAGAGAGAAGGGGTTGCTATTCCTATATCATATAAAACAGACTTTAAACCAACTATGATCAAAAAGGACAAAGAAAGAGTATTACATAATGATAAAAGGCTCAATACAAGAGGGACACTTAACTATCCTTAATATATATACACTAAACATTGGAGCACTCAGATTCATAAAACAAGTTCTTAGAGATCTACAAAGAGATTTAGACAACCACACAATAAGACTGGGGGACTTAAAAAAAAAAAAAAAACCCACTGACAGCATTGAACAGATCATCAAGGCAGAAAACGAACAAATATATGCTGAACTTAAACATGATAATTGACCAATTGGACCTAGTAGACATCTACAGAACACTCCATCCAACAATAGAATGTACATTCTTCTTATCTGCACACAGCACATACTCTAAAAGATTCACCACACGCTGGATCATAAAGTCTCAACAAATTCAAAAAAATCAAAACCACGCCAACCACACTCTCAGACCACAGCACAATACAAACAGAAATCAATACCAAAAAGATCTATCAAAACCATACAATTACATGGAAGTTAAACAACCTGACCGGAAATGACTTTTGGGTAAAGAACAAAATTAAGGCAGAAATCACAAAGTTAGTTGAAACTAATGAAAACAAAGACACAACACACCAGAATATTTGGGAAACAGCTAAAGCATTGTTTTGTTTTTGTTTTTGTTTTTGAGATGGAGTGTTGCTCTGTCACCTGGGCTGGAGTGTAGTGGTGCAATCTCAGCTCACTGCAACCTCCGCCTCCAGGGTTCAAGCAATTCTCCTCTCTCAACCTCCTGAGTAGCTGAGATTACAGGCACCCACCATCATGCCCAGCTTATTTTTTCTATTTTTAGTAGAGACGGGGTTTCATCATGTTGTCCAGGATGGCCTTGAACTCTTGACCTCGTGATCTGCCTGCCTTGGCCTCCCAAAGTGCTGAGATTACAGGCATGAACCACCGCACCCAGCCAGCTAAAGCACTGTTAAGAGGAAGGTTTACAGTGACGAATACCTACATCAAGAAATTACAAAGATCTCAAATTAACAACCTAATGTCACTCCTAAAGGAGCTAGAAACACAAGAGTAAGTGAACACCAAAGGTAGCAGAAGAAAAGAAATAACCAAAATCAGAGCTGAAATGTAAAAATCTATAGAAAAGATCAATGAAACCAAAGTGGGTTCGTCGAAAGATTAAACAAGATTTTTAAACTGCTAGCTAGAAAGAGAAAAGAAAATCCAAATAAACACAATCAGAAATGACAAAGGTAACACGTTAACTAACCCCACAGAAATACAAAAACCCTCAGAGACTATTATGAATACCTCTATGCACACAAACTAGAAAACACATAATAAATAGATAAGTTCCTGGAAACACACAGGCTTTTAAGACTGAGCCAGGAAGAAGTGAAAATCCTGAGCAGACCAATAATGGGTTCTGAAATTGAATCAGCGATTAAAAACAACAACAACAACAAAACTACCAATCAAAAGAAGCCCTGGACCAAACAGATTCACAGTTGAATTGTACCAGACGGACAAAGAAGAGGTAGTACAAATCCTACTAAAATTATTCCAAAAAATTGAGGAGAAGGGACTCCTCTCTAACTCATTCTATGAAGCTATTATCATTCTGATATAAAAGCCCTACAGGGACACAAGGAAAAAAGAAAACTTCAGACCTGTATTCCTGATGAATACAGACACAAAAATTCTCAATGAAATACTAGCAAACTGAATCAGCAGCACATCAAAAAGTTAATTCACCACAATCAAGTAGGCTTTATTCCTGGGATGCAAGGTTGGTTCAACATATGCAAATCAATAAATGTGATTCACCACATAAACAGAATTTATAACAGAAAGGACATCATCATCTCAATAGACACAGAAAAGGCCTTCCATAATATTCAACATCCTTTCATGTTGAAAACCCTCAACAAATTAGGCCCTTAAAGGAACATAACTCTCAAGGAAATAAGAGCCATATATGACAAACCCACAACCAACATCATACTGAAAGGGCAAAAGCTGGAAGCATTCCCCTGGAGAACTGAAACACAGAAAGGATGCCCACTCTCACCAATCCTATTCAATACAGTACTGGAAGTCCTAGCCAGAGCAATCAGGCAAGAGAAAGAAATAAGAGGTATCCAAATAGGGAGAGAGGAAGTCAAACTATCTCTCTTAACAGACTATATAATTCTATACCTAGAAAACCCTACAGACTCTACCAGAAGGCTCCTACAACTGACAAACAATTCCAGTAAAGTTTCAGGATACACAATCAATGTACAAATATTAGTAGCATTTCTATACACCCATAATGTCCAAGCTTAGGGTCAAATTAAGTGCATAAAACCATGTACAATAGCCACAAAAAGAATAAAATACCTAGGAATACAACTTACCAAGGAAGTGAAAGACCTCTATAATGAGAATTACAAAACACCAAATAAAGAAATGAGATGACACAAACAAATGGAATAACATTTCATGCTCATAGATGAAAGAATATTGTCAAAACAGCTATACTACCTAAAGCAATTTACAGTTTTAATGCTATTCCTATCAAATTATCAATGTCATTTTTCACAGAATTAGACAAATAACTATTTTAAAATTCACATAGAACCATAGAAGACCTCAAATCACCAAAGCAATCCTAAGCAAAAAGAACAAAGCCAGAGGCATCATACTACTTGAGTTCAAACTATACTACAAGATTATAGTAACCAAAACAGCATGGTACTGGTACCAAAACAGACACATCAATCAATGGAACAGGATAGAGAACCAGAAATAAACCCAGACAAAGTTGATAAACAATGGGGGAAAGGACTCCCTAGTCAATAAGAGGTGCTGTGATAACTAGCCAGCTATAGGCACAAGGTTAAAACTGGACCCCTTCCCTTCACCATATACAAACATTAACTCAAGATAAAGACTTAGATGTATGACCTAAAACAATAAATCACCAAAAGCAATCCTAAGCAAAAAAAAAAAAAAAAAAAAAACCCATTCCAAATGGGAGAAATTGGCCAAAACAAAAGGGCTAGATCTAGATCTAGAAGAAAATCAAGGAAGTACCATTCATTCTGGATATTGGTCTTAGCAAATAATTTATGACTAAGTCCCCAAAAGCAATTGCAACAGAAACAAAAATTGACAAGTGGGACCTAATTAAACTAAAAAGCTTCTGCATAGCAAAAGAAACTATCAACAAAGTAAACTACAAACTACAGAATGGGAGAAAATATTCACAAGCTATGCATCCAATAAAGGTCTAAATATCCAGAATCTATAACGAACTTAAATCAGCAAGCAAAAACCAAATAACCCCATTGTATTAGTCCATTCTCAAGTGCTATAAGGACATACTTGAGACTGGGTAATTTATAAAGGAAATAGGTTTAACTCACAGTTCTGCAGGGCTGGGGAGGCCTCAGGACACTTACAGTCATGGCAGAAGGGAAAGCAAACAAGTCCTTCTTCACAAGGCAGCAGGAGAGAAAAGAATGAGTGAAGAGGGAAATCCCCTTATAAAGTCATTAGATCTCATGAGAACTCACTCACTATCATGAGAACAGCATGGGGGAATCACAGCCACGATCTAATCACTTCCCCCAAGGGCCTTCCCATTACACATGGGGATTATAATTCAGATTACAAGTGAAGATGAGATTTCGGGTGGGAACACAACCAAACCATATCATTCTGCCCCTGGCCCCTCCCAAATGTCATGTCCTCACATTTCAAAACACAATCATGCCTTTCCAACAGTCCCCTAAAGTCTTAATTCATTCCAGCATTAACCCAAAAGTCCAAGTCCAAAGTCTCATCTAATACAAGGCAAGTCCCTTCTGCCTATGAGCCTGTAAAATAAAAAATTAGTTACTTCCTAGATATAATGGGGATACAAGCACTGGGTAAATACACCCATTCCAAACAGGAGAAATTGGCCAAAACAAAAGGGCTACAGGCCTCATGCAAGTCCAAAATCCAATAGGGCAGTCATTAAATCTTACAGTTCCAAAATAATCTCCTTTGACTCCATGTCTCACATCCAGGTCACGCTGATACAAGAGGTGGGCTCCCATGGCCTTGAGTAGCTCCACCCCTGTGGCTTTGCAGTATACAACCCCCCGCTCCTGATGGCTTTCACAGGTTGGCATTGAGTGCCTGCAGCTTTTCCAGGTACACAGTGCAAGCTGTCGGTGGACTTACCATTCTCTGGTCAGGAGTACAGTGGCCTTCTTCTCACAGCTCCACTAGGCAGTGGCCCAGTGGGGACTCTGTGTGGGAGCTCTGACCCCATATTTCCCTTCTGCACTGACTGAGCAGAGGTTCTCCATGAGGGCTCTGCCCCTGCAGCAAACTTCTAACTGGACATCCAGGTGGTTCCATACATCCTGTGAAATCTAGGGCAGAGGTTCCCAAACCTCAGTTACTGACTTCTGTACATCCACAGGCCCAACATCATGTGTAAGACACCAAGGCTTGGGGCTTGTACCCTCTAAAGCTATGGCCTGAGGCTGTATGTTGGCTCCCTTTAGCCACAGGTGGAGCTGAAGCAGCTGGGATGCAGGACACCACGTCCCGAGGCTGCATAGAGCAGAAGAGCCCAGCCCATGCAACCATTTTTCCCTCCGAGGCCTCTGGGCCTGTGCTGGGAGAGTCTGCCATAAAGGTTTCTGACATGTCCTGGAGACATTTTCCCAACTGTCTTGGTGGTTAACATTTGGCTCCTGGTTACTTACGCAAATTTCTGCAGCCAGCTACAATTTCTGCCAGAAAATGGGGTTTTCTTTTCTATTGCATCTTCAGGTTGAAATTTTCCAAACTTTTATGCTCTGCTTCCTCTTGAATGCTTTGCCACTTAGAAATTTCTTTCACCAGATACCCTAAATCATCTCCTTCAAGTTCAAAGTTCCACATATCTCTAGGGCAGGGGCAAAATGCCACCAGTCTCTTTGCATAGCAAGAGTGACCTTTACTCCAATTTCTAACAAGTTTCTCATCTCCATCTGAGACTACCTCAGCCATATCACTATCAGCATTTTGGTCAAAACCATCCAACAAGTCTCTAGGAAGTTCCAAACTTTCCCATATCTTCCTGTCTTCTGAGCCCCAATATGTGCTGATTATAATTCAGAATACAATTCAAGATGAGATTTTGGGTTGAAACACAGCCAAACCATATCACCTATTTAAAAAATGGGCAAAAGACATGAACAAAAACTTCTCAAAAGAAACCATACATGCAGCCAACAAATATATGAAAAAATGATCATCATTAATCATTAGAGAAATGCAAATACAAATTGCAATGAGATACCATCTCATAGTAGTCAGAATGGCTATTACTAAACAGTCAAAAAACAACAGATGCTGGTGAGGTTGTGGAGAAAAGGAAACACATGCTGCCGGTGGAAATATAAATTAGTTCAGCCACTGTGGAAAGCAGTGTGGAGATTTCTCAAATAACTTAAAATAGAACAACCATTCAATCCAGCAATGCCACAGTAAGGTATATATCCAAAGGAAAATAAATTGTTCTACCAAAAAGACACATGCAGTTGTATGTTCATGGCAGTGGTACTTATAACAGCAAAGACAGGAATCAACCACAATGCCCATCAATGGTGGACTGGATAAATAAGATGTAGTATATATATCCCATGGAATACTATACAGCCATAAAAAAGAATGAAATCATGTCCTTTACAGCAACATAGATGCAGCTGAAATTCATTATCATAAGTGAACTAATGCAGGAACAGAAAACCAAATACCACATGTTCTCACTTGTAAGTGGGAGCCAGACATTGAACACACATGGACACAAAGACAGGAAAAACAGACACTGGGGACTGCTTAAGCGGGGAGCATGGAGGGGAAAATGGCTTGGAACGTACCTATTGAGAACTGTGCTCACCACCTGGGTTATGGGATCATTCGTACAACAAGCCTCAGTGACATGCAATTTATCCATGTAACAAATCTGCCCAGGTACCCCTGAACCTAAAATAAAAGTTAAAAAATAAAGCTTTTCTTTAAAGTGATGATGAGAATTTAAAGAAATTGGAATCCTCATTTTTGCTGGTTGGAATGTAAAACAGTACAGCCACTTTAGAACACATCTGGTAGTTCCTCTAAAAGTTCAACACATAGCTACCATATAATCCAGCAATTCCACTCCTAGATATATACCCAGAACAAATGAAAATGTGTCTTCATACCAAAACCTGTACATACACATTTCATAGCAGCATTATTCAAAAACTAGAAGCAACATAATGCCTGTCACTGATGAATTAATAAATAAAATGTGGTATAGCTATATGATAGGATACTGTTCAGCCTTAAAAATGAATTTTAGAAGATTATTCGGCTGCTTAAAAATGCTGCAATATAACATGGATAGAGGTGGAGGCCATTATCCTAAGTGAATTAACTCAGAAAAAGAAAACCAATTGCTACATGTTCTCATGTATAAGTGGGAGCTAAACAATGGGTATACATGAACATACAGAAGGGTCTAATAGACACTGGGGACTCCAAAACAGGGCAGAGCAGTAAGGAAGTGAGACCTGAAAAATTATCTAATAGGAACACCATTCACTATTCGGGTGACAGGTTCAGTAAAAGCCCAGACTTCACTACTGTACAAGATAGCCACGTAATAGAAGTGCACATGTGTCCCCTGAATCTATAAAAATATATATATATAAATGCTGTAGTATGAGTGAACCTTGTCAATATTATGTTAAGTGAAAGAATCCAGTCATAAGAGACTGCATATTGTCTGACTGCTTTTATGTGAAATGCCTAGAACAGGAAAATCCAGGGAGACAGAAAGTAGATTTCCAGTGGCCTGGAGCTATAGTGAAGCAGGGGTGAGATGCACAGAAGCAGGAATGAGTGCTAATGTGTACAAGGTTTCTTTCTGAACAGTTGAAATGTTCTAAAGTTAGACTGTGGTAATGATTGCACAATTCTATATATTCTAGAAAACACTGAACTGTACATTTTAAATAAGTAAATTTTTTATGGTATATGAAATATATCTCAATAAAGCCTTTTAATTTAATTTTATTTATTTTTTTATTATTATTATACTTTAAGTTCTAGGGTACATGTGCATAACGTGCAGGTTTGTTACATATGTATACTCGGGCCAATTTTATTTTTTATGGAGTTTCACTCTTGTCACCCAGGCTGGAATGCAATGGCGTGATCTCGGCTCACTGCAACATCTGCCTCCCAGGTTCAAGCGATTCTCCTGCCTCAGCCTCCCGAGTAGCTGGGATTACAGGTGCCCACCACCATGTTCAGCTAATGTTTGTATTTTTAGTAGAGATGGGGTTTCGCCATGATGTCCAGGCTGGTCTTGAACTCCTGACCTAAGGTGATCCACCCACCTCAGCTTCCCAAAGTGCTGGGATTATAGGCATGAATCACCGTGCCTGGCCTAATTTTTTAAAAATTAACTTCTATATACTAACAATGAACAATCTGAAAATAAAATGACAAAAGTAATTCCATTTATTATAGCATCAAAAAGAATAATATACTTAGAAATTAACCAAGGAGGTAACAGACATGTAAAATGAAAATTACAAAACACTGCTGAAGAAAATTAAAGAAGATATAAATAGAAACATATCCCATGTTCATGTACTGGAAGACATAATATTGTTAAAATGTCCACACTACATAAAGCAATCTACAGATCCAATGCAATCACTATCAAAATCCTGATGACATGTTTTTCATGGAAATAGAAAAACCTATCCAAAAATCCACATGGAATCTCAAGGGACCTCAAATAGCCAAAACAATCTTGAAAAAGAACCAAGTTGGAAGATTCGCACTTTCTGATTTCAAAAGTTAGAATGATCAAAACAGTATGCATAGACATATAGACCAATGGAATACACTAGAGGGCCCAGAAATAAACCCTCAAATATATAATCAAATAATTTTGACAAGGGTGGCAAGACCACCCAAAAGGGAATAAAAGCACAGTCTTTTCAACAAATGGTGTTGGGAAAACTGGATCTCCATATGCAGAAGAGTGAAGTTGGATCCTTACCATATGTAAAAATAGATGAAAGACTTAAACATAAATTCTAAAATTATAAAATTCTTAGAAGAAAACAGGGCAAAAGCTTCACAATACTGGATTTAGTAATGATTTTCCTGCATATTACTCAAAGACACAAGCAACAAGAGAAAGACAATTTGGACTTCATGAAAAATATAAAATGTTGTGCATCAAAAGACAATATCAGCAGAGTAAAAAGGCAACTCACAGAATGGGAGATAATATTTGCAAATTATATATCTGATAAGGGATTAATATACAGAATATACAGATAACTTCTAAAACTCAACGACAAAAAGCAAACGACCCAATTCAAAAATGGGCAAAGAACTTGAATAGACATTTTACTGAAGAATATACACATAACTGGCCAAGTAACACATAAAAAGATGCTCAACATCATTAAGCATTAATGAACACAAATCAAAACTACAATGAGATACTACCTCATACCCATTATAATGGCTCCCATCAGAAAACAAAATAACAAGTGCTGACAAGGATGTAAAGAAATTTGAACTCTTGTGCAGTGTTGATGAGAATGTAAAATGGTACACCCACTTACATGTGCAGGTTTGTATAAAAGAAAGAAAAATAAATTTAAAAAATAAGAAAAACAAAATGGTACAGCCACTGTGGAAAACAGTATGACAGTTTCTCAAAAAATTAAAAATAGAGTTTACCATATGATCCAACACTTCCACTTCTCAGTATATCCCCAAAGAACTTAAAACAGGCTCTTGAAGAAATATTGGTACACCTATGTTCACAGCAGCATTATTAACAATAGCCAAAATGTGCAAGCAACCCAAGAGTGTATCAATGGAATGCATAAGGAAAATGTGGTATATATATACAACAAAATATTTTTCAGCCTTAAAAAGAAAGGAAATTATGATATATGTTACAACATAGATGAATCTTGAGGACATTATACTAAGTGAAATAAACTAGTCACCAAAAACACTAATACTATAATTCCATTTGTATGAGGTACTTACTCAAAATCATGAAGACAGACAGTAGATTGGTGGTTGCCAGGGAGTGGGGGAAGGGGAAACTGGGGAGTTATTGATTAATTAGTACGGAGTTTCAGGTTTACAAGATTGAAAGAGTAATGGAAATGGATGCATAACATTATGAATGTATTTAATACCACTGAACTATATACTTAAAAATAGTTAAGACGGTAAATTTTATATTATGTGTATTTTAACACAATTTAAACAAATGAAAACAAAAAAGAATCACAGAACTGGCAATAATCTTAAAAACCATAGTCCAACTAGTTTATCTGTAAACAAAAACAAAAACAAAATAAGATCTAGAGTTTAATGACTTGTCCAAAGTTACACAACTAGTTCTGGCTGCACCAACACTAGGTCCAAGTCTTGTGATTACTTACAAAGGCTCTGCTTTCCACTACAGCTTTCTAACTTTGTTGTTCTACCTATAACACTGAAATAAAAACACAGACTCAGATACTACTTTTATATATACTACTTAGTATTATAACATACTTTACCCTGGGATGTTATAAAAGAAATACTGAATTATTGGACTTTTTCCTTACCAAATGTCAACTAACATTTATCACCTTTTCAACAGAAAATCTACAGTTTGACTGCTTATATATACCGAAACAACTGTCCATACAATTTCATTATCCTTGAAATATGCTCTATATTTTATTGATTTGACAATAATATGCTAGAAATAAATACTAAGTAACTAATGACTGGACCACAGATAAATTTATAATAAATGTACAATAAGACTGACAATATAACACAAATGTTAAGAAAAACCCTTACAACTGACAATTCTACATGAAGTTATTAATGTTCACAGTATAACATTACATTACTATCAATACCATTAAGATAAAGACAGTTTAATCACTATGCAAATAGAATTTACTGATCTACCATAAAATGAGTTTATTGACAAAACAGTTTAAAAGCATTATTTTTAGCTATATGAACTTGTTTTGCAAATATTATACTAAGTATCATTTTAAGTATTTAACTGGACTATCAGAAAGTTACATTTGCAGTGTTAAATTTTTGAGATGAGTATTTTACTGCTAACATCAATGCAGATACGTGTATTATTTCTGATTCACAGATAATTTGTTTCTAAGAAAACAATTATCAGTAATGTTATTAATCTTTTCCAAGATATCGAATGGATATTTAGCCATATGATTAACATTAACAGGTATTATGCTGACAGTTCTCTTATATAACACACATAAAACAGGTTTTCCAAAAGTGAAGCCCCGTGAGGCTGAGAAAAATACTACATAAGGTTGAAATTTGAGTCTTGTCTAATTATTAGTTTCCCTCCCAGAGGCTTAAGTTTAGAGAGATTTTCTAAAAATTCTCATTACTTTTCTTTTTCTGTTTGTTTTCTTTTTTGAGACTGGGTCTCACTCTAGCAGCCAAGTTGAAGTGCAGTGGCTCCATCTTGGCTCTCTGAAACCTCTGCCTCCCAGGCTCAAGCGATCCTCCAGACTCAGCCTCCCAGGTAGCAGAGACTATAGGTGTGCACCACTACATCCAGCTAATTTTTTTGTTTTTGGCAGAGATGGGGTTTTGCCATGTTGCCCAGGCTGGTCTTGAACTCCTGAGCTCAAGAAATCCGCCCGCCGTGGCTTCCCAAAATGCTGCAATTACAGGAATGAGCCACCATGCCCGCCCTACTTTTCTGATCTTAGAAGAAGTGATATAGCATAGTTGATAAAAGTGTGAATTTTCTTTTTTTTTTTTTTTTTGAGACAGAGTCTTACTCTGTCACCCAGGCTGGAGTGCAATGGCACAATCTGAGCTCACTGCAGTCTTCGCCTCCTGGGTTCAAGTGATTCTCCTGCCTCAGCCTCCTGAGTAGCTGCGATTATAGGTGCGCACCACTACGCCTGGCTAATTTTTGTATTTTTAGTAGAGACAGGGTTTCACCATGTTGGTCTGGTTGGTCTCAAACTCCTGACCTCATGATCTGCCCGCCTCGGCCTCCCAAAGTGCTGGGATTACAGGCGTGAGCCACTGAGCCCAGCCTGCTGTGTTCCTTTGAATAAATTTTGTTTGTAAAATGTGTGTAATCACGCCTCCTTTGTAGGCTAATTGTGAAGATTAAATAAATTGTGAGGATTAAATTTGAGGATTAAATAAAATAATAAGGAAACAAAGTGCCTGAGTCAGAGTTGACCAAAGAACAGCTGCTCAAAAGAAGTTAAATTCCATCCTTCTTCAATACCCCAATTTCAGAAGTGCTGATTTCAACAATGAAAGTGAAATTGATAATGTCAACTGTCATACATGCAAAACTGCTAGCAGGTACCACTTTATTATGTTTCAGGTTCTAAAGCATACTCAATTGAAGTCACAAAGTTCACCTTATTAGTCTCCTATAAACAAGGAAGTAGGCTGCTATCAAGGCCTTACAGATAAAACCCACATTCTTTTTTTCTTTTTCTGCTTTTCAGGAGAAGGGAAAAAATAAATAAAATATATATTTGTAATATATGTACATATAGTAATTTTTTGACTTTTACAAGGCTTGAAAAAGTTTGTCTTATTTACATCTCATTTACATTTCTAGGAATAAGGATCAATAAAAAACAAACAAAAAATACATCTCATTTACAAATAGGGCCTGAGAAGGGACAACAACGTAAGATATATACAATGACTACAGCAGCCATTAATGTAAGTTATATATCCATAAGTTACATCCAATGTAAGTTATATATATATGTTTTATAAGTTTTATATTGGAAAGGGCAGACCTTTCTATAATGGCTTTGGTTTAAATCAAAGACTGTCATCATCATCATAATAACAACACTGGGTTTGGCCATTAGAAATATCAGTCATAATCCCAGCACTTTGGGAGGCCGAGACGGGTGGATCACGAGGTCAGGAGATCGAGACCATCCTGGCTAACATGGTGAAACCCCGTCTCTACTAAAAAACACAAAAAACTAGCCGGGCGAGGTGGCGGGCGCCTGTAGTCCCAGCTACTCGGGAGGCTGAGGCAGGAGAATGGCGTAAACCCGGGAGGCGGAGCTTGCAGTGAGCTGAGATCTGGCCACTGCACTCCAGCCTGGGCGACAGAGCGAGACTCTGTCTCAAAAAAAAAAAAGAAATATCAGTCATGTGATCACACTATTAAATAGGACATTTAAAGAGGTATGCTTATTCTAAAGCAGAAAAAGAGTCATCTTCCCATAGGTAATGACTGTAATGACTTCTAATACTAAAGCTATTTTCAGAATCTGAATATGTAAATAAAACACTGTTTCATTTGGTTTTCTCCTACTGAAAAAGGAAATAATTTCCTACTGAAATAGGGAACTCACTTAGCTAATTAGAATTATCAACAGGGCCGGGCGCGGTGGCTCAAGCCTGTAATCCCAGCACTTTGGGAGGCCGAGACGGGCGGATTGCGAGGTCAGGAGATCGAGACCATCCTGGTTAACACGGTGAAACCCCGTCTCTACTAAAAAATACAAAAAACTAGCCGGGCGAGGTGGTGGGCGCCTGTACTACCAGCTACTCGGGAGGCTGAGGCAGGAGAATGGCATGAACCCGGGAGGCGGAGCTTGCAGTGAGCTGAGATCCGGCCACAGTACTCCAGCCCGGGCGACAGAGCAAGACTCCGCCTCAAAAAAAAAAAAAAAAAAAAAAATTATCAACAGAATCAATCATAATTACCCACATAATGTGACAGTAATGCTATCCTTTAAGGCATATAGTATTTTCCAAATCTAGGCATATTATTTTATGTAATATAGTAAGTTCTTAAAAGGGCAAGAACTATACAACAGTTATACAGTTTGCTGTATAACTCTCTATTTGTTATACAGCAAACAAATAGAAAGGCCTAATTAAATAACGTGGCATCCCTACACGTATTCTAATGGGTTAAACATAGGTCTTTACAAAAAGAAATAGTAAATATCAGGCTTAAATAGGGTAGAAAACTACCACTGAAACTTGCTATGTCTTCATTCCATTCTGACAGAACTAAATATAAGTCCTAAGTATTTTAAGTTGCTAGTTTAAATGTTTATATAAAGTAGCCTAAGTTTAAAAACATTCATTTCTTATCTCTTTCACCTAATATTAACTGCTTAGTTGTAAGAACACACCAAAGTTTGTCCTTTTTGACAGATATCCCAAGAGAGTATCAGGTTTCTTTGTTCATTTGATACCCAAAGATGAAAAGATCTCACCAAAGACCCTAAAATTTATTTTTCTAAAGTAACATTTGTCAACCCAATGCCAGTCTTCGGCACTAGCAGCATTTCAGTCACAGATGTAATCTTTGGATAGATTCCTATAATGCAATCTAGTTTTAGACAACAATAAAATTATTCAAATACTCAGCTATATAAAACTATACATACATTCCCTTGGAATAGGTACAGATAACCAAAACTCATATATGAAAATGTTTATTTTATTATAAAGCATAGCCAAATAGTCAGAGACAATGGCAGCTAATTTGATCAAAAAGATATTGGAAAGACTATCTACCTGGCTGATCACAAAAGAAGAAAATATAGAGAAATAAAAGAGACCAGCTACCTTTTCACAAACATATAAGGATGACATATGAAAAGGTGCTCAACATTATGAGTCATCAGAAAAACACAAGATGCTACTACACACATATTAGAACAGATAAAAGGCAAAAATACACTGCACAATATAAAGTGCTGACAAGGATGCAGAGCAGCAAAACTTCTTATATATTGGTGGCAGGAATGCAAAATTGTACATTCACTTGGAAACAGTTTAACAGTTTCTTATGAAGTTAACTATACACTTAAAATAAGGTCCATAATCCGTTCCTAGGTATTCACTCAAGTGAAATGAAAACTTATGTACACACACCCACACACACCCTTTATGTAAATATAGTAGCTTTATTCATGATTGACTGAAACTGCAAACAACCTAGATGTCCCTCAACAGATAAATGAATAAGCAAATTGTGTACCTATAATAGAATACTACTCAGCAACAAAAACGTACAAACTAAGGACTTATGCAACAAATGGACGAAACTTAAAATGTATTTTGCTAAAAAGAAGCCAGACCTAAGAGGCTACATATTATATGATTCCATGTATATGATATTCTGGAAAAGGCTAATAACTAAAGGGATAGAACACACATTAAGGGTTGCCAGGATTTGGGGCTGAGGAGAGAGGCTGACTACAAAGTGGCAGCACAAAAAAATTAGGCGGGGGTGGGTGGTCACAGAACTGATGTTGGTAGATATGTGACTCTATGCATTTTTCAAAATCCACAAGACTGTACAACACAAAGAATGAATTTTACTGTATACAAATTAAATGCAAACAACCAGGGTATCAGGGAAACCCAAGATGGAATGCGAACTGTGACAAAATGAATCTAACTGTGGTACAAATGAAATGGCACAGTAGACTGATGGGGATATACAGAGGAAAAGACCTGACAATTAACTTTGGAAAAAAGTATTTTGGCTGGATAATGTGAGAATACAGATAAAAACAACTGTACACAAACACTGTATTCTATTTGGTAAATTTGTTTCTTACAGGAGTATGGGTTAGCAATTTGGCAACTACTATATATGTCTAATAAACACATAAATATAGTGTAGAGAATAAGAGTCAGGTTTCGCACTGTGGGAGAAAGAAATTACAAATAAGCAAAGGGGAAATACTAGAATAATCCCTGTGCTGCAAAACTGGAGTTGAAGGTATCAGTATGAATTAATATTTTAAGCGTGTATACAGAAAGTAAACACAGAAATAAATATAGATTTATGTATGTATGTGAGTTAATATATGTATTCATCCATTTTCACACTATTATAAAGAACTGCCCAAGACTGGGTAATTTATAAAGAAAAGAGGTTTAGCTGACTTACAGTTCCACATGGCTGGGGAGGCCTCAGGAAACTTACAATCATGGCAGAAGGGAATGTCTTACATAGCAGCAGGCAAGAAAGTAAGTGTGTAAGGGATGAACTGTCAGACACTTATAAAACCATCAGATCTCATGAGCACTCACTATTATAAGAAATGCATGGGGACACTGCCCCATGATCCAGTCACCTCCCACCAGGTCTCTCCCTTAACATGTGGGGATTATGCGGATTACAATTCAAGATGAGATTTGGGTGAGGACACAAAGCCTAACCATATCAGTATACATTTCCTAACTCTGACCCCTGAAAGGTCTAAAAGCAGTAACACCTTGGTAGCAATAAACATGCCTAGCACCCAGATGCTGGTTTCTAAATACTATTATCCAACAAGTTGGACCTGGGTTCCTTGGAGAGGTAAGTGATTTCAGGGCTAGAGCAGGGAAAACACAAGATAAGCCTGAAGCGTCTCATAAAGTCAGAAAGTAAGGAATTGCTTTAAATAAAAGAAAAGAAAAGAAAAGAAAAGAAAAGAAAAGAAAAGAAAAGAAAAGAAAAGAAAAGAAAAGAAAAGAAAAAGACAATGACATGTTGAAAAGTGCTCCCAGTGGCCGAAGCTGAAACAATTTGAGCAACAAAATAAATAACAACAGAATTTTTTATTCTAATCCAGAGAATAAAACAAATATCTATGAGTTCACACTGATATAAGCAAATGATTAAGCAAATAAATGTGAGGAGGGACTACTCTGTATTACAGAAGAATTACAATTGATAAATGTAGAGGAAATACGGAGAATAGAAAATCACCACTAAAACACCACAGATGCTGCAGGCAAGATCCACCTATAAATGCTAAAATTAGTGGCCAAAAATTTAAGGAAAAACAAGATATTTGTCAAGCCTCAAAGCATTTTCCCCCAAATATTTATTAATTAAGGGAAAAGTATTAACTTTTAAATAGAGAAATCTGGTAGACACCACCATAATCAAGTGATCAAGGCTAACATTACCAGTAATAGGACATTCTGACACCATATAGCCTCTGATATTGTGTGCTGAAAAAGGCATATCACCTCTGTGGTATACTGTCTCAAAATCGGTAACTTCCATGTAGTTATGAGGAAACATCAGAGAAACTCTAATTGAATGACATTCTACAAATACCTGACCAGGAGTCTTTCAAAGTGTGAAAATCATGAGAGACATGGAAAGACTAAGGAACTGTCAGATTGGAGGAGACTAAGGAAATAACACAACTAACTATAATATGGGATCCCGGAAAAAGAACATTAGTGTAAAAACTGGTGAAATTCTAATAAGGTCTGTAGTTTTAGTAAGTCATTATTGATTATTTAGTTTTGATCACTATACCATGGGTATGTAAGATGTTAACATGAGGGTAAGCTGAATAATGAATACGAAAAAACTCTCTGTACTATATTATCATTGTAACTTATTTGTACATCTAAAATTATTTCAAAATAAATTTTTTTCAAGAGCTTTAAAAAAGAGAAAAAGAGACTTTATTCCTCTTCTTCAAATGCAGTATACCTTTCTTGACAGCAAATTATGTGGATAAAATTGATTTTTTAAAAAACTTATTTGGTAGAAGATAAAATGGGTACAAAAACCAAATTATTCAAAAACATTATTTAACATTTTAAAGAAAACCCCATAGTCGTCAGTTAAAATAAGATTTTTAACATTGTCTCCTATGAGGATAAATCTTGGAGGTTTACTTCCAAACTAGTTTCTTTACTGCCCTGACAGTTATATGAAAATAATACCCATGTCCACATTGTTAGCAGTAAAAATACTCATCACAAAAATTCAACATTGCAAACAGCTACTGTAACTAACAGCTATGCGGTAATATGGATCAGGTTTTACAAAGTTAAAAAGCTGACGTTCTCTTTTAGTCTGAATACCTTCAAAGACATGAACAGAGAAAATTCCAAACCAAGTCCATTCAGGCCCTTTCTTATCTAGTCACATATACTTTAAGAGATAAGCAGTATATTCAATTTAAAGAAAAAATTCTATGCCTGTTTTTAAAGTACACATATTGAATTTGAATGATACTATCAAACTGGCAATGACTCAGTATTTGATTTTTATAATGAAATCTTTTATGCTGAGTTAGAAAAATCTAAGTAATCTAAGATTATATGAAAGGGAAAATCAAAGTATAAACTTTCCTATGAATTTATTTCCCCTTGTTTTACTTTTAAGTACCACAACTAGAATATAAATCAGGGAAATTAAAAAAAGATGTCTTAAGATATGATTTTAATAGATGCAAAAAATGTTAGCATTACCTTCTTGTATCATCCACCATTTAAAAGGAAATTTTACTTATTCATAAGAAATTGATTATTTTATTCATAAGTCCTAGTTTACAAATCAGATACTCTCCACAGCTAAACACACACAATGCTAAGGTGGGCCTCATTAACATATTAAAGCTATCAAGATTTCCATCCCTTCTGCAGCTTAATTTTATCACCTTTCATAATTCAAATGTATAAGCACTCAAATTCTAAATCCATACTGATTTAAATATAAAACGTGTGATGGCACAAAAAGATGCAAAGTATTTTCTTTCTGATAAGTTTTCAGATTCCTTCCTTTAAAAAGTAAATTTTAAAGGTTTTAAACTGGCTTTATAAAAATGCAAGCAAAGACACCTCACACAAGTCTATTAGGAAACCAAATATATTTCAGGTTAGGCAGGATATAAAAGAGGCTATTTTCAAATCAAATAATAGTTCTTTATGAGATGAAGATTTTAGAAGCTTACTTTATTTTGTTAAAATTACATGGAAAATAGCAAATATAATTTGTTTCTAATTTTGGTGCCCTGAACAGAGAAATTCCTTTATGATATTGGTTGGAAATTCTAATTTAATACGGCATGGTTTTAAAATGTATGTTTTTTTTCTTCAGCCAAGAAATTCCTGAGGAGTGTAGCAAAGATTTTATAGACTTTCTAGGCTCCAATTTTATTTTCTCCTTCTATCTTATGTTTATTTAAACACTAATAATTTTAGGAATCACAAACAAGTGTAAGCGTTTCCATTTAAATCTCAGACAGAGACGTAACTCCAACTTTAGCCACTAAATGTAGTTTTATATTACCCATGTTTTCATTTAAGTTTATATAAGCTAAACCACTTGCATTACTGGAACAGATATTAAAAACACAATCGGCCGGGCGCGGTGGCTCAAGCCTGTAATCCCAGCACTTTGGGAGGCCGAGACGGGCAGATCATGAGGTCAGGAGATCGAGACCATCCTGGCTAACACAGTGAAACCCCGTCTCTACTAAAAAAAAAAAAAATACAAAAAACTAGCCGGGCGAGGTGGCGGGCGCCTGTAGTCCCAGCTACTCGGGAGGCTGAGACAGGAGAATGGCGTGACCCCAGGAGGCAGAGCTTGCAGTGAGCTGAGATCCGGCCACTGCACTCTAGCCTGGGTGACAGAGCGAGACTCCGTCTCAAAAAAAAAAAAAAAAAAACACACAATCATCACTCTCAAAATATTATTTGTTCAGTTTAAACTTAGTAGTAGAGACAAATATAAATAAATACATTTGTGTGAATAGTTTTTAGAATGGGAACAAGCTTGACCTTTATCATATAAACTTTTATTTTTGATAATCTAAGCAAAATGAAGGCTTCTACTTAAAAAGTAAGCATTTAGTATTTAACTGCTAACAACATTGTCTTATTTTAAAAATCAATTACTTCAGAAAACTAGCACTTCCTCTAAGAAATAATACAGACCCTTCACTTCAAGAAATTAAGAGTTCTTGTATCTGCACATACACTTACATGCATATTTAAATCTCTAATAAGTTTTCATACAACAAGTCTTACTGACAACTAAAATCAGTTAGCTACCATTTCATGTACTATAATTACATAGCATAATAAGATACCCTGCTTCAGTTTTCTAGGCCAAGGATTGGCAAACTTTCCTAAAAGGGCCAGATTTTAGGCTTCTGGGCCACACAGACACTGTTCCAACTAAAAACGCTGCCAATGTAGTGCTAAGATGGCCACACACAATATGTATTAAGTGGGTGTGGCTGTGTTCCAATAAAACTTTATTTACCAAAATAGGTAGGCCATAGTTTGCTGACTCCTGCTCTAGGCAAACAGATTTGATATCAGTATATAACACTTCCAGCGAATGTATAATCATGTTTCCCTTGAATCTAGTAGTTGTTTCAAGGAACATTAGCTATATAAGTGGTAAAGAAACCATGAAAATATTTCCTGAGGTCAGAATCTCAGATAAGACTGGGAAATTTAAATGTGTTAATAAAATACACATTAAAATATGTCTAAAAATGCATACATAGTAAGGGTATGATTAAATTTTATCAAACAATCTTACCTTAATCAAATGAAAGAATCTAAACTCTAGTACATCTCTGGTTTCAATTCAAAATGTATCTGAATCAAAACTTCAGTTTCTTGTCAAATTCCTAGAGAAACAAAATTGAAAACCTTAAGTCAGCTTCCAGTTCCAGATAAGATAGGGTAATCACATGCCAGTAAGTTAATGTAGCTATAAGACTTGGACAGAATGCATGGAACAACTACTAGGGAACTTGGAAAAGTAACAGTAGCAGGCAGATTAAGACAACCAGAATTTGATGTACCACTGAAGCAACCACAGGTTTACCATTTATCTCCCCCTCTGCTTTCATCCAGACTGAACATAATACAGCCCAAATGGAAAGCTTCAGGAGAACCCCTCTACCTCTGGCTTGAGGAGAGGGAAAGGGGTCTCCTAAGACTCACAAGAAAGTGTGCAAATTCCCTCATTTTTTTTCTCTCTTTACTCTCTCAAGACCAGCCACCCATCACAGCTGTGGCAGCCGTGGCAATGGAGGTTATTATGAACTAAAACTCTGAGACAGGTAATCTACCTCTCTGATCACAGAAGCTGTGGTCCCAAGAGGATGTGGTGAATCCCTTTTGCTTCTCTCTCTGTCCTCCTGCCACTTGGCCCTGAATATGGGCACAGCTGCAGGGAGTGAACATTAAAGAGGGATAAAGACTCACTTTGTGGTCAGAAAAGGGAAGCCACGTCGAATTAGAAATTACTGGAAGATCACAGACAAGGAACATGGGCGAGCAACACCTCAAAGTTGTTTTATGAACTCTTGGACTTACCCTCGAGTGGCATATGCATGCATCCGACCCAAACAAACATACACAGACTTTGCGAATTATGGAACAGACCACCCCTCAAGTTCCAGACTGGCAATAGGTGGTACACAGGTGGGACAGAACCAAGTAATATGGCAAAAGCTTTCAAAATCAAACTGATGCTGTAACTACAACCCACAGAAATTTGCAGTGTGAATCTAACTGGGTTGACTGCCTACTAAAACAAATATATCAACATTTTGCATAGTATTTAAACAAGATCCAATGTCTCCTAACATAATAGTCAAATGTCCAGGATATAATCCAAAATTACTAGGTATACAAGGAATCAAAAAAAACTCAACTTGCACAGGGAAAATACCAACATCAAGAAAACAAAGATGTTGAAATTATCTAAGATATTAAAGATATTTAGAGCCATTATTACAGAATGCTTTAACAAGTGAGTGCAAACATTCTTGATACAAAGGGATAAACTCAGAAAAAAAAAAAAAAAAACAGAAGATAAAAGAAGAACCAAATGGAAATTTTAGAAGTGGACAAATACCAATAACCAAAATAAAAAACTCACTAAATGAGCTCAATAGCCAAATGAAGATGACAGAAGAAAAAGTCAGTGAACTTACTACAGATGAATAAAAATGATCCAATCTAAACAGAGAAAAAGATTGGGGAAAAAGGTCAACATCAATCACATTTCTGTACATTAACAATGAACAATTTGGAACCCTCAAATTTAAAAATAATAACATTCAAAATAGCTCCATAAAAACCAAATAGTTGAGTACAAAACCATTAGAACATGTACAAGAGCTATATGCTAACAATAACAAAATGCTGATGCATGCATCAGGAAAATCTGAGTAAAGTAGAAAGATACCCGGTGTTCATAGATCAGAAAGCTCAATATCATAAAGATCTCAATTCTCCCCAAACTGGTCTAGAAATTTAATGCAACTCCAATCAAAATTCCAGGATTTTTTGTAGTTATAGACAAGCTGATTCTAAGATTATTATGGAAAGGCAAAAGAACTAGAGAAAATAAAACTATTTTTAAAAGAAATAAAGTTGAAGGAATTATACTACCTAATTTTAAGGCTTTAAGCTACTTACCAAGACAATGTGATATTGCTGAAGGAAGAGATCCATCAATCAATGGAAAAGAATAGAGTGTTCACAAATATATCCACACAAACAGGGTCAACTGATTTTTGTCAAAGGTTCAAAGGCATACAATGAGGAAAGGATTGTCTTTTCAACAAATGGTGTTGGAACAATTGTGCACCCACATGCAAAGAAAAAAATAAAATTTCACCTAAACCCTCATGTTATACAAAAATTAACTCAAAATAAACTTACATGTAAAATATAAAACTGTAAAACTTGTACCCAAAAAATGACAAAGAAGAATAAAATCTTTGTTACCTGAAGTTAAGCAGAGTTCTTAGATATGACACCAAAAACATAATCCATAAAATTAAAAGTTATAAATTGGACTTCACCAAAATTAAACATCTATGCTCTGGAAAGGTATCTTTAAGATAACATAAGAACAAGCTACTGACAGGGAGATAATACCTGCAAATCACTTATGGAGCAAAGGACTTCTGTCCAACAAATATATAGAACACTCAAAACTCAACAGTAAGAAAACAATGTAATTTAAATATGAGCAAAAGCACATGATTAGAATAGCTTAAAAAACACAAACAAAACAAAACAAACCTGGTAATTCCAAATGCTGCTAAAGATACAAGCAATAGGAACTCTCATTCATTGCTGGTGGAAATAAAAAATGGCACAACCACTTGAAAGACAGTTTGGCAGCTTCTGATAGAGCTAAGTATACATGTATCATATGACACAGCAATCAAACTCCTAGATACTTACTAAACTGAACTGAAAACTTGTATTCAGACAAAAACCTGCACACCAATATTTAATGAAGCTTTATTCATAACCACCAAAACCTGAAAGCAACCAAAATGTCCAGGTGGATGGATAAACAAACTGTGGTATTCCTATACAATAGAATACTATGCAGAAATGAAAAGGACTGAAGTATTTGATGCATGAATATGAATAAACCTTAAATGTATTTTTCTAAATGGAAGAAGTCAGATCCAAAAACAATGTTATTATATGACTGCATTCAGATGACACAATGGAAAATCCAAAACTACAGGAGATTTTGGTTGTCAGGAGAGGAGCTGGGGTATGGAGTAGTGGCTGACTACAAAGGGGATGCATGGAAAAATTTTTTAATGTGATGAGGTCGTTCTGTATGACACTGAGGTAGTGTATACATGAAGTTGTGCATTTGTCAAAACCCACAGAACTGCACATCACAAAGACTGAACTTTAATGTATGCAAATTTTAAAAAATCAACTAAGATGTTGGGGGAATTTTAAGATAGAACGCAGTCCACGACAAATGAATCTGGCTGTATTATAAACAAATGGAATAACCCAGCCAAACGGGGTAGGGTAAATTTATTTCTCACAGGGGTACTGGTTAACAATTGTGAACTTGCTTTACTGAGATGGAACAAATAAGTAAATGGATGATCAAGGCCAGGTTTCTGTTAGAAAGGAAAGTTACAGAAGCAAAGTGGGAAAGCCTAGAATGAACCCTGTGGTACTGGATTAGTCACAGACATCAATATGAACTTAATATATATTATATATACAGCATAATATATAATACGAATAGGTACAGAAACAATTATAGATGTACATAAATACATGATTAATATATAAATGTATTATTTCCTAGCTGTATTCTCTGAGAAGGCCTTGAAATGGTGATACCCCTGTATCAACAAGTATATCCAGTACCAGAGAGACAAAGGATCTAAACACAATTCTCCAATACAAGAAACCAGGGCTCCTAAGTGGAAATGGCTGATTCTAGGGGTAGGGCAGAGAAAATATATGATAAGCCTGGAGTATCCTGTAGTACCATAAATTAAGGAAGTATTCAAAAAAGAAAAGGATGGGACATGTCAAAGGAATACAGGGACCAATACTGGAACAATTTTAGCAACAAAATAACATAGTATTGAATTATAAGCCAATGTATAAAATAAGCATACATATTGATATAAATGACTGAATAAACAAATGGAAGAGAAGGGACCAAGGCTTACTTACAGAAGAAACCTTAATAACATATAGATATACCCTATCCATAAGATGAAACAATATCCCACCCTTTTGATTGTGGGCTGAAATTAGCAACTCATCTCTAAAGAATATAATACAAAAAGACAAAAATATCAACTTTACAGTGAGGAGATCTGATAAACAGTACCTTAGCCAAGTAATGCTGTCATCATGCACTTTGATAATACGTGAGGAAAAGGACATTTCCCTCTGTGTATTCTTTCCTAAAACTCATCACCTCTGTCTAATCACAAGAAAAGCATCAGACAAACACAAATTGAGAGACACTCTGCAAAATATCTGACTGGTACTAGTACTCAGAACTATCAAGTTTATGAAAAACAAAGAAAGGCAGAGAAACTGTCATAGACTACAGGAGATTTAGGAACAGATGACAAATGTACCATGTAATCCTGGAATAGATTTGAGAACAGGAGACCAGTGGAAAATCTGGCAAAATCTCAGTTTGGAATCTGGAGTTTGGTTAGTAGTAAGGTACCAACGTTGGTTTCTTGATTTTGAAAAATGCACTAGGTTTTGTAAATTGTTATTATTATGTCAAGTTGTGTGAGGAACATAAAGGAACTCTGTATTATCTTTGTAACTCTTCTATACATCTACACTTCTTCCAAAATAAAAAGGTTGTTTTTAATGGTCAAAAGACCTGAATAGATCCTTCACCAAAGAGAATATAACAAAACATACGACAAAATGTGCAACATCACTAGCTATCAGGAAAGTGAAAATGAAATTCATTATCAGGTACCACTACAAATCTATTAGAATGGCTAAAATGAAAAAGACTGACCATACCAAGTGCTGACAACTGTGCAGAACAACTAGAACACTCATACATTACTGAGGGAAATACAAACTGGTATAGCCATTTTAGAAAACAGTTTGCCAATTTCTTGACAATAAACACTTACCATATGACCCACCAATCCCATACCTATGTATTTTTACCCAACAGAAATGAAAACTCATTCGCACAAAATCCTATAGACAAATGTTTATAGAAACTCTATTTAAAATAGCTAAAAACTGGAACAACTCAAATGTCCTCCAATTAATAAACTTATAAACAAACTGTGGTACATCCATACAACTGAATACTACTCAGTAATAAAAAGGAATAAAATATCAATACACAGAACAACTTATATGAATCTTATAAGGCATTATGCTGAGTAAATGGATATGTAACAGTCTTAAATGGCTTCATGCTCTATTATTCCACTCCATGACCATTTTTGGAAAGACAAAAAGTAAAATGGCAGAGTTACCAGGTATTGAGGGGTAGGGAGGGAACACAACTACACAGGGATAACACCAGGTAGTTTTTGAGCTAAGGAAACTATTCTGGATATTGACTGTGATGGTGGTTAGATAAATCTATACACATGTTGAAATATATCAACTATACACAGAAAAGGTTTTACTGCATGTTCATTTTAAAAAATAAAATTTATGATACTTAACAGACTTTTAAATCATAAAGGCCTTTTCAGGATTATTTAGTTTGGATCTTATAGTCTGTAAAAATCCTCTTGTTTATTCTACCTACTTTTAAGATACAGCAAGTGACAAATAGCTCAGTCCTGACATGTAAATCACTAGAGGGATCAATGGTCTAAAATGTCAGTTCCCCTAAGCAATGTATCATCTGCAAAGGAGTCTAATCTGCTCATCACCACTATCCCACCTAATTGAAAAGTAAATTCTGACATCTGCTTAGTGGTATCACAAAAGAACTTTCATTAAAGATTTAAAAAAAATACTCATTTACAGTCAGTAGAGAATTCCACATTATTGGTCAGGGGAGAGGAATGTGATTAATTCTACTTCCATTGCATAATAAGCATTCTGAAAATAAAAAGTAAAACAGGCCAGGCAAGGTGGCTCATGCTTGTAATCCCAGGACTTTGGGAGGCCAAGGTGGGCAGATCACCTGAGGTCAGGAGTTTGAGACCAGCCTGGCCAACATAGTGAAACCCTGTCTCTACCAAAAATACAAAAAAAACTAGCTGGGTGTGGTGGCACGCACCTGTAATCCCAGCTACTCAGGAGGCTGAGTCACGAGAATCACTTAAGCCCCGGAGACAGAGGTTGCAGTGAGCCGAGATCACACCACTGCACTTCAGCCTGGGTGACAGAGATTCCATCTCAAAAAAAAAAAAAGTAAAACAATCATTTGTTTCTACTTTCTCTATCAGGGAGAAAATAATCGCTTTATTTGAATAAGTAGGATGAGGAATGCAAGCTGGAAAACACAGTATTTCAGAAGTAATTCTACTCTTCTGCAAGAATTTCTTTATCGTACTTCAACTAATACAGTACACAAGCTTACAGTGAATTATTACTATACTATACATGCATGTGGTCACAAAACATTAAAATCTACATAGTACAGGAATTTAAATTTTTAAAAACTAAGTATAAAGGTACTACCTCTTCTGAACATTTTTATCATGTTATTTAATCTATCTGGTTCCTACATGTGCTTTAGGTATTATTTTTAAAAGTCGTATTTAGCCAACTATTTCCAATTAACCTAAACTCGATTATTTGTTTTTAAGGATACTGTTGTTCTCAGTTGTGCTACTAAATTCAGCAACACCCTCAGATTATTATATTTAAAAGAATACGAGATTTTTTTTAAAAAGTCGATCAGCAATTGCACTAATTTCAAATGAAAAACAAAAAGCCTCCATAAGGAACAGTTTTTGCCTTAAGACCTTTTGTTCTCATAATATTACATCCAATTATAAGTTAAATGATCTGCTTCAAGAATTTAGGTTATTTTCCCCAGGAACACATTTGTAAAAACTGATGTCATTACCTGGTACTATATCCTTTCTAACTGAAGCCATGTGCGTGTAGTAGCTATAATTCACTAAGGTCAGTTTAGTTTTGACACTCATTAAAACCCACTGAATGGAGTACCTATTGCAAATCTGTATGCTTACTGCTCCATGTAATCTTCTCACTCGATGTTCAACTTACTAAAGGCTGTTTTATTAATAATAATCAAAATCTGACTTCCAAAGATGTACTGCACCTGTCAAAAGTTTCAATAGGTCAGTAAATTTCCTGCCTCTGCTCTCTGTAGCAGTGCACGTGTTTAAGTCACTACTATATTTAATGTCCATCAACACAGGAGTCTTTTCCCCTGTCTTTTTCAAATAATCAAGAAAACTTGAGTTAATTAGGATTACACTATTTAAACTTCCAGCTCTCTTCAAAAGTTGCCAATAAGAATTTTTACGTATGAACTAAACCCAACAGGATGCTTTACCTTACTAGCCACTGAAATGCTAAGTTCACAGAAATCAACATTACCTAGTAACATTTTAAAGATTATAGTACATTAGGCCGGGCGCGGTGGCTCAAGCCTGTAATCCCAGCACTTTGGGAGGCCGAGACGGGTGGATCCCGAGGTCAGGAGATCGAGACCATCGATCTCGATGATACGGGGTTTCAGTGAAACCCCATCTCTACTGAAAAATACAAAAAAGTAGCCAGGCGAGGTGGCGGGCGCCTGTAGTCCCAGCCACTCGGGAGGCTGAGGCAGGAGAATGGCGTGAACCCGGGAGGCGGAGCTTGCAGTGAGCTGAGATCTGGCCACTGCACCCCAGCCTGGGCGACAGAGCGAGACACCATCTCAAAATAAATAAATAAATAAATAAATAAATATAGTACATTAAACCACCTATCTCTATAAAAGTAGCTACTACTTTCCTTCACCCAAATTAATATCATCCAAACTTAAATATTAACAATAGCCATCTCTACACTTAAGCAAATCAAATGAACTTTCCACTCATTCCAAAAGTTCTTCTTTCAGAAATGAAGTTTTATATAAAATATATTTAGGCTATTCGTTTAGAAACATAAAAGGTCAGGATAAGAAATTATCCATAAATAATGTTAAATTGTCAAAGAATCAAGAAGGGATTTGGGATGGAGAACTTGGTATGTACTGAAATTAAGAAGGCCTCATGCGACATTTACACTCTGTAGCCCAAACCTGTGTTGCAAGTATATTTAGCCACTTGCTAATAGTTCTGATAAAAAGTTCTATGATGGTGAAGTTTGAAATAAATGCCTGTGTAGTCTATAAATCTCATATACCTATGCTTACTCCAATCCACTATTACTAAAGTTCCCTATTGCTACACTGGGAAACTACATGATACAGAATTGTAACCACGACTATCACTAAAAAAACTACGAATAACTGTCTTTAGAAGGCATTTAATAATTGATAAGAATACTGCAGTTTTTCCATGAAGAGTAGACTCACACTCGGCACACAGTAGGAGAACTGTATACGAGGAAGATAGAAGCTCTAAGAGCAGTGAACAATAGATAGTAAATCTCTTCCATTATTTTAAAAGTCTATCTATCTCATAAAAGCCATATTGAGAAATTTATTTTCATTTGCTTCCGAGTTGGCAGTTCTTCACTATAGGTGAATACTGGTTTAAAGCAACTGCTGATTTTTTTTTTTTTTTAATTGGGAAGTACTCTCTGACTATTGAATCTAGGAGGTGAAAGCAAGACTGGGAAGCATGGTTCATGCCTGTAATCCCATCATTTTGGGAGGCCAAAGTGGAAGGATAGTTTGAGCCCGGGAGCTCAAGACCAGCCTGAGCAATATAGTGAGACTCCATCTCTACAGAAGATTTAAAAATCAGCCAGATGTGGTACAGTGTGCCTGTAGTCCCAGCTAGTTGGGAGGCTGAGGTAGGAAGACTGTTTGAGCCAAGGAGGTCAAGGCTACAGTGAGCCTGTGCTCATACCAATGCACTCCAGCCTGGGTGACAGAGCCAGACACTTTCTCAAAAATAACGGTAATAATAATAATAGGAGGAGGAGGAGGAAAAAGCAAAACAGAGCTGCCTTTAGCACTTTAGAGTCTTCAGCAAGAAAAGTAAAATGGAGTGCATGGCCACTCTTAAGGCCTTTTTAAAAATTCCTCAGTGGGTATCTGATTAAATCTTAAATTGTCCTCTAAGTCTGGATTTTTGAACTCGAAATTCCTCACTGTTTTTGAAGCAGAAAATAGAAAAAAAGAGAGATAAATGAGGTTCCTAACTCAGTGCAAAGAAAAAACAAAGTAAGCCTTTGTTAGCAGTATCTGTTAAGCATCTAGTATGTAAAACACTATTGTAGTGACGGGATGAGGAAAGGGCCAAAACAAAGAACATTAGTACTGGCTTTCAAAGAGCTTACATAAATATGGAATACATGAAGAATTATTTATAAAGCAATACTATATGTTTTGCTTGTTTTTATAAGTACACTGCTAGACACGCAACGGCAGATACTATGTCTGTCTTGTTTACCACAATAGCCCCAGCGCCTACTACAATGACTAGACATAGCAAGCACTAAAAAAATTTTTGTTGTATAAATGAAGACTTTCAACAGCTATGTCAATACTGACACTTGGCTTCCTTGACTCCAGTGATCTAGCTCTCTTTGACAGGCCGAACAGTGGCCCTCCAAAGATGTCTGTGCCCTTAAACACTGGAACCTAAGTTACCTTACATGGCAAAAGGGACTTGCAGTTGTAATTAAGGTTAAGGAACTTGAGATGGGAGAGATTACCCTGTGTTATCCAGGTAGGCCCAATCTCATCACATGAGGCTTTTAAAGTGGAAGAGGAAGACAGAAGGTGGATCAGAGAGTTTAAATCAAAGGAGAAGGAGATATTGGAAGCTTGAGAGGGACTTGACCTTTGTTACTGGCTTTGAAGATGACGGAGGGCCACATGCCAGGGAATGAGGGTGGAATGTAGGTGCTAGAAAGGGCTCTGATCAAGACAAATGCTACAGCCACAAGGATCCCAGTGCTACAACCACAAGGAAGTGAATTCTACCAAAACCCCGAATAAGCAAGGAAACTGATCTTGCCCTACAGCCTCCAGAAAGGAACACAGCCATGCTGAAATTTTTATTTTAACCCAATGAGACCTGGATTGGCCTACTGACTCACAGAACTGTAAGATTAAAAAACTTTCTGTTTAAACTACCAAGTTTGTATTGATTTATGATGGTAGCAATAGAAAACTAATATGCCCCTTATCGCTTCTATTCTAGCAACCCAAATATATAGCTTTTCTTGTCATCACCCTGATACTGGTTCAATAAAAGATTTAACTTTCTGAAATGCTTTGATCTAATCATAATCTCCTATTCTTACCTCTTCTACTTCATATTCTCTGCATCTGTCATTATCAAGGAAAGACCTTGTTTAAAAGAACAATATGTAGAAACAAAATGCCACTTATCAATCATGAATTAGTATTTTCTAGTTAGAATGTTTGGTCAGCTTTATATCCAAAAGTATAAAATGACACAACAGAATAGTTATAACCAAACTGCAAATTTCATATTCCTTGCAACACTGCAGTACCAAGGACCCACACCGAAATGTGTTATTATACAACCCAGTGTGTCAAATTCTGATTTAAAGAAGATGTATTTTGTTTTTAAATCTGGAACCATTTCTTTGCCTCTTTATATTTACACACTTGCTCTAAATTATTAAAAACAACCTCATAAACAATCTGTTTAACAGTAATTAGAATTTTATCTAGTTAAAACAACAGCAGAGCATGCCACAACACAGATGGCAGAAAACTTTCTCCTTGCCTGATTATTGTAAAAAAATTGTTCTCCTAGTTCATGATTAGGAAAAATTTTGTCACGGGCTATCTCACAAAATACTAGTGAAAGGACAGTTTTATTAAGAAAGTCTTTGCTCAGCATATATCTTAATTATTTCTCAATGTAAAAATTTTTCTTACTACTCTGATAAAACCCAATCAAATAAGTGATTGAGGAATCATAACGGATAGAAGTCTGTACTACTGATTTCACTCTAGTTCCAATTCCTTAAGCACACTAATTCTCTATGGAGTAGAGGTTCCCAGATTATGATGCACATTGAATCACCTGGGGAGTGTTTAAAACTTCTAATGACCAAATTCCAACCCAGACCAATTAAATCAGAAGGTCTGGGGATAAGACAAGCACAAAAGTTTTTAAACTCCCCAAGTGGCTCCAGTATGGTTTAAGGCATGGTACAGTGCACTGAATGGAGTCAGGAGGCCTGGGATCTGCCACTGACTGTGCCACCAGAAAGCTTGGGTACATCACTGGGTAGCCATTTCCTCATCTATAAAAATATAGGATTGGACAAGTTATTTCTAATATCTAACATTTTATAAGTGTAGGATGAGATTCCTTAGTTTTCTTCAAAAGATTAAATCACCTCAACATTTAAACTATGCAAAAAAATTGAAATCCATGATCTGATGATGCTTATTCCTACCTGTTAAAATCTTACTTTTATAAAGATTATTTTATAGTAGATATCAAATTCAACTACATTTCAATTGCACAGCTTTTTATATATCCTTATGCTCATACATGTCATACAAGGGTATAAGTTAGGAATGACTGGAAGCTTGAATTATCTCAAAATACAGCTTGCTATCAGATTATTTCTAGAATTCCTATTAAAATATACTGCATGTATTCTGATTTTCTTGAATAGCATTCTTAGTTTTGCTTAGCTCCTGAAGATACAAAATGACCTGAACTTTTCATTAACATTGTTTCATAAAAGCAAATCATTAAGGAAACAAGAAACAGTTGAAATGATCCCTGAGTATCAAGTTATTCTGTATACAGTCTCAAACCAAATTCTTACCCTTGACCAGTCCTCTTACAAATGTACACTACCAGTCATGAGGGTGCTTGGAAAAAGGTTAATTCATCCAACCAGTTAAGCATTTTTGTAGTTTCAGAGTTTGGGGACAAGGTGGCAGACTTCTAATACGTCCCTGCAGTGATCCCCGCCTTCTCATAGTCACATGTTGTATAACCCTCTTTAAGTGTGGGCTAGACCTAGTGACTTGCTTATGAAGAAGAAAATATTGGCCAGGCATGGTGGTTCATGCCTATAATCCCAAGACTTTGGGAGGCCAAGGCAGGAGGATCACTTGAGCCCAGGAGTTCAAGACCAGCCTGGGCAATATAGTAAGTAAGACTCTGTTTCAATTTAAAAAAATAAAGAAAATATGGCAACAGTGATGGAATGTCACTTCTGTGATTAGGTTATAAAAATTGTGATGTTCTTCTTGCTAGGACTCTCTTTTGCTGGCACTTTTTCTTGCCCTCTTGCTTGTTTGCTCTAAGTCAACTGCCATACTGTGAGATGCGCTATGGGTCCATTTGGCATGAGTCCAAGGGAGACCACTGGCCAACAGCCTGAGAAGAAATGTCTTATGAGTGACACAGAAAATGGATCCTTCCACATCAAGATTTCTGATGAGACTTCGGGCCCTGTCAACACACTGGTTCATAACCTTGTAAGAGACCCACCACCTATGCTGTTCCTGGATTCCTGACTCACTGCAATATAATAAATGTGTGTTTTGAGTGGGTATGTTTTAAAGTAATTTGTTATGCAACAATAGGTAACTAATATAGGCATGTAGCAATGAATAAAAACACTGCAGTCAAAGAACCAATAGTTGAGTTATAAGATAGATCAAGGTATTGACAATCCAGTAATGGGTGAGACATGTAAATAAATGTAATAAAGTATTTTAGGGGCTCTGATAAAAGTATACATGTGTTTGAATGCCACATGCAGGGTTTTTTTAAAAAAAAGAAAAAAGTATACATGTGAGGGATAAGGTACAGACATAAGAAAGGATTTGTATATAAAAAGGCTCAGGCACTGATGTTCTTTAAAAGGGAAGAATGTGAGTTATAAGCAAAAATAAATATAATGGTCACTTTGGAAAACTAAAGGTAATCCCGATTATTTCCCACCTATTCAAGAAAACTGATGCAGCAATTATCTCTTCCTTCTACTGCATTGTCAAATATTCCGTCTCTACTGGATTATTCCTATCACACTAAATATAGAACCAAAAAACTTTTTAAAGCCCACTCTCTTAACTCTACACACCAAATGTGCCTAGTTCCCCCTTTACAACAAAACTCAAAAGTGTTGTCTATACTCACTGTCTCCACATCTCCCATTTTCTCCTGAATCCATACCAACCAAGCTTTTCATCCCATCTGTCTACCAACTTGCCCTTATTTAAGGTCACCAATGTCTTCCACATTGCTAAACACAACAATTGATTCTCTGACTTCCTCTTATTTTACCTGTGAGCAGAGCTGACACAAACAATAATTCCATCCTTGAAATACATGGCTCTCAAAATACCCAACTCTACTGGTTTTAATCTTATTAGGTTGGTGCAAAAGTAACTGCAGTTTTGGACCGTGAATTTTAAATCATTACATTATAACTAGGCTCAAACTCATCTTTATTAATCAAAATAGGTAACATTACTATCAACACATTTTTGCCAATGAGAAATAAGTTTATTTCTTCCTGTGGTATAAAAATGCATGCTCTGGGATTCGATAAACTCGTGGAAAGCTTTTTCTGCATTCTGGTTGTGGAAACATTTTCCCTGCAAAAAGTTGCTGAGATGCTTGAAGAAGTGGTAGTCAGTTGGTGAGAAGGTGAATATGGTGGATGAGGCAAAACTTTGTAGCCCAATTCATTCAACGTTTGAAGAGTTGGTTGTGCGATGCATTGTCAGGCATCATCGTGGAGAAGGATTGGGACCTTTATGTTGATCAATGCTGGCTGCAGGCATTGAAGTTTTCCATGCATCTCATTTATTTACTGAGCATACTTCTCAGATGTAATGGTTTCGCTGGAACTCAGAAAGCTGTAGTGGATCAGATCGGCAGCAGACCATCAAACAGTGACCATGAACTTTTTTGGTACACGTTTGGCTTTGGGAGGTACTCTGGAGCTTCTTCTCGGTCCAGTCACCAAGCTGGCCATCACTGGTTGTCGTATAAAATCCACTTATCATCACATGTCACAGTCTGATCGAGAAATGGTTCATTGTTGTTGCACAAAGTAAAAGAAGACAACACTTCAAAATGACGATTTTTTTTTCAGTCAGCTCATGAGGCACCCACTTATCAAGCTTTTACACCCTTCTAATTTGCTTCGAATGCCGAATGACTGTAAGATGGTCGATGTTGAGTTCTTCAGCAACTTCTAGTGTTGCTGTAAGAGGATCAGCTTCGATGATTGTTCTCAACTGGTCGTTGCCAACTTTTGATGGCCGGCCACTACACTCCTCATCTTCAAGGCTCTTGTCTCCTTTGCAAAACTTCTTGAACCACCACTGCACTGTACCTTTGTTAGCAATTCCTGGGCCAAATGCATTGTTGACACTGCAAGCTGTCTCTGCTGCTTTATGACCCATTCTGAACTTGAACAAGAAAATCACTCGAATTTGCTTTTTGTCTAACATCATTTCCATAGTCTAAAATAAATATAAAATAAACAGCAAGTAATAAGTCATTAGCAAAACAAAGTGAGAAATGCACATTAAAATGACGTATAACATAACCACATTTATTTAAGAATGTATTCCAATATCAAACAGCAAATTTCAGCAATGCAAAACCCGCAATTATGTCTGCACCAGCCTAATACTCCATGCTCACTGTACTTCAGTCACACTGGCCTCCTCCTTGTTCCTTGAACACACTAGGCACACACTTTCCTCAAATCTGTTACCCTTGCTATACCTTAGAACAGGAATGTTCTTTCCTGAGATATCTGTATAGATTCCTTTTAGGTCTTCAATCAAATGTCACAATCCTTCCCAGGCCTGCCCTCCTCCAATCCCCATGCCTTCCAACACTCCCCCCATCCCCTTTCCCTCCTGTATTTTGCTGATAAAGTATATATTTCATCTGTTAGTTTCAGTTTCCCTCTCAGTTAGAATGTAAGCTCCACAGAGGCAGGAATTTTTGTCTGTTTTATTTACTATTGTATGTGATACAACAGTACCTGGCAATAGTAGGCATGGTATTAATATTTGTTTAATGAATGAGTGAACCAACCAAGGGAATTCTCTCACTGGTCTAATGTAATATAGGGGAGTAATTTAATAGTTTCAAAGGTACCAAAATATTACATTCATATTTCAATCATTGTGATTTATGTCCTGACAGATTTAACACCCTCATTATACATACCAGGGCTATATTAAATTAGTTTGCATTCCACTGAAAACATACCAATCAGGAGAAAACATCCAGAATTGTCTTTGACAACAAGGAGCAACAAGAGTGATTTTAAAAAATAGTTTTCCATGGATAATCTAAAGTAGAAAATCCACATAAAATATGTCACAAAATCTGATACAGATTTTCAAAGTCTAGAGGTGAAAGAGAAGGTAAGTAAAAATTTCAAATTTTGTTAATACACACACACACACACACACACACAGAGACGAACTCTAAGGAGATTTTGTCAATTCTTTCATAGGTAACTTTTAACCTTTGATGTGTTTTCCATCCATTTTCCAATATATGTACTTTTTACTTCTCTTTTTCTAAGCGATCAGTAATTTAAAAAAAAAAAAATTTAGCTGAAACTATACACAGTGTCCCAAAGATAAAAACAAGACTTGATTGCACTGAGATAAAATACTTACATCATTTTTACATTTGTATGTATATGTTCTTTACACATTTCCCAAGTGCTTTCACATCTTTATTATGATCTTCACACTGACATGAATATATAGGCAGGCAGATTTTATCACATCCTCCCCCACCTCCCACATACATACACATACTTTGCAGATGGAAAAAAGTGACTCTCAAAGAGATTAACTGGCCTGCTCAAGGTCATAGAGCTACAAGCAGTTCAACCTGGACTATAATTAGCTTTTTTTGAATCCAAGTTCACAATTTTTTTGGGAGGGGTATTTATTTTGGGGGTGAGAAAGTTCTCTCTTAGATAATTTCTTTTTTTTTTTTTCATGTGCCTGTTTTCTTTTTCTTTTTATTTTTTTTTATTATTATACTTTAAGTTCTAGGGTACATGTGCACAACGTGCAGGTTTGTTACATATGTATACACGTGCCATGTTGGTGTGCTGCACCCATTAACTCGTCATTTACATTAGGTATATCTCCTAATGCTATCTCTCCCCTCTACCTGCTCCCCACAATGGGACCTGGTGTGTGATGATCCCCTTCCTGTGTCCAAGTGATCCCATTGTTTACTTCCCACCTATGAGTGAGAATATGCAGTGTTTGGTTTTCTGTTCTTGCGATAGTTTGCTGAGAAAGATGGTTTTCAGCCTGCATCCATGTCCCTACAAAGGACACAAACTCATCTTTTTTTATGGCTGCATAGTATTCTATGGTGTATATGTGCCACATTTTCTTAATCCAGTCTATCACTGATGGACATCCGGGTTGATTCCAAGTCTTTGCTATTGTGAATAGTGCCACAATACCAAGTTCAGTATTTTCTTTCACAACATATTACCTCACCCAGTAATTTAAGGTACACTGTATGTATCTACAAAGACTTGACTATGTAAGCATCTTCCTTCTGGATTAGAGATTTTTACCCAATCCATTATAAAAGTGCTCTGCAGATGGTACAAATATGCTACTCTTCTTATTTTTTAAAAAAGAAAAGCCCAAGAAAATAAAATAAAGAAAATTGAGTAAAGCAGTAGTAACATGAGATTAATGGCTACTTTCTGCACACCAGATCAATGTTTTAGAACCTTTGAACTATTAAACTGATACCAAATACCACTTTAAGGGCCAGAGGAAGATATTTAACAGAGGCCATTCTGGGTAAAATCACCGTTTATTACTGCCAGAACCCATACCTACGTCCCTATTTGAAAAATTCTGGTAATCTGGACTAAAAATAATAAGAATGAATTATTTTTACCCTTCTATCCTAAGATTTAGCTCAGGTTCAGATAAACAAATGGTTCCATGAATCACTTCATGTGTACTTCTTCCTGTCTCCTTTATTTTCTAAGAAGAGAGAAAAGAGATCCCTTTATCATTCCAGCTGCAAGAACACCCTAAGGCAATCCAAAAGTGGGTCACAAACCAAAGACCTCAAAGAGAGTATATTTTACATAAGATTAAAAACTGTTCTTCCCACCATCAGAGACCAACTGCACGTCCCTGACCCATATTAAAATTCCTCTTAGTATAAATCTAGATTCATATTTGAAGCCTAGTCAGGCTTACTTGGGACTCCCAAACTGCAAATACGGCTGCATGCCCAGTGGGCAACAGCCCACATGGAATTAATGGAATCTGGCCTAGGTAGGGAGAGCCACTGTTTTCTAGGGCCAAGGCCGACTAAACTAAAAATAGGCAAGGCTTTAGTACACATGGTTTTGGCTTTGTGGGACAGTATTTGCTACCCTGAATACTCTTTTCTTCTCTCATTTCTCAGCCAATACTAAGGAACTGACATTTTACATCAGACTTTATTACAACTGCAAAAAAAATAGATGGTCAGAGAGAAGTTTAAATAATTTAACTATGAAGGTAAAAAAGACTTACACCTACTCCAAAGGAAATATGTGATCTAGTTAATCATGGTTTGAGACTAATGCCCTAGGTAATAAAAGCGATCTTAGTCCGGAATATCCACTGCAAAGCCTGCACTAGACTGAGATAAACAAGGCATCTATGGTACAAAATTTAAGGAGACACTTACTCTCCAGGTAGTATAAGTACAGGATTGACAAATGAGAGTGAATGTCTCCTTAAATGTTGTACCTTAGGTGCCCCACTTGCCTCATCCTCCTTGTAGCCCAGATCCACAGTGATACCTAGATGTTCATCAACGGCATAGGAGATTTTTGTGAATACAAAAATGTGAAACAAAATCTGAGCAAAATCTGAAGTTTGAGATCCTGATCATATGCATCATTATTATCTTCTGAATATAATAAGAAAAAAGTAGAGGACTGACATTTTCACACATTACAAGGATAAAGTTGCTTCAGAAAAGGGAAACATTTATGGTATAAATGGAAAAGTCTGCAATGTTTATAGGGAGATTTCCACTTCTGAGTATGAAGGACAAAGAGGGTCTGGAAATATCCTTCTCCCTAACAACCAGAAATTGGACAAAATAGAGGAAACTATTTGCTGGCACTGAACAAAGGCAGCACAAGTCTATGACACCAGACTGTTGCCCTAAAAGGGCAATAATAAGAGGGCGCTTCAGCTTCTGCCTGGAGGTAATTTACAAACAATGGCACAGGGAAAGGTAACCTCATAAGAACCTAGCAACATTGTAGAATTGAAAAGACACATATCAGAGTTCAGGGAGGCCAAAACAGCTAGAATTCAGGGGGAGGGGGAGTGGGCAGATGCCTGAGGCAAGAGATCAACACAGAAAGAGATCCCAAAAAATGCACAGCAGTCCTACTGGATCTTTGGCTGAACACAAGTTACACATGTAGAGGTTGAACCCCCAAGAGGCTGAGCAAAAAAAAAAAATCAACCTTAAGAAATAGAAAATTACCAGGAGTTGTAAGATAAACAACTGTCAGTGCTCACAAAGGGCCAGGAATTGTTAAAATTTGTATTACCCAAAATGGTGAAATCTTGCTGAATAGCAGGGCAGCCATGAGTGACTCCAGGAGGACCATGCATTAGAAGTGAGGTTAAATTAGTCCTTAAGGCTACTCTAGATTCTCCCCGAAGCTGCATAAAAATAAGCCTTGAAAGGATCGAACTTATCTGTAAGCAACAGTGGCACACTAGAAAAAAAAACTAACATCCTTTAAAATTATGCAACCAAATCCAGCAAATAACATAAAATTCAAAATAATGAGAATTCAATAGAAAACTATTAGACCTATCAAGAAGCAATAAAAGAGTCAATATTAACAGAACCAGAAATGAAAGAGATGATCAAATTAAGAGATGAGAACATTAAAATAGCTATAATGTTTCCTCAGCAGCATAAGAGAAAACCCAAACACAATGAGACAAAGAAACATAAAAGAATCAAATAAAACTTCTACATATAAAAAACACAATACTTGAAATAAAAATATTATTATGTAAGATTTGTAGCAGATTAGCCACTACAAAAGAAAGTATTAGTAAATTGAAGACACAGGAATAAAACTATCCAAAAATGAAGACAGAGAGAAACACACACAGACACACACACACCCTCCAAAAAATAAAGATGCAATGACCTCTGTAACAATGTCAGCAATCAACATAACCATAATGAAAGCATGAAAACAAAAACAGTAAGGCAATATTGGAAAAAATAGCTATAGAAATTTCTACTTTGTTGAAAACTACAAACCCACAGTTCCCAGAAGTTCAAGCAATACCTAGCAGGATAAACACAAACATACATTCACACATACATTGCTGAAAATAATGATAAAGAAAAACATTTAAAGCAGTCAGAGGTAAAAAGGTGCATTACCTTCAATGGAGCAAAGATAAGTCATCACAGATTTCTCCTTGAAGCTATAGAAGTCAGAAGACAATAAAATAAAATCTACAAAGTATAGAAAGGAAAAAACAAGGCAACCTAGTATGCAGGAAAAAGGTAACACAGCAGGCTCAGGAGTGCTATCCTTAGAAAGGCCTACTTGTAAGGTTAGGCCTTGGCTGGTGTCTAAGAACTTCAATTTTAAAAGGGTTCCTAACATTCCCTAACTAATAAGGGTGGTTTATGGTGCCTGAAGTATTTATGCAAACAATATTCTGAATATCTGCTTTCCTTCTTGGAAACTGGAATTTTGCTACATGCTAGGCAGAGGATGCTTACCTGACCAAGCTCCAAAAAAAACCTTGGGCACTGAGTCTCTAATGAGCTTCCTGTTCAACTGTATTCACATGTGTTGTCACAATTCATTGTTGGAGAAATTAAATGTGTCATGCATGATTCTACTGGGAGAAGATTCGTGTAAGCTTGTGCCTTGTTTCCTCCAGACTTCACCCATGAACCTTTCTCATTTGCTAATTTAGCTTTGTATCCTTCTGCTGTGATACATCATAACCACGAGTTTGACTATATGCTGAGTCCCGAGTCCTCCTAACCAACCAACCAACCACCAAACCAGAGGTGATACACTACAATTCAGTATCCAGTAAAAATATCTTTCTGAAATGCTGATGTAATTTTTCAGACACATAAAAACTGAGAAAATCTGTCACCAGTAGAACCGCAAATAAAAAATGTTGAGAAAGATTTTTTGCAGAAGAAAAATGATACTAAACAAAAACATGGAACTATACAAAGAAGTAAGACACAGTGGAGTAAATATGTGGATAACTATAAAAGATATTTGTTATTTTTACAAGTCTTTAAAATAAAATGGTTTAAAACAACCATAATTACAATCTACTGTGGGGTTTTTAACAAATATAGAAGTAAAATATAGAAGAGGTATAATATAATGTGTAGGAACACTGTGTAAGTTAAAGATATAGAATGTAATCCTAGGACAACCACTAAAAAAGAAAAGAGGCAAAGTTCCTAAGACAATAGTGCAAGTAAAATAGAACACTAAAAAGTTCTCAATCCAAAAGAATGCAAGAAAAGAGAGAAAAATGCAAAGAACAGATGGGACAAATAGAAAACAAACAGCACAACAGTAGACATAAGTCTAACCATACTAGTCATCATACTAAGAGTAAATGGTCTGAACTCCTGATTAAAAGGGATAGAGACTGTCAGATTGTATTTAAAAAGAAGTACGACCCAACTATATGCTGTCTACAAGAAACCCATTTTAAATATAAAAACACATAAAGGTTACAGGATTGTAAAGATATACTGGGCTAACACTAATCAAAGGAGAGCTAGAGTAGCTATATTAATATCAGATAAAGTATATCTTACAGTAGATTATTACTAAGAATAAAAAGAATAATTTCATAATGATTAAAGGGTTGAATTCATCAAGAAGACAAATCCTAAGCTAGTAACAGAGCTTCAAATTGCCTAAAGCAAAACCTGATAAAATTACAAGCACAAACAGACAAATCCACAATTATTGTTAGAGATTTCAACAAATCTCTCAATAATGCCAGAACTAGTAGACAAAAACTTAGCAAGGACATAGTAAACTTGAACACCACTAGCAACCAACTTAATCTAATTAACATTTGTAGAATACACCACCAAATTACAGCAGAATATACATCTTTTCAAGTACACATGGAACAACACCCCAACACAGACTATATTCTGAGCCATAAAATATTCTCAATAAGTTTCAAGGATTTCAAAGCATGCAAAGCAAAGCATATTCTCCAATCACAATGAAATTATATTAGAAATTAAAATCAGAAAAACATCTAAAAAAAATCTCCAAACATCTGGACACTAAACTATATACTTCTAAATGTTAGAAAAGAAGGTCTCAAATCAATGACCTAGGCTTTCACTTTAGGAAATTAGTTGGGGCCTATTGGTGGGTGGAGAGTGGGAGGAGGGAGAGGATCAAGAAAAATAACTAAAGGGTGCTAGGCTTAATACCTGAGTGACAAAATAATCTGTACAACAAACCTCCATGACACAAGTTTACCTATACAACAAACCTGCACATGTACCCCTGAACTTAAAGTTAAAAAAAAATTAGAAAGAGAAAAGCAAGCTAATCCTAAGTAGTAAGTGTGTCCTCCTCTTCTGAAGGGAAGTATGCAGAAGGAGAAGAAAGAAAAGATAGATGAGCAGGAAATCAAAAACATACACATACAATAGAAAAGAAACAGAAAAAAGTCAATGAAACCAAAAGCTGGTTCTTTGAGATCAGTAAAATGCAAAATGGTAAAGCCACTTTGGAAGACAGTTTGGCAGTTTCTTACAAAACTAAATATACTCTTACCATATGATCCAGCAATCATGCTCCTTGGTAGTGACCCAAATGAGTTGAAAACGTATGTCCTTATGTTTATAGCAGCTTTATTCATAATTGCCCAAACTTGGAAGCCACCAATATGTCCTTCAGTAGGTGAATGGATAAATAAACCGTGGCACATCCAGACAATGGAATATGATTCAGCGCTAAAGAGAAATGAGCAATCAAGCCATGCATGAAAAGACATACAAGAACCTTAAACGTATATATTACTACATGAAAGAAGCCAATCTGAAAAGGTGACATACTGTATGATTTCAACTGTATGACACTTTGGAAAAGGCAAAGACTATGGAGAGAGTGAAAAGATCAGTGGTTGCCAGGGGTTAACGGGGAGGTAGGGATAAACAGGTGGACCACAGAGGATTTTTAGGAGAGTGGAACTATTTTGTATGATAATATGATAATGGTAGATATATGCCATTACACATTAGTCAAAACCCACAGAGTGTACAACATCAAGAGTGAACCCTAATGTAAACTGTGGACTTTGGGTGATAATGATACATCAGTGTAGGTTCAATTGTAACAAACACACCACTTCTGGGGTGAAATGCTGGAGTGGGGAAGGTTGGTGGCGGGGGATATAAGAACTCCGTATTTTCTACTCAATATTGCTGTGAACCGAAAACTGCTCTAAAAATTAAAGTTTATTTTTAAAATGTTATTAAGTCAACAAAAGCAAACATTGGCTCTCTGAGATCAATAAAATTGATAAATCACTAGCCAGACTAATGGAGAAGGGACGTGGAGAGAAATACATAAATTACCAATTTCACAAGTGAGAGAGATAAATTAAAGACAGACATTAAAAGGGTAAGAGAATGTCATGAGCAACTTGATGTCAATAGATTTAACAACTTACATGAAATAGGCAAATTCCATGAAAGACAAATTATAAAGCTCACTCAAGAAGAAACAGGTAACCTGAATAACCTTACATATATTAAAGAAATTGAAACTGCATTTAAAAATCACCCCACAAAGAAAACTTCCAGGTCCAACTGACTTCACTGGTCAATTCTAACAAACATTTAAGGAAGAAATAATACTAATTCTAAAAGGCTTATCCAGAAAATTGAGGAAGAGAGAACACTTCTCAAGTCATTCTACAAGGCCACCATGACCCTATATCAAAACCAAACTAAGATATTATAAGAAAACTACAGACCAATTGTCCTATGAACATAGACGCAAAAATACTTAATATGACATAAATCAAATCCAACAATATGTAAAAAGTACAATACCTCAAGACCAAGTTGTGGTTTTTTGTTTTGTTTTGTTTTTGTTTTTGTTTTGAGATGGAGTCTCACTCTGTCACCCAGGCTGGAGTGCAGTGGTCATCTTGGCAACCTCCATTTCCACAGTTCAAGCGATTCTCTGCCTTAGACTCCTGAGTAGCTAGGACTACAGTCATGCACCACCAGGTCCAGCTATTTTGTTTTGTTTTGTCTTGTTTTTTGGGACAGAGTCTCTGTCACCCAGGCTGGAGTGCAGTGGGGCGATCTCTGATCACTACAACGTCTGCCTTCTGGTATCAAGCGATTCTCCTGCCTCAGCCTCCTGAGTAACTGGGACTACAGGTGCGTGCCACCATGCCTGGCTAATTTTTTGTATTTTTAGTAGAGACGGGGTTTCACCATGTCGGCCAAGCTGGTCTCGAACTCCTGATTTCAAGCAATCCACCCGCCTGGGCCTCCTGAAGTGCTGAGACTGTGCAGGTGAGCCACCATGCCCGGCCCCCAAGTAGTGTTTATATGAAAAAAAAGCAAGGTTGGTTTAACATTTGAGAATCAATCAAAAACAAAACCAAACAAAAACCTTTTATATAGGTTTATATTCCCTATATAATGCAGTATACATTTTCATATTCTTATTCTTTACATTGTACATTCATGTTAATGTTTTTCTTCATCTGTAAAAGGATAATAACATCTTCTTCTTCAAAGAGTTGTATAATTAAATGAAAGCAGGTATGAAAAATGCCCACTGAGGGTTAAAGGGAAGGAGAAAGCAGGATTTCTCCATTCTAGTAATTTTGTTTACTTAATCTCTATGTTTCAATGTTTCCTTTTATAAAATGGGGACAAAGCTACTCTCTCATCAGGTTGAAGGGAGAATGAAATGATACGAATGTTAAATGTTTGGTATGCTTGTACGTAGTAACACAGTCAACACACATTAGTATCCTTTTCCTTTCAAGGCTTATATACATTAATAGTATCTCTTATGTAAAAGAAAAAAATACAGTAAGATCAGTCTTTTCATTTAGAAAAAGCTATGGCCCCAAGTCTAACATGACAGATAATAGTTACTAACTGAAAATAAAAAGGTGAATGACAACAATTTAAGAAGCATATATGCCCTGTTTCAAAACAACAGTAATGAGATACAGAAACTGTAGCTAATGCAGTTTATTAACATACTCAGATTCACCATGAACATTAACCTAAGACATGAATGGATATATTAGTTTTTTAAAAGTCAAATTCTTTAATGTCATCTTAATTTCATTCTACTCCAAATATGAAGTCTTACTCTTGAGGGTTCTCAGCAATAAAATGTACTATTTCTTTTGGTAATAACAACCAAACTCCACCCAGTGTAAAACCCTGGGATTCTTCAAAAGAATGATATTCCAAGAAAGGGAAAAAAAAAAAAAAAAGTGAATATGAGAAAACAGTCAATAATTGGAATAAATGTGTCTGCCATACCTTGTAAGCTACATAAAGCCCTAAAGCTTACAATACCTAGTTGAGACCTTTAAAAACAGCTTTAGTCAGAAAAGAGGCAAAAATGTAAGTAAAAAATTATAGGGAATACTTGAGAAGTAGTCATTGAATACACTAACTAGCAGCTAACTATTCATTAAGCATGTACTTTCAAAAAAGCTGCACACATCCTTATCTTCTACTGATATACCTTAGATACTCAGAAACTAAGATCAACTATTTATTTTTCAGCAACAGAATCTTCTGTGTTATTCAGGTTTCCTCTCTTCAACTGCCTACCCTTTACTATTAGAATATAATAATGCAGGCAATTTAAAATTGTTTGCTTCTCTATATCAAATTTCTTTCATATTAGCTTATTTAACTCTGCAGCATTATGATATATATACATTGGTTTTCATTCACGGTTCCTGGCTCCTAACCCCCACAGCCCTTGTTTGTCTTTTGTTATAATGCTGAGGGTGTGAGGCCTCAGAGGCAGGCCTCTGACCTTCTCCTCTTCTCCTTTTACCAGCTCTACAGCAGGACTCTAATCTTTCCAGCCTTTCTGACAGTAGGTCTTAAGACCCTCCCGAGAGGGTCCTGCCTCATACCCTGGAGGAAGGAATATTGATGTCATGAGGCTTCTTTAAAAATCCAAGAAAACTGGTTCAGAGAGCTTCTGGAGAGCTGAACATGTGGAGGTTCCCAGGGGGTAGCATGCCCAGGGAGGACATGAAAGCTCTGCACCCCTTCCCTCATACTTCGCCCTATGCATCGCTTCATCTGTATCCTCTACATACATCCTTTATAATAAACCAGTAAAGGTTAAGTAAGTATTTCCCTGAGTTCTGTGCACCACTCCAGCAAATTAATCGAGCCCAAAGAGGAAGTGGGCCCAAAGAGGAACCCAACTTGAAGCCAGTCGGTCAGAAGTTCCAGAGGCCCAGATTTACAACTGGTGTCTGAAGGATGGGGTGGCCCGGACTTGTGACTGATATCTGAAGGATGGGTTGGCACTGTTCTTAAATTCTCCAGGTAGATACTGCCAGAATTGAACTGGAGGATACCCGGCTGGTGTGCGCTGCTTGGTGTACAGAGAAAAATCTCCACACCTTTGGTCACAGAAGTCTTTTTCTGTATTGATGATCATTTTTGTGGTGGTGTGGGAGTAGAAAAAAACACGGTTTGAGAGTTTTCACTATGCTAAGTCCAATAAAAACAACTTGATAAGAAGACAGGTAATTCTCTCCAGGTTTACAGAGAAGAAAACAGAAGGTCTGAGATGAAGTTACTTGCCCATGATCACACATATCTGGAAAGCAGTGGAGCTAGAATTAATTTGAAACTTAATCACAACCCAGTCCACTTTCTACTTTACCACAATGCTTCAGGCAACTTTTGACAGAGAGAAAGGAGATACAAATCAAATTACTCAAGTTTCTACATAAATGATAGCTAAGTTAATTACTGGAGGTGAAAGAGGTTAAAAACTATTGGTTATAAAGAGGTAAGATTCAAATTTGCCAACTATCTTCAATCTTTTCACTATTCCAACATTTTCCTCTTTTTTAGAAAGGAATGTTTAATAATTGCTGTACTCTATGACAGAAAGCTCTGAACATGGCAATTAAACCAATAAAGTATGACTAGCATATTTTAACTCACTATGAAAATGTAACAGATAAGAATGAATAAAGAACCTCAGAGCATTAGAACACAACCAAGGCAAACACTGTAAGCAGACATTGTGACTGTGTTCTCCAATATCCACGCCACAACTCTGAGTGGCAAAAACTGGGAGAACTAACTTTAGCTCAATGGTTGATCTATCCTCACTGCCAGAAACTGACTCAGATATGAGGAGGAATCATGTCAATGAGATAGGAGAAGAGGTTTGCTGGTGGCCTCTGGTTAAGGTTGTCCTTTCTGTTAGGAGGAAGCCAGACTTTTTCCTCTTTATAGAACATATAGTTCCTTCCTAGTAACCACCACATGACGAGAATCTGAGAATCCCACCCTGGAATAAAGCCAGCACTGTGGACAGCAGAGAGGAACAACGGAAATGATCTAAATCTTTGGTGTCTTCATTAAGGTACTAACTGACTAATTCTAAAGACTGCCTTTCCTCTGGACTTCTAGTTATGTTAAGCTAATAAATCTCTTCATTGTGTAAGGTTGTTTGAATTGGGCTTTCTGATACTTAAAGTTGAAAGACACCTAACTGAAACATATTAGTGATATAATACATCTAGCTGATGGACAACAAAAGGTGCTTAAGAACCAACATGGCCTCTTGGATTTCTAAAAATATTTTAAGAACACTGTTATTCTATTAGTGAGTAATTTAAATGTAGTAATATAAACTAGGTGAAAAAAATTCTAGGAATACTTTGGGAAAGAGATGGAACAACTCTATGCTTATTTTTTATAATTAGTATTTTTCTCTGATTCAGGTATTCCTGAAAGACTTGGTGGGAGGTAGGGCTCATAAGGGAGGAGAGATGTCATTATTCCACATTGCATGCCCAGAGCTACAACTAAATTGAAGAAGTGGTTGGGAAGCTGTAACAAAAATCATTATTAATGGTTCAGGATCAGTATTAAGCCATGTCCCACTGATTTCAATCTTGGGATTGATGTTCATTCCTATGAAAAATTGCTGGATGTTAAAATATAGAGAATGCCTATAAATTCTATGTGATACTAAAAGGGATGTGACTACGAAGTCATCAAGCTGGGATAAACCTTAAATTCTAAACTGCACTAGAGTTTTTGCTATTCTCCAACACCAAATAGTGCACCTTTTGTGCCTCTGTTTATGGTGTTTCCTCTATTTGGGATGTTCTTCACTGGTTCTACTAAAGTCATTCTTGGTCTAACTACAACTTGGCTCTCTGTTATCAGCGCAGCGTTTCCCCTGAAGCTTTCTCAAGTGTTATGTGTTTTCCCTCCCAACTCCTCATACCACAGGGCCTGGAGGTGAAGGTAGGTTCTCTTGATCCTATTGACCTAAACGAAGAAACTGAAGTAAAGTTAATATAGAGAATTTATTTGAGCCAAGGTTGAGACCTGCAGCCTAGGACACATTTCCAAGTTGCCTTGGGGAGTGCCCCACTCAGCCTTTGTTACCAGCAGGTTTTTAAAGGCAAAGGGGGACAAGGAGCAGACTGATACACAATTGTTTGACAGGAATTCTCCTTGGTTTACAGAAACAGCATTGATTAGTGATTGACTATATACTGTTGAACTACAGGGTATAAGTTATAGCGTCTAGCCCATGGCATTTTATGGCTACTTGGTGTCAGTCTAGAGCCCACATAGCGAGTAGCTTCCACAGGTAATTATTTCATTTCAGTGCCTCTCTAGGCCTGATAATGGTGGCTCAATTCCTCAGATTAAAAGTTTCTATTCTTTATCAATCCTAGTTGCCCATTCCAGACAGTTCTTCCTAACTCTTCCCTAAAAACATCCAAACTGAAATCTCATCATCAGACTGTAACCGTTCTTTATTGCAGTTATCTATCAAGCTCTCCACTTTATTTCTTGAACATTTTAGCTGCTTGCTCATTACACCATCATTACTGTCATAATGCTTGAGATTCTCATCATCCACACAAACAATCCTTTCCAAATCCTTGCTTGTCAGTTTCTTATTATCAGAAAGGAAGTTCTGCCCTTCAGTAAATCTAGGATCTTCCACTGATCCTACCCTCAACCCTATTTTACACTCATTCCCATATAGTCAAACCTTAAAACTTCTCAATTTTAATAAATGCAACCCTTCCAAAATACTATTTTTTTGTTTTGTTTTGTTCTGAGACAGGGTCTCACTCTGTTGCCCAGGCTGGAGTGCAGTGGTGCAATCACAGCCCACTGGACTCAAGTGATCCTCCCACCTCAGCCTCCTGAGTAGCTTGGACTAAAGGCATGCACCACCACACTCGGCTAACTTTTGTATTTTTTGGTAGAGACGGGGTTTCACCATGTTGGCCAGGCTGGTCTCAAACTCCTGACCTCAAGTGATCCACCTGCCTCAGTCTCCCAAAGTGCTAGGATTATAGGCATAAGCCATGGCACCCAACCTCAAAATACTATTTTTAAGCATCACACTCTGATACCAGCTCACGACATCTAATACCCTAACTCCAACAATCTGCCAACCCAACAGACCTGCAGTCCACTAATCTGATGACTTCTGCACTTCCTTTTACCTTCCCATGTCCTCAATCCCCTTCTTATCCAAATTAAATCCATATTCAATCATTTACTCACTCCCTTCCTTTGCATACACCCTTAACTACTTGTCTTCCTTCTGACTGTGTCAAACTTGCTTGGCTAAAGTTGTTACAACGCAAATGTTCTGCCTATTCTATGTTGATACCTACACAGCTGCACGTGGCTGGATGGACATATGCTCGCCCTCTCACTCGCTCTCTCTCTCTCTCTCACACACACACACACACACACAAATACACGATGTCTGATAAATTGGTTTCTCTTTTAATTCATGGCCAGGAGCCTCAAATGAGTTTCCTTAATGCTGACTGACAATTATACCTTATTTTCCTGATTCATTCATTCTGCCACTCTTTTACATAACTATTTCATACCTTTTGCTCCTCAATCTTCCATCACCTTCCCTCTCATCCTCACTTTTACCTGATGATCTTGTCCTATTTTGCTAATAAAATACTAGAAGCAATAAGAAAAGAACTTCTACAAACTCTCACAACCACATCTACCTAACTACATCTGTGCCCACATATTCTGGTTCCTCTTTCATTACTAGTGTGAATTATTTCTGCTCTACACAAAACCCAACCTTTTTAGTTATGCACTAGATCTCCATTAACCACCATTACCTCTTCCCCATCCCATCAAATTTTCCATTTTTTTCTCAGCCTCCTACAAACACATCAAAACAAAAACAAAAAACAAAAAATCTCTTTGAACATATCCCTTAAGTTACTGTTCCATTTCTCTCCTTCCCTCTTCAGCAAAATTCCTCAGAAAAATGATTCTTTCTGCCGATCTCCAATTTCTCACTTCCCTTTCTCTTGAATCCATTCCAATGAGTCTATTTCCCCACCACTCTATCAAACCTGCTCTTGTCAGAATCACTAAAGAATTCCACATTGCAAACTAGAATGACCAATTCAATTACCAGTTCTCCTCTTACTGGAACTACGAGCAGCATTTGACAGAGGTTCATTACTCCTTCCTCTCGAAAAACTTTCTTCATTGGCTTCCAAGATTCCATGTTCTCCTGTTTTTCCTCTTGCCTCAGTGATTTATCCTTCTAAGCTTCCTTTGCTGGTTCCTCATTTCTCAATCTTTAAATGTTGTAGTGCCCCAAATCTCAGTCCTGAACCTTCGCCTATTTATGCTTACTCCCTTAGTGAAATCATCTGATCTGATTTCTTTAAATAGCATCTATACATAATTCCCAAACTTAAATCTCTAGCCCATTCCTTTCCTTTGAACTCCAGACTCAGATAGTTAGCAGTCATCTCACTTAGAATACCTAAGATATATCTTAAATTTACTTTGTCCAAGATCCAACTTCTCTCCTCCAAACTCTTCCATCATAGTTTTACCCATCACAGCAAATGGGTAACCAGTCTTCTAGGTGCTCAGGCCACAAACTCTGTATCACCCTTAACCTCTGTGCCTCCCTCTTTTTTCTCTCCCTGTTTCCTGGTCCCCCAAATCCTGCTGACCTCAACATGTCAATTACTCACCACCTCCACTACTACCATTTTGGTCCAAGTCATCACCTCTCACCTGAATTACTGCAACAGTCTCCTAGGTGGTTTCACTGCTTCTGCCCTTGTTCTCCTTCAGCCTACTCGCAACCGTTGCCAGACTGATTCTTCAAAAGTCCAATCATGTCACTATTCTGTTCCAACTCATCCGATGTCTTTCTGTATCACATATCACTTAGTCTAAAAGCTGAAGTCCTTAAAACGGTCTATAAGACCCTGCTTGACCTGGCACCACAACCAGCCCATCACCACTGCCATCGTTACCTTTCTGACTTCATCCTCCATTACCCAGCCCTTTACTCAACTCCAATGACAAGCTTCTTCAAATGTAGATACTGCAGGTATGCTCCAACCTCAAGGACTTGGCATTTGCTATTCCCTGGGCCTAGAATGATTTGTATTGGTGTGCAGATATCCTACACTGACTAGCTTCATTTAAAAGTCACTTTATCAGTGAATTTTCCTGGCCATCCTTTAGAGAAGAGTAACTCCTCCCATACTTTATTCCCCTTTCTCTGGTTTATTTTTCCTCTTTACTACTTACCTTCTAACATGCTGTAAACTTACTTGCTTTTTAATTGTCTCATCTAAAATGTATGTCTTATCAAGGTAGGGATTTTTGTCTGTTTTGTTCACTGAGGTATTTACAGAGCCTAGAGCAGTGTCTGGCATAAAATGGTCAAACATTTGATAAGTGAATAAAATCATAGCCCTTCTTCAAGGATGATGCCAAATTATCCACAGTATTAAGACTATACTAAAAGGGACCACTAAAAAATCTTTCTCTCAACTTTCTCATTTTATACATCTAGTTAGTTAGTGGTGTTTAACGCAGGGTCAGAACTATAGCCAGTTCTCCTTATAACTATACTAATTCTTTCCATGAAGATTTTTCTGATCCTTTTTTTAATATCGGATCACTCATAACTCTCAAAGCAATAAATACATTCTTTTGGCACTCATTATGGTTTTGGTTTCTCAGACAGAGTCTCACTCTGTCGCCCAGGCTGGAGTGCAGTGGCGCATTCTCGGCTCACTGCAACCTCCACCTCCTGGGCTCAAGCAATTCTTGTGCCTCCGTCTCCTGAGTAGCTGGGACCACAGGCATGCACCACCACGCCCAGCTAATTTTTGTATTTTTAGTAGAGACAGGGTTTCGCCATGTTAGCCAGGCTGGTCTTGAACTCCTGACCTCTCAAGTGATCTGCCCACCTTGGCTGCCTGAAGCTCTAGGATTGCAGGAGTGAGCCACTGCACACAGCCACTTGTTTTTGTTCTTCGTACTGAATTGTCGGTATATCTCTACTATCTCCCCTATAAGACTATATGCTCTTTACCATTATGTAATGGCCTTCTTTGTCTCTTTTGATCTTTGATGGTTTAAAGTCTGTTTTATCAGAGACGAGGATTGCAACCCCTGCTTTTTTTTTGTTTTCCATTTGCTTGGTAGATCTTCCTCCATCCCTTTATTTTGAGGTAAAGGGATCAATTCATCAGGAAGAGCTAACTATCCTAAATATATATGCACCCAATACAGGAGCACCCAGATTCATAAAGCAAGTCCTTAGAGACTTACAAAGAGACTTAGACTCCCATACAATAATGGGAGACTTTAACACCCCACTGTCAACATTAGACAGATCAACGAGACAGAAAGTTAACAAGGATATCCAGGAATTGAATTCAACTCTGCACCAAGCGGACCTAATAGACACCTACAGAACTCTCCACCGCAGGTCAACAGAATATACATTCTTCTCAGCACCACATCGCACTTATTCCAAAATTGACCACATAGTTGGAAGTAAAGCACTCCTCAGCAAATGTAAAAAAACGGAAATTATAACAAACTGTCTCTGAGACCACAGTGCAATCAAACTAGAACTCAGGACTAAGAAACTCAATCAAAACCACTCATCTACATGGAAACTGAACAACCTGCTCCTGAATGACTACTGGGTACATAACGAAATGAAGGCGGAAATAAAGATGTTCTTTGAAACCAATGAGAACAAAGATACAACATACCAGAATCTCTGGGATACATTTAAAGCAGTGTGTAGAGGAAAATGTATAGCACTAAATGCCCACAAGAGAAAGTAGGAAAAATCTAAAATTGACACCCTAACATCACAATTAAAAGAACTAGAGAAGCAAGAGCAAACACATTCAAAAGCTAGCAGAAGGCAAGAAACAACGAAGATCAGAGCAGAACTGAAGGAGATAGAGACACAAAAAAAACCCTCCAAAAAATCAATGAATCCAGGAGCTGATTTTTTGAAAAGATCAACAAAATTAATAGACCGCTAGCAAGACTAACAAAGAAGAAAAGAGAGAAGAATCAAATAGACGTAATAAAAAATGATAAAGGGGATATCACCACCGACCCCACAGAAATACAAACTACCATCAGAGAATACTATAAACATCTCTACGCAAATAAACTAGAAAACCTAGAAGAAATGGATAATTTCCTGGACACTTACACACTCTCCCAAGACTAAACCAGGAAGAAGTTGAATCCCTGAATAGACCAATAGCAGGCTCTGAAATTGAGGCAATAATTAATAGTCTACCAACCAAAAGAAGTCCAGGACCAGATGGATTCATAGCCAAATTCTACCAGAGGTACAAGGAGGAGTTGGTACCATTCCTTCTGAAACTATTCCAATCAATAGAAAAAGACGGAATCCTCCCTAACTCATTTTATGAGGCCAACATCATACTGATACCAAAGTCTGACAGAGACACAACAAAAAAAGAGAATTTTAGACCAATATCCCTGATGAACATCAATGCAAAAATCCTCAATAAAATACTGGCAAACCAAATCCAGCAGCACATCAAAAAGTTTATCCACCATGATCAAGTGGGCTTCATCCCTGAGATGCAAGGCTGGTTCAACATACGCAAATCAATAAACGTAATCCAGCATATAAACAGAACCAAAGACATGATTATCTCAATAGATGCAGAAAAGGCCTTTGACAAAATTCAACAGCCCTTCATGCTAATAACTCTCAATAAATTAGGTATTGATGGAACATATCTCAAAATAATAAGAGCTATTTATGACAAACCCACAGCCAATATCATACTGAATGGGCAAAAACTGGAAGCATTCCCTTTGAAAACTGGCACAAGACAGGAATGCCCTCTCTCACCACTCCTATTCAACATAGTGTTGGAAGTTCTGGCTAGGGCAATCAGGCAAAAGAAAGAAATAAAGGGCATTCAGTTAGGAAAAGAAGTCAAATTGTCCCTGTTTGCAGAAGACATGATTATATATTTAGAAAACCCCATTGTCTCAGCCCCAAATCTCCTTAAGGTGATAAGCAACTTCAGCAAAGTCTCAGGATACAAAATCAATGTGCAAAAATCACAAGCATTCTTATACACCAGTAACAGACAAACAGAGAGCCAAATCATGAATGAACTCCCATTCACAATAGCTTCAAAGAGAATAAAATACCTAGGAATCCAACTTACAAGGGATGTAAAGGACCTCTTCAAGGAGAACTACAAACCACTGCTCAGTGAAATAAAAGAGAACACAAACAAATGGAAGAACATACCATGCTCATGGATAGGAAGAATCAATATTGTGAAAATGGCCATACTGCCCAACGTAATTGATAGATTCAATGCCATCTCCATTAAGCTAACAATGACTTTCTTCACAGAATTGGAAAAAACTGCTTTAAAGTTCATATGGAACCAAAAAAGACCCCCCATTGCCAAGACAATCCTAAGCCAAAAGAACAAAGCTGGAGGCATCATGCTACTTGACTTCAAACTATACTACAAGGGTACAGTAACCAAAACAGCATGGTACTGGTATCAAAACAGAGATATGGACCAATGGAACAGAACAGAGCCCTCAGAAATAACACCACACATCTACAGCCATCTGATCTTTGACAAACCTGACAAAAACAAGAAATGGGGAAAGGATTCCCTATTTAATAAATGGGGCTGGGAAAATTGGCTAGCCATAAGTAGAAAGCTGAAACTGGATCCTTTCCTTACTCCTTATACAAAAATTAATTCAAGATGGATTCGAGACTTAAACGTTAGACCTAAAACCATAAAAACCCTAGAAGAAAACATAGGTAATGCCATTCAGGACATAGGCATGGGCAACGACTTCATGTCTAAAACACCAAAAGCAATGGCAACAAAAGCCAAAATTGACAAATGGGATCTAATTAAACTAAAGAGCTTCTGCACAGCAAAAGAAACTACCATCAGAGTGAACAGGCAACCTACAGAATGGGAGAAAATTTTTGCAATCTACTCATCTGACAAAGGGCGAATATCCAGAACTTACAAAGAACTCAATCAAATTTACAAGAAAAAAACAAACAACCCCATCAAAAAGTGGACAAAGGATATGAACAGACACTTCTCAAAAGAAGACATTCATACAGCCAACAGACACATGAAAAAATGCTCATCATCACTCACCATCAGAGAAATGCAAATCAAAACCACAATGAGATACCATCTCACACAGTTAGAATGGCAATCATTAAAAAATCAGGAAACAACAGGTGCTGGAGAGGATGTGGAGAAATAGGAACACTTTTACACTGTTGGTGGGACTGTAAACTAGTTCATCCATTGTGGAAAACAGTGTAGTGATTCCGCAAGGATCTAGAACTAGAAATGCCATTTGACCCAGCCATCCCATTACTGGGTATATACCCAAAGGATTATAAGTCATGCTGCTATAAAGACACATGCACACGTATGTTTATTGTGGCACTATTCACAATAGCAAAGACTTGGAATCAACCCAAATGTCCATCAGTGATAGACTGGATTAAGAAAATGTGGCACATATACACCATGGAATACTATGCAGCCATAAAAAAGGATTAGTTCGTGTCCTTTGTAGGGACATGGATGCAGCTGGAAACCATCATTCTCAGCAAACTATTGCAAGAACAGGAAACCAAACACCGCATGTTCTCACTCATAGGTGGGAACTGAACAATGAGATCACTAGGACACAGGAAGGGGAACATCACACACCGGGTCCTATTGTGGGGAGGGGGTAGCGGGGAAGGATAGCATTAGGAGATATACCTAATGTAAATGACGAGTTAATGGGTGCAGCACACCAACATGGCACATGTATACATATGTAACAAACCTGCACAGTGCACACATGTACCCTAGAACTTAAAGTATAATAATAATTAAAAAAAAAAAAAAAAAAAAGACTATATGCTCTTTAAGGCCAGGAGTTAGGTTGCCAGTGTGGTTAGGATGAGAGATATGACTATACAGGGATTTCTGTTGTGATGAAACAGTTCTGTATCTTGATTGTGGTGGTCAAAACCACACATGATAAAAATGCAAACAATTACACACATACAATGAGTACCTCTAAAACTGGTGAAATCTGAATAAACTCTGTGGATTGTACCAACATCAATTTCATGGTTTTGATAGTGCACTAGGGTTATATAAGATATTATCCGCAGCGTTTGAAATTGGATGAAGGGTATATGGTACCTCTCTGCACGAATCTTTCAACTTCCCGTGAATCTATAATTACATACTACAAATTTTTTAATGTAAATATTCTCTTGACAAGAAATAAATACTCAAGCAGTATAAAAGTGTACACAACCAAACCCAACCACAGTCATACTGAGATCTGATTTCCAATCTCCTAATCCCTTTTTTTAGTCCCTCTTCAGAAGCAACTACTATTCCCTTTCTTGTGCATCCTTCTAGAAAAGTCTAAGCATTTTGAAGCAAAATGTGTTTATTAATATGTGCATATGCATGTGTAGTTACACCAACACATACACAACTTATTTATAGCAATATAAGCGGCATACCATAAACACTGCTCTGCAACTTTTTTTTTTTAACCCAATAATGTGCCTTAGAGATGAGCTTATGGAGAAGTGCTCCTCTTTTCTTCTTTTATGGCTATATGACATCCCACTGTGTGGCTATATCATTTATCTAACCAGACCGCTACTAAGAGTCATTTAGGTTTTTTGACAAAATAATTAATACTGTGAAGAGCAAAGATAAATTATTTAAAATTGAATGAATGAAAAAGTATGAACATTTATCATTTTAAGATGTACAGTCAACTTGTCCTCCAAAGAAATTGCACAATTTGTGTTCCTGCCTATAGTATATGACAGTGATTCCAGATATCTTTGCCACTGTTGTGTATTACTGAGCTTTTTAATCCCTGTCAATCTGATAACCAAAAAATGTTCTCGTTTAAATTTGTATTCGAATAATAATAAAAATAAACTTTCATAGAGCAATTACTGTGTGTCAGATACTTTTCTGAGAACTTCACATATATTAACTTATCTAATACTCGTAACAGTCCCTTGAGGTAGATAATATTGCTATTATTATCCACATTTTACTGATGAGAAAACTGAAGCACAAGAAGGTTAGGGAACTTGATTACACTGATTGTTACAGAACATACAAACCCAAGCAGACTGACTCTAGAGGTTTACATTTTAAACAATATATTTTTTGTTCAGCTTCCCAAAAATATTTTCTTATGCTTAAAGCCATTTGTATATCTTTTGATATTAGCTACCTGGTTTTGTCCTCTGCCCATATTTTTGTTGGATTTTTGGTCTTACTCTTACCAAGTTACAAGATCTCTTTGTATATTAAGAAAATTAGCCCTTTATGATAAACATGTTATTCCCAAAAAAAGGTAAAACTGATACCTACCCTGTGACCTAGTCATCCTAAGTATTTAACCAAAAGAAATGAAAATATATGTCCATATAAAGACTCATACACTAATATAGCAGCTTTATTTGTAAATAAAACTGTAAATAACCCAAATGTTCATCAGCAAATGAATGATAAATTCTGGCATATCCATATAATGGAATATTACTACAAAAAAAATGAATGAATTATTTATACATGCAACAACAGAGAAGAATCTCAAAATAATTATGTTGAGTGAAAGAAGCCAGACCATAAAGAAAAGTACATACTGTGTAATTCCATTTATATAAAACTCTAGAAAATACAACACAATCAATCTGTAGTTACATTAAGTAGATCAATGGTTACTTTGAGATGGTGGAGTGTGGAGGGGCATGAAGGAAAGATAATACAGGGGCATGAAGAAACTTCCGGAGATGATGGGTACGGTCACTATCTTGAATGTGGTAATGATTTCAAATATATCAAAACTTACTAAATTGTGTAATTCACTATATGCCAGTTATAGTTATACCTCAGTGAAGCAGTTAGACAAAGGGACTCATAGTATATCGTACTGTTTTAGAAATTATCAAGAAATAGTGATATCTCCTGTTTGACTTATTTTATATTTATCATAGAGAACACAAAGAAGGCTGGGCACGGTGGCTCACGCCAGTAATCTCAGCACTTTGGGAGACCAAGGCAGGTGGATCACCTGAGGTCAGGAGTTCAAGACCAGCCTGGTAACATGACAAAACCCTGTCTCTACTAAAAATACAAAAATTAGCTAGGTGTGGTGAAACCCCGTCTCTACTAAAACACAAAAATTAGCTGGGCATGGTGGCACATGCCTATAGTCCCAGCTACTTGGGAGGCTGAGGCACAAGAATCGCTTGAACCCAGGAGGCGAAGGCTGCGGTGAGCCGAGATTGCACCACTGCACTCCAGCCTCAGTGACAGAGTGAGACTCTGTCTCAAAAAAAAGAATGCAAATACGAAATGTTACTAATTCAGCGTTGAAACACTATCGACTTCTTTTTTCAAAGTCACAGTTCAATTTGAGAGTGTCCTGATTCGTCTCAAGAACCAACTAAAACAACTCTTCCAGTTTTGGTGGACAGTGTACAATCAATTCAAAATAGAAATTTAATGCAGAGACTGAGAAACTACAATCATCATCAGTTATTCAATTTCAAATTATTGAGTACATCAAAATGGCCTAAGTCATTCATTCATTTATTTCACTAAGATACATTTGGAATCTGCTATGTACGAGGCACTGTTAAATACTAGGAATAAAGTGGCAATAGAATGTCGTGAAGATAAGACAATTTAAGAGCCTACCCTGAAGATAAACGACAATTTAAGAGCCAATCCGCTTTATGCTAAGTTAATGTTGTAAATGTGTACTTAAAGTTATACAAAAATGTTATTTTTTATTTGTATTCTATATTGCAGTGCCATATAGATGTTTGGGGGGAAAAAAAATGGGCCAGGGGTGGTGGCTCAAGCACTCCTGTAATCCCAATAGTTTGTATGACTGAGGTAGGCAGATCACCTGAGGTCAGGAGTTTGAGACTGGCCTGGCCAACATGGCAAAACCCTGTCTCTACTAAAAATAAAAACATTAGCCAGGTGTGGTATTGCCCACCTGCAGTCCCAGCTACTTGGGAGGCTGAGGCAGGAGAATCACTTGAACCCGGGAGGTGGAGGCTGCAGTGGGCCGAGATCGCACCACTGCACTCCAGCTTAAGCAACAGAATGAGCCCTGTCTCAAAAAAAAAAAAAAAAAAAAAAAAAAACAAGGTTCCACTGAAAACTACTAGACCACAAAATTTAACTCCCTTTAGGTTTTAATATGTGGTAATGCAAATACAATCACATCCCATGCCAAATAAAAAGTGGCTCTGAATTATCAATTTTTCATTATTTCAATTATTTGAGAGATACAGCATTAGTATATAATGCACATGTAGCTTCTAAAAATGAGTACATGAGTAGTGCTACACGATGAAGTACAATGTAAGATTTGCCAGCCAGTATACTCACCTCCCTAGTTGTGATTTGATGTTTTTCTACTCAAGGGTTCTAAGGCTTTATACTCGGTAAATTCACACATTTCCTGAGTGTCTTCAGAAACTTTATTTGTTTTAATTTAAGTAAAATAATAACTGGAAAACAGCAATTTACATTGCAGAGATGCCCCCACATGAAGAAGCAGTGAAAGCCTATCATATAACAGGAAGTCACTAGCTTCAGTGAAGAAGGCAAACAGATCTATGATATGGACCCAAACTTCCCCTGAGCAAAAGCCAATCAAAACAAAATATGACAACGCTACCTCGATTTTAAAACATGCTAAGTCTGGAACACCCACTGGGTATGACAAGTATTTTGTATGGGGAATGAAGAATATAGAACGCGAAGCTTATGACTATAAACTAATTTTACCAACAGCTCAATTAGATGTTGTCACAGACATACTTCTTAAACATGTTAAAATATATTCTATTTTATTTATTAAACTTTTTGGTGTTCATATGAATGTAACAAAGTAAAAAGTACACTACTGAGGTACAGTAAGTACATTTACTAGAATGTATCTCCTGATTTTTATTTCTAATGAGAAATTTCACTCTGAAATACACATTTTAAAATTATTTGCCACTTCTGAAGGCTAATGACAAAGACACTGGCAAATGCACTGAAAAACAACAAAAGGGAGACTCCAAAATTTAGAATATGGTGGTATTAAGAATGTAAGGATGATGGAAAAATCTTTTTATTTTTCAGTTTTAAAGTGGGTATATTACTATTATTTGCAAATTTTACAATACATCAGATGAAGACGAATGATCATATTGTTAAAGAAAAAAGTAGAAACTAAACATGGAAATTCTGCATAGGCTTTTTCTTATGCTATTAAGTGTTTCAACATTAGCTAAAATTCAACCACTGGGTCTCTAAATTTTAATTTCATTAAGTAGTTTTCAAGCCCCAGTAAAAGAGTCTTCAAGGGGCTTATAATCCTATTAAAAAAAAAAAAAACCTTACATATTATAAAGCAATTAATAACAGTATATGATATAGTACTAATAGATTACCAAACTGTTAGAAAAGAAAGAAAAATATCAGTGTTGGATAGAGGAACCTAAGATGACTTTAAAAAAAAAATGGATTAGGGGACGTCCTGAAAATCAGACTTTAGATGGGCTTAAAGAAAGACAGTATTCTCAGGATAAAAAAATATGAAGGTCATGAAGGCCAAAAAAAGCTCTTGATTTGTGTAAAGGATGACAGTGAATAAAATGGTTTACTGTTCCATTTTAGATTTAAACAACTGAATCATTTAGAAGTTAATAACCTTTGGGTTTTTTTGTTTGTTTTTTTGTTTGTCTGAGACACAGTTTCACTCTTGTTGCCCAGGCTGGAGTACACTGGTGCGATCTCAGCTCACTGCAACCTCCACCTCCCGGGCTCAAGTGATTCTGCTGCTTCAGCCTCCTAGCTGGGATTACAGGCACCCACTACCATGCTCAGCTAATTTTTGTATTTTCAGAAGTGACAGCGTTTCACCATAAAGGCCAGGCTGGTCTCAAACTCCTGACCTCAGGTGATCTGCCCACCTTGGCCTCCCAAAGTGCTGGGATTACAGGCATGAGTGGTGTCAGCTTTTGACATCAACTTTTTTTTTAGATATGCAGAAGAGAAACCACAAGCATTTGAACTTAATGATACTTATGCCATCATCTTTAAAAGCAACTTCAGTTAGTCTGTGATATTTCTAAAACAAGACTAAAATCTTGTTTCCTTTGGAATTGTGAATAAACTTTTAAAAAATCATCTAAGGCCAGGTATGGTGGCTCATGCCTACAATCCCATCACTTTGGGAGGCCAAGGCGGGCGGATCACTTTGAACTCAGGAACTGAAGACCAGCCTGGGCAACATGGCAAAGCCCCATCTCTACAAAAATACAAAAATTAGCTGAGCATGGAGAGGTTGCAGTGAGCCAAGATCACACCACTGCATGCCAGCCTGGGTGACAGAGTGAGATCCTGTCTCTAAAAAATAAAAAATCTAGTTAAATTATTTCATATTCTAATTTCAGATTTTGATTATCAGGAAGGTATCATTTTCCCTAATAGAATCTGATACTATATGAAGCCATAAGTATTATGAATAAGTGTGAATAAGTGCCCAAGAAAATGTTCTGCCAGTTGGAATTACAACCAATGAAGAAAATTTTTTAAATTTTTAAAATTGGAAAAGTCCTTAGAGGATAGCTTGATTAAACACTACTCAATCTATGCTTTAGTGGCTCAGTGAGTCAATGTTTACTCCATTCAAATTGTCTTCAGCCTGGGCAACACAGCAAGACCCCATCTCTTAAAAAAATAAAAAGTCTTCTTCATTATGAACCAATATTTTCCTTCCTCTAACTTTCATTCATTGTTCCTAGTTCCATCCTTCAGACTGCAATGCAAAAGATATGCTTAATTCTTCTTCCATGTGCCATCCCTTCATGTTTCACAGAATCCCAGATTTGAGTCAGGAAGAACATTAAATATCATCCAGTTACCCAATCTAAAAAGTATTATCATATACCTCAAGTCTTCTTTCTTCCATGCTAAACAGCCTCAATGTTTCAATTACTTTGCAACTATCTGTTTCAAGACTGCTTCATTCTGATTACTCTCCTCTCACTACATTGTTTATCAATGCCTACCTTAAAATGTGGCAAACAGAACAGAACTAAGCTAGATGCAGAGTACAAAATAAAAATCAACTGTTTTGGACAATATGCTTCAAAACAGTGTAGCTTAAGCAGGTGTTAGCTTTTGGGATAGTTATAATAAACCACTCACCAACTGTAGACAAATAAGGAGACACACCCAGGCACACACCTCTGCTTAAACACACACCTACTGCTGTTAGCCCTCCAAGATTCCCATCTTGTATTTGTGCAGACTTCTGAAAAAAAAATTCAATTATAGGCCTGTCTTTATCAAATATTTACACGTCAAATATAAAATCTTACAACACATTTCACAACAAGTATTTTCTTAATACAGTCTGTCATTTTAACTATTAGAAATAAGGCAGTAAGAGTGAGTGAAGATCCTGATTCTGTGCATATACCAGCATTCCCTTACAATTTTGAGAGTAACTGATAAAAATCTTACATAGGACATGATAACTTCTTGAGGCACACCACTAAGAATGTACTGTAGTTTAATTTTAACATAAGCCCAGTAATCATCAAGCTCTGGATATGGCCATTTAAGCAATTACTAATCCACCTACCTATGTAACTCTTGAGACCACATTTTCTATCTAGTCTAAAAAGGTATCATAAAAGGATGTCAAATGCTATATGTATAACCTTGAGGGTCCCTTTCCTCATCTGTAAAACAATAACTCAATGAGGCAACCTATGTAAAAGCATTTAATCCAGTGCCCAGCACGTAATTTAAAATCCAATAAATATAGTGATAATTTTATATATACTATGGCCAGAGTATCTTCTGACATACCTACTTACAGGTATAGTTCACTTATCCTATAAGAAAGGAAGTAAAGCTAGGTGTCATTACTTGTTCTTGTGAACCCATGCTGGTTCCGAGTGATCAGTGCCTTCTTTTGTAAGTACCAACAACACGTGTTCGATAATCTGTTTAAGAATTTGTTCAAGGAATGACAACAAGCTCATCACTCTATTGCTATTATCTGTAACCTTTACTCCTTTTCCCATATTGTACATACTTCAGCAGCCAAAATACTCTTTTATATATAGTAGGTCTTCAAAAAAACAGGTTAATTGAATTCCCTTTTAAAAAATCAGTATGAATTTCTTAGTTTTGACCAATATAACATGATTATATAAGATATGAACATTAGAGAAAGCTGAGTGAAGGGTATATGGCACACGGAAATCCTCTGTACTATCTTTGCAATTCTCCTATAAAGATATACTTCAAAATTGAACATTTTTTAAAAATCAAGATGATCTCTCCCCTCTGACAAATTCTTCAAATTCCCCAAATATTATTAATCACAATTAGATGTAAATTCTTTCAGTGGCCCTTACAGTTTTATAATCTATCCTTAGTAGGATACATGAATTCTAGTAAACAGGAACTCTTATAATACCCCTCACTTATCCTGGACTACATCAATGAGTTAGTATTCAGTAAATAATAGTCATCCCCAAATTTTAGTTTTTGAAATACGGGCCTTAAAAAGAATTTATTCCAGGGCTGGGCGCGGTGGCTCATGCCTGTAATCCTAGCACTTTGGAAGGCCAAAGTGGGTGGATCACAAGGTCAGGAGTTTGAGACCAGCCAGGCCAACATAGTGAAACCCCGTCTCTATTAAAAATACAAAAAAATTGGCCAGGCATGGTAGCAGGCACCTGTAATCTCAGCTACTCAGGAGGCTGAGGCAAGATAACTGCTTGAACCCGGGAGGCCGAGGTTGCAGAGAGCCGAGATCATGCCATTGTACTCCAGCCCGGGTGACAGTGTGAGACTCCGTCTTAAAAAAAAAAAAAAAAAAAGAATCTATCCCAAAAGCAAATACCTTTTCCCTTTTCCCTAAACCATTAAAATCCTGCAGAATCCAATTAAAATTTCTGACTCTTGTTGCTCAAACCATTTATCTAACAGTGACATTCAAGTCAAGCTCAGAAATATCTTTTATGTATGAGACAAATTACTAACATATATTATCATGAAAAATGTCTTAAAATATTTTTAAAATATGTTTATATTGAGGCTGATTGGTTTTTAAATTAGGTAAATAAAAGTTTAAGTAAATGAAGAATTTTATTTGCAATTATTCAAACTCAAATTTTCACTGTTAAACAGTAGTCATAGAAATTCTGCAAAAACTGTAACTGTCAAGCAAATGAATCCTAAAATGTTTAAGAATAAAGTATCTTTTCCCTAAATGTTCTCCTAAATACCTCCAAATAGCTTTCGTACTTCTAAAGAGTTCTTTCAGGTATCATCTGTCTAATTTTCAAAAACTTGGCTTTTCACTTTGGAATAATACTACACAATCAGTACTATAAACAGAAGTGCTATTGTCAAAGAACTGATCCAGTAATAAGGAGAGCTAAGGCCACTTGTCTTATAGAAGATTACTGCCAAATACTTTGCCAGACCCTGCTTTTCTTCCTTCTGGGCCAGTAGCCAGATACCAATCATAGCTAGACCCTTTCTAATTTTTAGTACACAAAACGGTACAAAATAACACATCCAAACCAGACAGTATTTTAATGAATGGTTTCCATAATTCATCTAATGTTTTGGCATATATACACACACATTACACGTATGCATGCACACACACAAATATATATACATACATTTATACACATACACATATACACATATTTATACACATATACATATACATGCATAGTCTATAATATGTTCAGAAGTATACATAAAAAACTGTTAACAGTGGCTGCTTCTGGGACAACTGTTTCTGTCTCTGAATTTTTTATGTTTTTCTAATAACTATGCAAAATGTTTTATCTATTAAAAGGAAAAACTACAATAAAGAACATTAATTCTAGTTAAAATATCTTTTACCAGGCCGGGCGCGGTGGCTCAAGCCTGTAATCCCAGCACTTTGGGAGGCCGAGACGGGCGGATCACAAGGTCAGGAGATCGAGACCATCCTGGCTAACACGGTGAAACCCCGTCTCTACTAAAAATACAAAAACTAGCCGGGTGAGGTGGCGGGCGCCTGTAGTCCCAGCTACTCGGGAGGCTGAGGCAGGAGAATGGTGTAAACCTGGGAGGCGGAGCTTGCAGTGAGCTGAGATCCGGCCACTGCACTCCAGCCTAGGTGACAGAATGAGACTCCGCCTCAAAAAAAAAAAAAAAAAAAAAAATCTTTTACCTTACGAGACAATGTCTGAGGCATTCTTTTAAAAATTGTTTTATTATAAATATTTTAACAACTAATTGTTTATGAAACAACTTACAATGTTTCAACTTCACTTATAATCGAAGAAAGACAAATTAAAGTAAGATATTTTGCTTATCAAATAGCAAAAGTTTTTTTAAAACTAATGTTCCATATTGGCATATAAATTAGCATCTTTCTAGAAAGCAATATGGCAATGTCTAATTTTTTTAAGGTCTTATCTTTTGATTGAATGTTTTTATTCCTATTCTTCAAACAGATCAGATATGGAGAAAGATTATGTACTAAGATTTTCATAAATGTTATTAGAGAGAAAAAATTATTTTAATACATTTGAAATAATATTATAATAAAAGATTAGTTAATTCATCTTTAATCATTTAGTGATCATCTAGCATGTGATAGGAACCATGTGAGCTTAAGAATTATGTGTGTATATGTGTGCGTATATATGGAGATACGTTTTATTATATATTTAAATGAAGCGCTTCACCAAAAAATGAATTTTTATGGTCACCAAAACACATGCACAAAATTGTTTATGGTAGCTTTGTTTCTAAGAACTAAACACTGGAAACAGCCCAAATGTCTGTCAACAGAAGACACAAATAGATACTCATACAATGAAATAATACAGAGCAATGAAAAAGAATTACTACTACTAACTCAAAAAACATGGATCTCACGGATGTGATGTTCAACAGAGGAAATTAGACATAAAAGAATGATTTGATTCCACTTATACGAATTTCAGGAATAAGCACAACTAATCTATAGTGATGGGGATCAGAAAATTGGTAACTTTTGTTAAGCAATGACTAAGAGAGAACAGGAAGAAGCTTCCAAGGTCCTGGAAATGTTCTCTATCTTGATCTGATTGTTGGTTACAAGTTTACATATGTAATTCATTAAGCTGTACACTTATGATTTGTGTACTTTATTGTATATGTTTTTTTCTTCAAGTCCTATCAAATTTTTTAAAAAATAGAATGGATAGGCCGGGTGCAGCGGCTCACACCTGTCATCCAAGCACTTTGGGAGGCTGAAGTGAGTGGATCACCTGAGGTCAGGAGTTTGAGACCAGCCTGACCAACATGGAGAAATCCCATCTCTACTAAAAATACAAAATTAGCTGGGCATGGTGGCACATGCCTGCAATCCCAGCTACTCAAGAGGCTGAGGCAGGAGAATCACTTGAATCCGAGAGGCTGCGGTTGTGGCTGCGGTGAGCCAGATCACGCCACTGCACGCCAGCCTGGACAACGAAAGTGAAACTCTGTCTCAAAAAAAAAAAAAAAAAAAAAAAAAAACGGAATAGATAGAATGGAAAGTTCCTCTTCCTCCATGCCTGCCAGCAAGAAAGAAAGAAAAGTAGAGATGAGAGGCTTAGATCAAACGATCTTTTAAGCTCCTGCTTTTAAAGTTCTACTGTCATTAATTCAACAAAAATTTGAGCACCTACTTTGTAAAAGGCACTGTTCTGTATGTTGGTGATATAGTATTGACTAAAATGGGTAAAAATTCCTATCCTGGAGGGTCTTATGTTTTTTAATTTTTCATTTAACTCTTTTTTTTGAGATAGGGTCTTACTTTTTTGCCCAGGCTGATCTCAAACTCCCGGGCTCAAGCAATCCTCTAACCTCAGCCTCCCAGGTAGGTGGGACTACAGGCGTGCATCACTGTGTCACCGGCTCTTACATATTTTTTAGTAGGGGTAGAAAGACAATAAAAATCTAGAGTACTTTGGATAGTGAAAAGCACAAAAAAGAAACAAAGCAGGCAAGAAGGACAGGAAGAGTATGTGTGGAAGAGATACTGTCATTTTAAACAAGATGACCAGTCAAGTTCTCAGATAAAGGATGATACTTTAATTAAGACCTGAAGGAAGTGAGGGAGGGAGACATTTGGATATCTGAAAGAACATGTTACAGATCTTATGAAACAGTGAGGAGTGTGGCTGAAGGAAAGTGAGGAAGGTAAGATTAGTAAAAGCTGAGATAATTTAAAAAAAAAAAAAATTCCCAAGTCTTTTTCTCCTTTCACACCATTCCAACTCTTCACTTAAAGACTTAAATAGAAACTTTTCTATATAGAAATTTCTGTAACCACTAGCCCAGCCCACATTTATCCAATCTTCTGAGCTGCTAAAGCTGTACTACTCGTGGTTATCTTTATATACTACCTTGCAATTAGATATATACTGCCTTCCGCTCCCAAACAGACCAAGCTTCTTTATGGCAGTGACTAGATTTTATGCATTTCTGTATTCCTAGTAGCCCATGGTTGGCACTTAAATGATAACTGGTAAGACTGGTGCTAATAACAATTCAGCAGGCATAATATCAGTAAACTGTGGACAAATTTTAAGAAAGAAAAAGAGGAAGAAAAGGAACCAAGATTAGGGAACCATGTGCATAAAGGCACTGGCGTGTCTCCATGTGTCATGATCCAAAGTCAGGATTTTCTCTGATTGTCCTTAAGACTCTCAGATCCTCAACATTACTTTTATAAAAAGTCATTCTAGGCTTTTTTTTTTCCCCTTGAGGGTGAAAATCAGGCATCTGGTATCTCTTTCAAGTAATACTTTTTTGCTTTGTTTTGTTTTGTTTGAGACAGAGTCTCACATTGTCACCTAGGCTGGAGTGTCTGGAGTGCAGTGGTGTGATCTCAGCTCACTGCAACCTCTGCATCCCAGGTCAAGCGATTCTCCTGCCTCAGCCTCCTGAGTAGCTGGGATTACACGTGCGCGCCACCGTGCCTGGTTAATTTTTGTATTTTTAGTAGAGATGGGGTTTCGCCATGTTGGCCAGGCTGGTCTTGAACTCCTGACCTCAAGTGATCCACCCGCCTCGGCCTCCCAAGGTGCTGGGATTACAGGTGTGAGCTATCGCACCTGGCCTTTTTTTTTTTTTTTTTTTTTTTTTTGAGACAGTCTAGGTCTGTTGGCCAGGCTGGACAATCTCGGCTCACTGCAACTTCCGTCTCCCAGGCCCAAGCAATTCTCCTGCCTCAGCCTCCCAAATAGCTGGATTATAGGCGTGTGCCACCATGCCCGGCTAATTTTTGTATTTTTAGTAGAGACGGGGTTTCACCATGTTAGCTAGGCTGGTCCTGAACTCCTGACTTCAGGTAATCTGCCCGCCTCGGCCTCCCAAAGTGCTGGGATTAGAGGCATGAGCCACCATGCCTGGCCTCAAGTAATAGTTTTATAACACCAGTGTTCACAACCAGCTTAACAAAGAAAATCTTATAGACCAACTAACTGTGTGATCTTCAGCACACCATTCCACCACTCTTGCATATGTGTTTCCTCATATGCTAAAGGAAGGAGTTGGATTAAATGGTCTCTAAAGTCCAATCAATCTCAAATTGTCTACTTTAGCTTTTTTGGACGAATTGAATGGACAAACCTTACAACTTACTTCTTCAATTTACAAAATGAATTAAATATCTGTTACTCATTTTAAACACTGAATAAGCAGTCATATTCAGAAAACAATGTAGTATTAGAAAAAGCACAGAATCTGGAGACAGTGAGACCTACATGTAGTCATAGTCTGCATCTTAGTAGATAATGACACTGAGCAAATTATTAAATGATCAGGATTTATTTTGAAAATTAAAGGCAATGTATGTAAAGCAATTATTAAAGCCTAAATAAAAACCTGCACACATCAGCTACTATCATTTTCCAAGTAAAAAGCAGCCAAGGTAAAACAGCTACCAAATAATGATGTCCAAGATTTAAAACACCCAAACTAGTTAATATCTCTCCTAGCAATTTTAGAGATAAGGATTAGTAGTTGCCTCAAAATTCTACAAGACTTTTCTGCAAGTTTAACAGAATAACCCTCACCTCTTAAAGTGCTACAAGTCTTATTTCTTAAACACAAAGCTAAGAACTACCATTCTCATATCAGCTTGTGGTCACAGGGCAAGAGAATAAGATACTTTAGAAGCCCCCAAATTTTACGAAAACAGGACAAGACTGAGATTTGAGTTTAACTCATTTCTGACATCATGAACACATCAATCTTGGTATTGAGTAAAACATGTAATGATAGCCAACTATGTGTAAATAAGCAACAGGAAGTCAAAAATAATAAGACAAATATAAACCTGCCTTTGAGTCCAGGAGGAAAGAGAGACATAATTACTACACATTAGTAAACACAAAAGAATGAATGAACATGATACAGTGAGTATATAACACCTAGGGTCGGGAAGAGGGAGGACCAGAAGAGTTAAAAAGGAGACAGTAAAGAAAGAAAAGAAAAAATGGTAATTAAAAAAAAAAGCTAAAAAAAAGCTTAAAAAAAAAAAAAAGCACACAGTGCTTACGTTGTATCTTAAAAAAATCAGTAGACTTTGTCAGCAAGACAAAAGAAGGAAAGGCATTCTAAACAGTGGAGAGAACATATGTGAAGGCTCTGAGTCAGGAAACAGTATGGCTCATTCAGTAAACTGCTCGTATTAGTACAAGTGGAGCTTCAGATTTATGGTGGGGTAAATGCATAAGATTAGCCAGATGATGAAAGGCCTTGTAATGATAGAGACTTGGGCTGATAAAGTATGGGCTTTAAAAAAGAAGGGCAGGGAGAGAGAGCATCAGGAAGAGAACAGCTAATGGATGCTGGGCTTTATACCTGGGTGATGGGATGATCTGTGCAGTAAACCACTACGGCACATGTTTACCTGTATCACAAACCTGCCCATTCTGCACATGTACCCCTGAACTTAAAAGTTGAAAGATAAAGAAATAAATCTGAGTAACATTTCTAAGAAAGAAAGAGAAAAGAAACAAGAAAAGAAGCAATGAATAGATTTGGATAGATTTGCACTTTAGAAAAAATCACCTTGGCAGTAGTGTAAGGATGGATTAAGGGGGGCAAGACTGGAGGCAACCACTAGAGACCTCATTCTATATCCAGAGTTAAGTAAGGACATATTATTATATAGATAATCTACTAAAGAACCAGGGACTGGAACTAAAAATAATAATGCTTTAACGGATAAAGCTAAATTATCCAAAGAAAATCATTCACCTTCATGAATCTATATTCTAGAATTAAATACTTGCCATGTATCTTTAAAAAAAGAGGCTTCTAAAATTAGGCATAATATGTAAAAATTACATGGAACTAGTTGTATCCTGAGAACTAGCTACTCTTAAGGTATCTCTTCCTTTTTGTACATATAATACTTCAGACTTGCAACATAAAAACTATATGTATAAGTGTGTGTACACATATCTTTGTATACATATATTTTACATATTATACATATTATATACATATATGACATGTATATAACAGCATACACATGTCATATACGTATATATGATCAAAGCAAAAGTATATATTATATATAAAATGTATGTAAGTATAATTCATATATGTATATACGAAAACTGGGGCCCTGAAAGACTAAGGAATTATCCAAGGACACACCATGAGTAGCACAGTGAAGACTGGAATTCATGTCTTATGATTTCCTTTCTAGAAACTGCTTTAGCATATCATATTTATGATTCTAGGACTCTGAATGATAATTCAAAAGACACTTTGGTACTGTCATTTTCAGCAGTGTAATAATGAAACCATAAAATTATTTTTATGGTTCGTATGCTTCACAAGCAAAATATATCAGATGTGTTTGACAAAAAGAAATTTCCTGAAGTCTGCACCACAATAAGAATACCTATTCCCCCACCCTATTGTCCTCTAGGATATCTAAAAACGTCCTTTTTCAAACTCAGGAAAAAATTAAATTTGATAAAAGAAAATCCTAAAATTAATTTATCTTTACATAATTAAATATCCAACAACCTTAACATGTTTTAACCTTTTACTTAGGTCTATGTCTTTTCTTATTTTGTTGTGCTGCCCACCCCACCCTACAAACCCTTATAATTTTCAGATACTTGAAATACTCTTTTCCTTCATTAGTATACACAGGTGCAAGTGGCAACACTGACAAAAGCCTTATAAACACTGTACATTTCACCAATTTGCACAGTGACTGAAATGTTTTAATTTTGGGGTTTCTCTAACTTGTACTTAAAAGTAATGTCTGCTCATTGAAATAGATTCAAGTAATATATTGAAATAGATTCAAGTAATATAAAACTATAAAACTAAACTGCTCTCTTCTATGCCTCTGCAACTCCCTCCTGAAGAATTCAAACATGGTTAAGTCTGATGTGTATCCTTATAGACTTTTGTATGCTTACATAGCACAAGCATCTACAAAGAATCAACATATATTTAATACCTAAAACTCTACTGATTGTAATTTAATCTTTCTTTAATAATTTAGAAGGCAGTTAACTATTTTGCTTGGTTTCTGATTATCACAACAGACATCAATTGTATCATCATTCAGGGGTTACTAAAAAAAAGAGAGCTGAATCTCAAGTACCTTCTGTATTTCTTCCTTAGCAGTATCACAATTTTTAACTGTATTTATTTGTTGCCTTCCTCTCTCTCTTGACTTAAAGGGGAAAGCCACATGACAGCTTTAATCAGTGTACCTCCAGAGCTGTGACACATAGCAGATAATCAAATATTTGTTGACTTATCAGTCTATTTCTTACTTAGAAATGATGAAAGCTGATGTAAAAAAAAAAAAAAAGGTTCTGAAACCTGCTTAATTTGTTCTTTGTCTTTATCTCAAAAATAGGAAAAATAAGATCTGCTTACAGGTTTGGGGGTTGTCATTCCAACCAAATATCTGCTCAAGCAATCAGTTGTGACAGCTGTATATGTCAACCAGGTATTTTGGTCTGAATAGAAACAACAACAAAACTTATATTAACCCCTTCAAAGTATTAAATATTGCTGTGCGGGATTCCCTTGTTTTTCAAAACGATGTAAAATTCCAAAATTAGGTACATTATCCCTAATCTGTCTGGTTCTAAGATCAGAAGAAATGACATATTTTTAAAAATTGTATCTAAGAGGCCTGGCATGGTGACTCACACCTGTAAATCCCAGCACTTTGGGAGGCTGGGGCTGAAGGATCACTTGAGGCCAAGAGTTCAAGACCAGACTGCACAACAGCGCAAGATTTTGTCTTTAATTAATTGAATAAATAAAAAAATTAGGCATGATGGCATATGTATGTAGTTCCAGCTACTCTACTGGGGGTGGGGGTGGGAAGCTGAACTGGGAGAGCTGCTTGAGCTCTGGAGGTCCAGGCTGCAGTGAGCCATGGTAGCGATGCTACAATCCAGCCTAGAAGGCGGAATGAGTCCCTGTTTCAAAACAAACAAACCAAAAAACGAGAGAAAAAAAAAAAACTGACACGAAGAAAAATAAGGCAGGCAAAATTATTTGCTTTGGTATACTCAAATTTGTCTGTTAACCCCAGATTACACATCTACAGAATAGCTCTGAGTACGGACTTCACTGCCTGCCCCATTAAATTTCATCTACAGGCCTCTGTGATAGAGTAACTAACCAAAAGAAACATCAGGCAAACACACAGACTTTCTGACCTATACGTTGTTTTTTGTTTTGTTTTTTAACCAATACACATCATACAGGTCATTTTATTTAAATTCCACCTAAGCCTACGCTAGTTACCAAAACCTCTATAATATCCAAGGCTAAATACACTTTTACAATACAATGAAACTGTTAAGCAGGATTTTCTAAAAGAGCTCGATTAACCATCCTTACAGGTCGCAGAAAAAGCTTTTGCAGAGCTCTAGCTTTGGGATTTCAAATTCCAATGTTTTCTGGAGGCTGAATTTGACGTTAACCCTCTCTACAAATGCTTTTCAAAGGACAGAAAGAAGCCAGACAGAACACGCTTCCCAGCACTATTTGACTGTGCCTAACACTCACTCAGGCAAGACTTCAGAACAGATCTAATAATGCAGGATCAGCAAAGCAGACCACCACCTAGGAAAGCAAGCCAAAATCAGTCTTCCCCACCCTCAACAGATTTCAGTTGCTCAGGAGCGGTACCCACGCTCAACCTGCGGACACCGGCCTCCTAAAGAACCTGCAGACCAAATACCCACCTAAGGTGCTGCCACTCTAGCTCCCGGAGCTCCAGCGAGACCAGCGCGCCCCCACAGGGATCCCGGGGCAGAGAAAAGAAAACTGCAGAACAAACGCACTGCTTCTTCAACTAGGCAACAAACACCGATCAATCCTCCAACTAAGCATTGAGTAAATCTCATCCAGAGAGAAGGAGACCTGAACAAAAACGTTTCAGGATGTTGCCCAGCCGCAGACTGGGCAAGCTCGCGGTAGCACTAAAGCCCTCTCCCGCCCTCAGCGTACCCAGCGCCCACCGAGCCGCGCCCACCCGAGAGATCGCCCGGGGGCCAGCTAACTCGCCCTGTCGCCCCCAAAAGACTGGAGACCATGCCAGGTTACCGCCCCCCTCCGGGCAAAGCAGAAACCCCGGCACAGACGCTGGTCGCCGCCGTACACCCTCAGCCCCCAACAATCCCCCAAGGCGGCCCCGACCCCGTGGAACGGATACATCGCTCTCTTACCCAGAGACACCGATGAACAGACCCCTCTCCCCAGAACCCGGACACACTGCTTCTTCATCCCAGCAATGCAAAACGGACGCCCACGCCCGCTCAAAGAACACCCAAGACCCCGATGACCTGCCTCCAGTGACCAGGTTTACACCGGTGTAAACCTTGCTAAACTGCATTCTCTGCCCCAAAGAGCTTGGGACCCAGATAAAAGGACCTCTTGTCCAGGAACCCCGCTACACCACCTCAAAGAAGCTCAAGACCCTGATAAATCTCCCTCGACGTCAAAGACCCAGGACCCCGTGTGCCGCCACCCACCCCCACCTCAAGCCAGAAGAGCCCCCAGGACCCCAATACATTGCCCCCTCACCTCGGGAGCTCCGACACCCGCTACACCGCCCTTGGGCGCCCGCGCCCGGATCCCACTGCACCGCCTCCTCGACCCCCGCACTCCCAAACCCCGCCAAGCCTCGCGCCCACCAGGCAGTGCCGCGCAGCCCCCGGAGCCGCCCCCGTCAGGAGCCCGCCTGCTCCGGCTGCTCCGTGTCCCCGCTCCCGACCGCTCCTCAGCGGAGACGCGCTCCGGACTCTCTAACCTGAGCAGCGTCGGAAGGCGAGCAGACCCGGGAGCCCTGAGGAAGAGAAGGAGACAGCAAAGAAGGGGTGGCTCAGGCCTGCGGTGCCGCAGCTCCAGCCTCTCAGCAAGGAAGCGCTTGTGTGAGGAGAGCCCTCCCGCTCCGCGCGCAGCCGGGAGACCGAGCCACCGCCGTGCCCGCAGCTCTTCCCGCGAGATCCCAGCCACGGCAAGGGGCGGGGCCACGGCAAGGGGCGGGGGGGGGGCGGTGGCGGCAGCGGCAGCTCCTCGAGTGACAGTCCTGGCAGCCTGTCGGCGGCAGGACGGGAGGCAGGACTTGTAGTCTACTACGACCAATTGTAAAAAAGGAAAGGTGGTTCTCCCCGCCCCTTCTCCGCCCCTCCTCTTCTTCGCTCCTCCTTAATAAACTGTGAGCAAAGGTAGTAGTGACCAGAAGTAGTAGGAGGCAGTGGACGTTAGCGGCAAGGTAGCTCTAATGACGTGACGTGCTTGGTTTGTGTGTGGTCCTGCTAGGCCGCCGTAGATACACCTGGTTTGGGGAAGAGGCTGGTCTTCATACCGGTGTAAACCGAGGTGCGGTTACCCTTGGTTACAGCGCCACCCGAAGTGCGCAGGGGGTTTCCATCTTCCAGGTGGAAGGCCCACCCACTCCGGTTACCTGCGTCTAAACCTCCATGTAATTCCTTTCCCCGATTTGGGCTCTCCTTCCTCTCCACCTCAAACAGGGCACCATTGTTAAGATGCCCATGTTTTCCAAACCCCAACCCAGGACATCTGGTCTGACAAAGGACTCATCTGATGACTGCATTTATTTCTACTTACAGCTTTCCAGAAGAGTGAAAAGCAAATCTCGAGTTACCAGCGTAACAAATTCCAAAATTACATGAAAAGTCGCACCTTTGTAGACCCCAGTGCCGAGGAGTATTTGGCACACGCAGGGCACTGAATAATATGAAAGGAATGAATTAAGACTGTTATACCTTATTTTATGAAATCTGGACCTGGACCCAGAAAATTCGACTTTCCTAGCCTTTCCTCTATAACGGCAGCCAATGGCTTCACTCTTAAATCCAGTCTCTTCATTATTATGCCTATCCTGTACCTTCATTCATCTTACCCTCTTCACTTCCTTACTTACAGCAAGAAGTGCCCTTTCTCCTCAAGGTTAAACCCTGCACCTGTGCCCTGGATCCCAGCCATTCCCAGATTTTATTCGGCTATTCTTTCTTTCCCCATTATTAATTTCTTCCTCTATTCTAAATCTTTCTCCCACAAACGTGGTCTCGCCCGTCCTTTGAACAGAACAGTCATCCAATCTCTTCCACCCAAACTACCTTCTCCTTTCTCCTAGGAATCACACTTCTTGAGAAACATTGTATTTGCTGCTGGGCACTGTGGCTCATGCCTGTAATCCCAGCACTTTGGGAGGCCGAGGTAGGAGGATTGCTTGAGCTCAGGAGTTCAAAACCAGTCTGGGAACATAAAGAGACTCCCGTATCTACAAAAATAAAAATAAAAAATTAGCCGGGTGTGGTGGCACACACCTATAGTTCCAGCTATTCGAGACGGGGAGGGGGGCAGGGTGTGGGCTGAGATGGGAGGATGGCTTGAGTCTGGGAGGTGGAGGCTGCAGTGTACTGTAACCGAGCCACTGCATTGAGCCACAGATTGAGGCCCTGTCCCTAAGTAAATAATAAAAATATATTTGCTGTCTCCACTTTCTCATCTCTTATTTTTCCCACTACAATGTTGCTTTTGCTCACACAATCTGCTATTCTCTCAATGGTTACAAAAGACCTCTTTCCTCCTGGAAGAATGGTCTATTTTGGGGTATCTTTCCTGTGACCTCTCTCACGTTATTGACAATGCTGACATCTCTTCCCTTAGTAGCTGCCTAACTACATTCTCCTGATTCTTTGGCAACTCTCTCTCTCTTTTTTTTTTTTCCCTGTCCCTTGTGCTTGTTTGAAAACTTGCATATTTATATCTCCTTATCTTATAGCCACACCTTGTGCATGATATGAAAAATGGCCACACACAGTTGCACACTTTGAGTGCCAATAAGTGGGTGAGACAAAAGCTGTTAGAAGAGTCCAGAGGAGGAGACATGGCTGTGGGGCTTGATCTGGTCATGAAACAGTAGGTTGGCCATATAAATGCAAGGCAGAAACAGAGGCCTTTCAGAGGAGAAAAATAATGTGAACCTGAGCACAGAGAAAAGGATGTGGGCTGAGCCTGGGCTGTAGGTCGACAGGTTTGACAGATAGAAGATTCCTGCAGAAGAGTAGCGGGAGGTAAGATTAGAGAAAAACCAAATAGTAAAAGGCCTTAAAAATCAGGCCAAGCTGATTTGACTTGGATTCTAAATTAAATGGGGAGCCGGGACCAATTTTGAATTTGTAGGTACCATGAGAAGGCTACACATGGAGACCCACATACTAAATGTCTAAATATGTAAAAGTTAAAAAGCTAACAAACGGTGAACTAAAAGCACTATATCCTTTCACCTTGACAAATACACTTTCATAACAACTTGGAAGACCCAGTTTGAACTGAGAATTCTGAGACTTCTCAGAGCTCCTTGCTGGAACGAGGCAGGTCAGAGAGAGCTGGTCCCCACATGAAGCAGCCTTTACCCTTTGCTTCCCATGGTCCCTTCAGCCCTGCAGTGCCAGGTACCCTCCATTCCATGGACACTCTAGCCCACATGTCCAAATTCTGTCTTCACTTTCACCCCTCCAAAACAGTCATTTCTTGGCTATTCCACAGGTCCAGGGGTGCATATCTCAGAATCTAGGGGAGAAGCCTACGCAGGCTCTGGAAGTGGTTCAGGGCCATTTGGGCAGGGAATGCTGGCTCCTGGGTACCTGATGTGAGATCTGAAGGGGTACAGTCACCTCAAGGTGGACACATTTCTTAGCTTAATGGACTCCTCAGATGTAGGAGCACAGCTGGGGAAGAGCCAGAGCAGAGCCTTTAAAGGGAAGCCCTGCCTGTCTGCATTTAAATGTGGTACCAGCAGAGCCACTGAATTTCTTGGTAGAGTAATGACATGTAGAGTTGATCTATTTCTTGAAGTATAAATATGTTCATTTTCTATGTTTCCCACCCCCTCTGCCCTTGCATGGGTGTCTTAATAGCAAGAATGTACTGGAAAGACTCTATCCTCATGTGACATCTTTTCTCCAATGCTCAATTTCACAAATTATACCATTCTATGATTCCCTTATTAATTAGTGCATCAGAAACCTGGTAGTATCTAAATGTGAGAAAATAGAAAAGCTATGAAGTGCTCTCAGCCTGGAATCAAGCTTGGAACACTTACATTTGACTTCTAGATGAAGATGCTTTGGAAGTAGAAGCTTCTGAAGAGGCCCATTTGAAGGGTACACAGGCAGTAAGAGTACTCAAAAGGCAGTGAGCCACCACGGAGGGGGGCACCCCTCTCACCATCTGTCTTTATGGTGCGATGTTTCACTCTGTGGTCTGACAGTCATGCTCTGTTCCCACAACCTCTCCATCTGGTACCAAGTGCTCCCTTCCTCATGTTGTGCACTTAGAGCCACCAAGGGGCCAGAACCACTGTGGTCTTTGTTTTAGCTATCCAAGCCTAGAATTCTGCCTATGGATCCTGCACATCTCTCAACGATGCTGCGGATAATTTTAGTGTGAGGCTTTGGCACTTGCTTGATCCCAGAACCGGGATCTACTTGTAGCCTCACTGTTGCCATCTGTGACTGGCCTTTGCCAACCTGCAGAACAGAACTAGCTAGCTTCTTACTCAGGTCTTACCATCTGCTGCCTGCATTCTGACCTATTAGTTTAAGTGAGTACAGCCAAGCAGTTCTATCCCTGTTCAGAAGCCTTCCTGGTGTCCCATTCTCTGAGCACTCCCCGAGTAAAGCTGCCTCCTGGCCACTGCATATTCACAAGGGCACAGAAGACAGTATTGTTTGAAAATCTGGCTCTCTCAGACTGAATTTCCACTTCATCTTTTTAGAACTTTGGGGAGCACCTATTTTGTTAGGTTGGAAGCATGAAATTCTGTGTAAATTACCCCAAGACTGAAGGAACAGTACTTATCTGTCCATTTGCTGACTAAACCCCTGACCTTGGTTGGTTTGTTCATCGGTTTGTGTTTTGCAGATAGCCCATTATAAAGGAGGGAAATCAAAACAACAGTGGCAGTTTAAAAATATGTCCCCAAATTATTTGATATACCATCTCTCAAAAAGTGAGGCTCAATTCCCCTCCCCCTGAGTGTGGGCTACACCTAGTGACTCACTTCTAGCAAGTAGAATGTGGCCAAAGTGACTGCTTCTGAGACAAGGCCATAAGAAGCTTTGCAGCTTCTTCCTTGGTCTCTCTCTTTGATCACTCACTCTGGAGGGAGCTAGCTGCCATGCCATAAGCCCCTTCAAGCAGGGGTCTCCATGAGCAAGAAACTTAGGCTTCCAGCCAATACCCATGTGAATGAGCCATCTTGAAAACCCCAGTCCAGCCCCAGCAAAGCCTTTGGATGACTACAGCCCCAGGCCAACACTTGACATGACTTCATGAGACATCCTGATCCAGAACCACCTAGCTAAACCTCTCCCAGATTCCACGCAGAAAATGTGTGAGATAATACATGTTTATTGTTGAACATGTTTATTATGAAGTACTTCATGTTGGGATCACCTTTTACATAGCAATAGATAGCTAATACAAGTGGTTGAGCATATTTCGGTCTACTACTCCAGGACAACAGAGGTAAAAACTTACATCCTTCTAATCATCAGGCCCTAATGTTATGTAAAGAGCAAAGGACGATGGATTCGTAGCCATAACTCTCTACATCTGAAACTCAAGTGGAACTGCACCGAAAGAAAGTAGAAGCAACAATTTCTTGGTGGAAACAATGATTCCAGTGCCTTCAGACTCTTCAAAGCATCACAGCAATTAGAGATAACAATAACATTTGGAGATCGTTAATAGTAGGTCTTGAGGAACAGAGAAAATTTTCTCTCTTCAAAGCGTAGAATGCTTCACAACCATACCATTTTCATCTAGTCTTGTGGGAAAGTATGTTTCTATGAAAACAGAGGAGAAAACCCTTACCCATCCATATTAGCTAAGAATAAAAAGTTGAAAATTCCATCTATAAGGACTCTGTCAATATAGAATTCACATCCTGGCAACAATAAAGTGCCCATGTGAAAGCAAGAGGTGTTTGACAGCAAGAAGATTGAAATGCTTTCTGAATATAATACTATGTTTCTGAAGTCTTATCGTTGTGAATTAAAATTCAGTGACAGAATGATTACTTTATTAAGTTAAAAATGAGGAAAATTCCCATAAAAAGGAGACCAGCTGACTGAGTTATGTACATTGCCTGTATAACTTCATTTTACATATATAAGAGCCATATACATGGGCCACACATACAAAGAGTCGAATGATTTCCAAATTGACCAGGAGATAACTTATAGCTAAGAAAATATATTTGGATACATTTGAATCTCCATGATTCAAATGCCATAACACAGATGTTTTGACCTTCAATTTCCTTTAGCAGTGAGGGCAAATTTAAGTTTTTGAACCACACAATCCCAGAGAAAATCTGAGTCTTCCACTCTTCCCTCAACCCCTCATTCTTAAATATAATGAACAAATACTTATTGGATGACTCCTATGTGTAAGAATGCAAGTATAAGCTACGGATCTTGCCAGAAGCTGTAGGAAGAAGGAAGCAGATGGAGAGAGGACTTCCCCCAGAGATAGAAAAAACTTCCACTCCTGGAGCCCATGGGTGGGGTCAGCCTTATGGAACTGCATGAATGGAGCATGAGACGTGGGTGGTTCCCCAAAGGAAAACTGAGATACTGTTATCATAGGAATAGGTAAAATATCTCAATTTTCCTTTGAGGGGCTGGGGGAGAATTCATGCAGACTAAATGAAAATTTGAAATACACAGTACCTTGCATGTATTAACAGTAAGTTCTCATTTTTACTCAGAGCAATTTGAGATCAGTGTCACCACTTGCTCCTAAAAGAGTCCTAACACTAGTGGCCTAAGACTACTGCATAGAGAGATGGAATATGAGTTGTTCTCTCACAATGGATAGAAGTTTTATAAACAGAAGGACAGGAGGTGCTTCTGGGTAGAGAAAATAATGTAAACAAAAGCTTAAAGTCAGTGAGTGAAAATGTCTGGTGGAATGAACAATTCATCTTAGAAAGGAAGTTAATACAGAAATAGAGGTCAGGATCAACATACAAAAGGGCTTAAAGAAGGCCAGGTGGAGTCTGAACTTTATTCTGTAGAGTCTGAACTTGATTCAGTAGCCAACTCCAATCCATCAGAGGCTTTTGAGCGGAAGAATGACCTGGTCAAACAAGAGTTAAGGGGAAGATTAATCTGGCATGATCTCACGAGTTGAAGTGGGGAAATTCCAGGCATGAGACAATGAGGGCACAGCCCAAGTAGAGATTCTGTCCAAGATGGAATTACCTTCACAGTAGGTGACCACTGAGCAAGGCAGAGCTAATCAGCTTATTACCATCAAGGGGTCTCTTGATGAAATTTTGATTTAGAGCTAGTATTTAAGATTGGTCATGTATACATTCCACAGATATTTACTATGAGCCCAGCACTCTGATAGATGTTTGATACAAAAATAATAGACAAGACAGTGTGAAGACTAAAATTAATGAAGTATACTTCTGTGAAATAAATAACTAAGCACAACTATGAGAAGTGCTATGAAAATTACTGCATGCTCAAAAGCCCATCAATGATATACTGGACAAAGAAAATATGGCACATATACACCATGGAATACTACACAGTCATTAAAAAGGATGAGTTTATGTCCTTTGCAGGGACATGGATGAAGCTGGAGGCCATCATTCTCAGCAAACTAACACAAGAACAGAAAACCAAACACAGCATGTTCTCACTCATAAGTGGGAGTTGAACAGTGAGAACACTTGGACACAAGGAGGGGAACATCACACACCAGGGCCTGTTGGGGGGTGGGAGGCTAGGGGAGGGATAGCATTAAGAAAAATACCTAATGTAAATGACGGGTTGATGGGTGCACCAAACCTCCACAGCACGTGTATACGTATGTAACAAACCTGCACGTTCTGCACATGTATCCCAAAACTTAAAGTATAATATTTTAAAAAAAAGAAAAGAAAAGAAAATTATTGATGCTATCAGATCATGTATCAGGGGGCCTAATCCCAGTCTCATTAGGTCCCTGAGAGTTAGTGAATGCTTGTCAGAAGAAGTAACATCCAAGATGAGACGTGAAGCAGGAGTAGGAGTTAGCATGGTGAAGGAGGTTGACAAGTAGAACACTCCAAGCAGAAGCATGCTAAGATTAGATGGTATTTTGATCAAAGATCTGACAAAATTCCAATGTGGCTTTCCTCCAATGACACAGAAAGAGTCTAAAGAGTTAGGTAGGAGGCAGGATTATGCAGGGTCTTGTGTGCTATGGAAAAGGCTTTGGGACTTTATCCTAATAGCAATGTTGGCATGTTTTTCTGAGGTTGATCAATTCCGTTATCTGTTCTGATTATACAAGAAAGCCAAGGAAAGGACCAATCTCATGCATATTCCAAGTAGGTGGTCAACAGATGGTGTGACTCTAAGGTTTTGGAAAAGGGCTTCTACTTTGAAAATATCTCCCATGCTTGCAAACTGATGTCTAAAATTTCTTGAACAGGGAATCATTTGATGCAACAACAAAAGATTAAATTAAAGCAACTTACATTTACACCAAAGTGCAAACAATTCACAGCTCAAATTTCCTGAGAATAGGTTTTGAGGTCACAGGGAAGTGAAGGACAGGAGGAAATCTGATACCTAAAGTAGGAAGAAGAAAAGTTACAGAGACGGAAAAGATGCACACAAAAGAAATATTAGTGGCACCAGAGAGAATACCTGGTACATAGTACGTGCTCAACAAATATTTGTAGGAAGAAATGAAAGGAAGATATAGAGCTCATAATTTTATGAAGACTTGTTTTCTATTTCACATAAGCACGCTGGCTCTTTTCTCCCTCGGCCCACACATATCATGTACTGAGAAGACCAAGGCCAAGGAAAATAGAGAACAGAGCACAAATCCATTTTCCAAGCCAAGTGTGGTGGTTCATACCTGTAATTCCAGCTACTCAGAAGGCTGAGGCAGGAGGATCACAGGAGGTCAAGGCTACAGTGAGCTATGATTGTGCCACTGCACTCCAACCTGGGTGACAAAGTGAGACCCTGTCTCTAACATATACAGTATACATATAAATTTTCCAAAAGGTCTCAGAATGCATAGTTTGTAACTCACTATCCAGGGACTATAAGATAAAACTCTGGCCTTGCCTTCCAATAAGAAAGACATCTTTGCTTTCAAAGTGTATAACGAGAGAGAGAGAGAGAGAGAGAGAGAGAGAGAGAGAGAGAGAGAGAGAGAGAGAGAGAACTTTCTCCCCAGAAAGACTGGGAACCTGGAGAGTGAACAGGGATGAAGCCCCATGAAACTGGTGAACGGATAACCATGGGCAGACACTACATCTTTGTGCCTGCAAGGTGGAAGCCCAGCACCAAGATGCTGGTGACCCTCCATCTCTGAGGCGTCACTTGCAAAAGCCACTGCTTTTCTTCTGACATTTCTTTGGAAGCCCCTGGAACAAACTGTTCATTAGCAACACCCAAAGGTTTTCTTTAAATGGCCATATTGAATCATTATTATTGACCAACAGTCATCCATACCTGTAGACTTTTTCACGTATATTAGGGCAGAAGATTCTAAGAAAAACTGCTTTTGAGTAATTAAGAATGGTTTCTCTTTTTCTTACCATGCCATACAAAAGACAAACCTCCTATTTTCCTTGTTCACATTTCAACTAAATATTTTTGCCATATTCTCATAAGCTTCTGCTGTCAGAATAAAAATACTTCTAAAATAGCTTAGTAAACTCACTGTGTTAATGGTAACTTGACCTTTCACTGATTTCAAATTAACCAACAGGGAAACAGTAAGTTGCCTTAATTAAAGCATTATCTTCGTTAAAGGTTATTAGATGAGTAAGAGGAGGGATCCCAGAAAATCAGCATGTTCTGTGGTCATAACAACCCTGGCATTTTGAAGGTAGCGTGATTGAAAGGTCTAAAATTGAATTTGGTGATTGGATATCTCTGCAAAATATGAACCACGTTAACAATGATTTCTTCTCCTCAGTGTGTTCTAAAGATTGTTTCCATGGTGATCTGCATTGTTTTGTCTAAATTTTTTCTCATGCCATTTTCCCCCTCCATCTAGATATTTGCAAAGCACCTATCACTTGAGTATCTCTTCTCTGAACAAGTCCCCAGGAGGGGAAAAAGACTATTTCTTGGAAGAAATGAAAGGCTGTTGCTTGTCAAAAATTTGCAAGATTATGTAGGGCTTGAAATTCTCCCAAGGGGGGCTTCCCCCTGGGATCCACCTTCTGCTCAGGTGGTAGGAAGGCAAAAACCCTGGTCCCCAATTTCTTCACTTCTGAAATATCTTCTCAGGAGTCCAGTCATTTCCAGACTTTGGACTGCATGATAAGCTGAAGTGGAAGAAATAGGCTGGGTCGGGAAGAAATAGCACTTAGAAAACAGATGTTCCACTGCGTAGCAGAGACAATGCTACTTGTACATCAGTTGTTTTCATTTTCCCCTGGCACTCAGGAAAACTTTGTTTTCTAGGTGAGGTTAGGCACTAGTTTTAACCAGTGATGATGAAGTCAGAGTGATGAATACCACTTCTTGGTCAGCCCCTAAAAAATTCTCCTGATATCTCCTTTGCTATCTTGCCTCTCTCATCCACTGGCTGGCTGGATACAGAGGAACCAGTTTAAGGATTCCAAGGTCGTAGAAGATGGAGGGCCTACTGGATGAAAGGAGCATGTCCCCAGATCATCTTGTGATAGACTGTCGAACACTTGGACTGATATGAAAAATAAACCTGTTACTGTGTGAAGCTTCCTGAGACATGGGGTTGTTTGTCACAGCAGTTGGCCTACCCTGGCATTAATCAGTGAGATATGGCAGACTTCTGGTCAGACCCAGCAACAGATGTCAGCAGGAAGTCCATGCACGGAAACAAAGTACAGTGACCAGAGATGAGATGGACAGGCAAGGGATCAGAGCCCAGATTGGAAGTCAAAGGTGGTCCTAGCAGCCATAGGTTGAGCATGACAGCAAGGAGTCTTGGACTCCAAGGACTGGGGCTCCCACTAGACTCCAGTCCCTGGGAATACAATTTTCACAATGAGGACAAGACAGAGTCTCTATTCTAAAGGATACAACAGGAACACTTAGAAAGGAATCAAGCAGGGCAGCGGTTCAAGCAAAACGATGAGACATACATCTGGCAACTTGGACCATGGCACAGGCAGAGGCTTGGGACACAGGGGAACAAGACAAGAACCTCTTTCCTGGTGCAGGGACCACATCCAAGGAACAGAAGTGACAGCCACAGTATGACTGACTCAATGTCAATCCTCCGGGGTAATAATACTGGAGGAGGGATTGGATAGAGTTGTATATAGGAGGAAACAAAGTAGCCTTGACAACCAAAGAGGACAGTAAGGTGTGCAGTGGGAGATCGTGAAACCAGAGCTTAGGAGGTCAGACAAGTCAAGAGGCCATCTATGGGGATGGACCTGAGAGATGGCAGAAAGAAGAAGTTAAAGGAGTAATTGAGAAAAATCAGTAAGAATGGAGTTTAACAATCAGTCAAGAGCCTTCTAATACCAAGTCAGGTAGACTTCAAGGATGGCAACAAGTGAGAGAGAATGGCACTTATGAGTTAAGAGATCAGGCAGTACCTAACACCAATCAACAATGAACGGAGGACGAGGTATGGTGGTACACACCTGTAGTCCCAGCTCTTTGGGATGCTAAGGTGGGACGATTACGTCAGCCCAGGAGCCAAGTGCAGTGAGCCATGATCATGCCACTGAACTCCAGCCTGGGTGACAGAGTGAGACCCTGTCTCTAAAAAAAAAAAAAAAAAGGAAAGAAAACCCTAAGGAAACATTCTTCTCCCTCCCTTGCAGAACTGTAAATGAACTGTGTCCATATGTTGGTAAGATCTGGCTTTCCCCGAACATCACTGTAACCCACATGTTCTCACATAGAGAATCAATACTCATCTCTTTCAGGAAAGAGGAGCTGGATATCACTCTAGCTGTAGGCAGTGGACAACCACCTGTTACTTAGACACACATTAAAGAGTTTTTATAGGCAGTGAGCTATGAGATTATTAACATTTACATTCCGCCCCATGCCAAGGAGTTTGGCTTGCTGATGTGAAGGTTAAGAGTTCTGCAGGTTGATCATTATGGGATATGTATTGTATTTTATTGGGAGAAGTGGTTGGCAGCTCTTGGGATAGTTAAGTTCTTATCCAGAGACCAAGGGAGCTCAAAATGACCAGGGATGATCCAAGTACATTGAGTTGGACAAATGATTAGTTTGGCCCAGGATTCTGTCTCTGGTACAGAGTGGTGGATGTTTCCCCACAAGACTCTCACTCTGGGCTGGGATTTCATTGGCCATAAGAAGAATCTCCACAACATTCTTTTAGCCTTTTGTTTAATAAACTGAAATAAAATTTCTAATTAAAAAATTGCTCCAAGAAAGAACACATTGGCTTATAGTCTATATATAATACCATTTATACTATAGTGTAAATGACTGATATCCAACACTCTCCAGAGCAGGTTTTAATTGTGGGGAGGTAGAGAGCAAGATCCCAGAAGAAGGGGTAAGGTGGGACTATGAGGAAGATAAAGTTCACAGAAAGGGAGTATCTAGGGATGCTACTGGCACTCCTTTATGATCTGACCTCAATTTTCCAGACTGCTTCCCTACTTGTCTGCCCACCCTTCACATCTACCTTCCCACATGGACCAGATGTCTACCTTTCTCAAGATGCATCACGTCCTTTCATTTCTCTGTGTCTCCCCATGTGTATTCCCTATGCCCAGGACTATTGTCCCACCTCGCTCCCTCTGCCTGGACAGCTCTTACCTCTCCCTCCAGGTCCAGGTTAAATGTTATCACCTCAGTGAAGCCTCCAATCTCCCAGGCAGTGCCCATAGCTACTTCCTCTGTGTTCTATCAGTGCTTTGTTCAGGCCCTCTTTCAGCACCGATTATATTGGATATCCTAGACTTCTCCCCCTGACTGTGAGGCTCTCCATGGCAAGGACCATTGTCACCTTGCCTTTGGATTCTGTGTTGAACGTAGGACTGGGCATTGACACTTCCCACCTGATGGCTACTGAATCAATAACAAAAAAAATCCTACTTCATAACTTCCTTCAAATTCCAACTGTTTTCTCAGACTTTACCTTGTGTCCTTGGCTCTCTTTTTGTCTCTCAGCTTTCATTTTTCTTGTTGGCAAATTGGAAATAAATACACTTAGGTGTTGTCAAAATGGATGAAGATAAAAGTAAACTCCAAGTAGGAACCATCAAAGAATCAAAACAACCTCAAAGAATTGTTTATATGGCTTCGACTTTGGAAAGGACTTAAAAGCAAATGTTGATTCATAAAAAACAAAACACACACACAAAAAGCCCAGTCCTTTACTAAGTACCAATTATATTCCTGATGCTGGGCTGGAAGCTAGAAAGAGACATGAATAGCTTGCCTTTTACCTTAATTTTAATGGAATTTATGTACATTTTTCACTCCAGTTTTCTGAGAACAGATGAGAAAAGTGTTCCATCCACGAGAAGATACAGCTCTCCTGGGCTGGTCATGCATCGCCATGAGGAGGATTCATATTTTAATGAGTCTATTCACTGAATTAATAAAGAGTTAACTCAGAAAGATGAAATGAAGAACCTAAAGCAGCATGGCAAAGAGAGGGCTCGAATCTGAAATAACTGGCTCTAGTCCCAGCTCTGCTCTTAGTAAATGTGTATGAATTCTCCCGTTTTCCCATCTTTCACATGAAGAGGGCTTGGCAGATTGTATATTCTCAAGATAATAACACTATCTCCCATTCCACATGCTCTTCCTCCACTGTGACATTGATTCTTCTCCCGTCTTGTCCCTCCTTTGATCCTGGGTGAAATTTTGGGACTGCCTCAACCAATAGGGTGTGGCAGAAGCAACAATATGTAACTTCTGAGTTCAGATGATAAAAATACAGTGCAATTCTGCCTTGTTCTTGGGACAAGAGCCCTTGGAGTTCAACTGCCATTGTGCGAGGAAGCCCAAACTAGCCCATGTGACAACCCCAGAGAAAGGCCATGTGTCAGTGTTCCAGTCAATAGCTCAGCTGACATGAGTAAGGACACATCCAGATGAGTCTAGCTCCCGGCTGTTTAGTCACCACCAGCCTTTAGTCTTTCCAGCTGAGGTCTCAGACATCATGGAGCAGAGAAGAGCATTTCCTGTTGTGCCCACTCGAATTCCGGGATCAAAGAATCCATGAACATAATAAAATGGTTGTCTTGTGCCATAGAGTCTCGAGGTGGTTTGTAACACAGCAATAGTCACTGGAATAGTTGGTCATATTTGTCCTGATTACCTTATAAATTGTGAGGACCAAATTAAATTAGAATGTAAGACCATGTTCTGCACAAAATGTGACACATATACACCATGGAATACTATGCAGCCATAAAAAAGGATGAGTTAATGTCCTTTGTAGGGACATGGATGAAGCAGAAAACCATCATTCTCAGCAAACTATCACAAGATCAGAAAACCAAATGCCACATGTTCTCACTCATGATTGGGAGCTTAACAATGAGAACACATGGACACAGGGAGGGGAACATCACACACTAGGGCCTGTCAGGGGGAAGGGGGCTACAGGAGGCATAGCATTACGAGAAAAGCCTGATGTAAATGACGGGTTGAGGGGTGCAGCAAAACACCATGGCACGTGTAAACCTATGTGACAAACCTGCATGTTCTGCACATGTACCCTAGAACTTAAAGTGTAATAACAGAAAAAAGAAAAGTAGCCTACTAGTAAAATTCAATAAGCCAACATGGAGCAGCTGTGCCTGGAATTTACTAACCTCCTCACCTCTGCCCTTGCAGGGTCTGAGGTGCCTCTATGAACCCTAACACGCTGAGGAACCTGGTTTGAAAATCACTGTTCTCATCCACCCCTTCATTCTATGGATGAGAAAACTAAGGCCCAGAGTGACTTGCCCAGAATCACACAGCTGGCTATGTGCTTGCTCCAATTGGTCATGATGCCTCCAAAAAGAGAACTATTTAAGGTAGGACCATCCTTGTCTGAGAGCCAGAAAGTTGCAAGCAGGAACAAGCAAGATCATTATGCGATATTTCTCTTCAAGTCTCAAACAGACACTTTGAGCTGTTGCCCAACCATGCCAAAGACAAGCCTATTTCATTTCCCTCGTTCCCTCCCCTGCTCCTCTCCCACTCAGTCCTGGTAGCATAGATCATTTCACTGCGTAAAACAAAGACAGAGCCGCATACTCAACATTGAGCTCTGCAAGCTGTCAGCTCAGTGATGAATGGAGAGCTGAGCTAATGCAGAAGTGCGCCTGGTTTGGGTGAAGCTCTGTTTGATCACCAGTCATTGGCATTCATGGAGAGTTCCTAATTGTCACTTGGTGATGGGGTGCTGCACTGTGGTTAAGTGTGTGGGAGCCTCTCTCAGTTATTAACCTTTATGTTGCCCCTGTTGCAGTGAGGGCAAAGACAACCTGGGATTCTGATCAAGTTATATTTAATGCACTGCCTCTCTTACTCAGCTCATATCCCAGCTATTTCAATGGAAGAAAGAAAAATAAAGCCCCAAAGCAAAGCAAGCAGGACGGATAAAGGTGAAAGCTATTGACCCAAGTACAGTAATGTCTTTCCATCAGATGTGGTATGTTCCTATAACTGGCAAGGCCCTGTGGATATTGATGAAGGACCCCTGACATTCTGCAAGCCACAGATACATAAATCATCGAGTTTGAAAGAGGCTTTGGTACCTGTCCCCTGAAATAAGGGTGTCGTTCATTTAGGATTTATAGCTCTGGGGAAGACAATTTATCTAAATGGCTCCAGAGAACATTAATGGGAGACTTTAATGTTTCTAGTCCCGTGGGAGCCATGGAGCTGGGAGCTTTACATGGGAACCCAGGAAAACCCGGTTTAAAGGAACTTTCAAAAAAATCTATAGATTCAGCAATTACTGAATAATCGTTTGGTTGGAATATTTGTGTCTGCATACTCAAGGCAGAGACAATGAATTTTCTTTGAAGACAAAGCAAGATGTTTATAAATATTGCTTTATGGCAAAGGATGAGCATTTTAAATTAAAATTTTTTGATGAATATTTTTATTATTATAAAAGTGTGTGCTCACTGAACATAACTTAGTAAATATAGAAAAGGAAAAATAAAGCAAAACTTACCCACATTCTTACTCTGTGATAAGAATCATGGTAAATATGCTGTCTTTCCTTCAGTCTTTTTTTTCTGGGGGAGAGTTGTTTTGTTTTGTTTTTGAGACAGGGACTCCCTCTGTCACCCAGGCTGGAGGGCAGTGGTGTGACCACGGCTTACCCCAGCCTCAACCTCCCAGGATCAAGCAATCCTCCAGCTCACCCTCTCAATTACTGGGACTACAGGCATCCTCCACCACACTGGCTAATTTTTGTGGGGTTTTTTGTTTGTTTGTTTTTTATAGAGACAGGTTTTCACCATGTTGTCCAGGCTGGTCTCATACTCCTGGGCTCAGGTGACCCACCTCCCTTGGCCTCCCAAAGTGCTGGGACTACAGGTATGAACCACTGCACCTGGCCCACATTCTGCTTCTTGAAATTATGTGAAATCATTACACATTTTTCAAAAGTAAAAGCTTTTTCAAAGCTTTTTCTGTAAAAGCTACATAACATTTGACCATGTATATGTGCCATAATATATTCAAGAATTCTCCTATTATTTAGACATTTGTTTTCAGTTTTCACTCTGTCTCTGAAATTTTTGTTAGTTTAAATCCTAGAAGAGAGATTACTGGATGAAAAGATATATATTTTTTTGTAAGTCACTTGACACAATTGCCTTTAGAGTTTTTCAGTCATTTTCTTTCCTCTTTTCTTTTGCAGCAGGCCACATGTGAGCTTTGGGACTTCAGTTGACCTTTTATCCCTTTTCCAAGAATGATCACTGGGTGTTTCATTGCCCCCACCACTCCCTAGCCTCACAGCTCCACAGCTTGGATGTTTGCCCTGGGATTTAATTACTCCCATGCTTTACTCGGGAATTTGTTAACTCAGTGTCCCCTGTACCTGTGTTGCCTTTGCCACCTACGCTCGCTTTCCCTCTTTCTCACCTCCTTCACATCCCACCTATCCTCAGAATCCTGTTTAACTCTCCTCCTTCACAGAGCTTTCCCAGACCACTCCATCCTGAAGCTTCTCTCTTTCTGAACTGCTCCATAATTTATGTTCTTCACACCACTCCTCTGACAATTAATCACCACTTACCAGCTGTATGACCTTCAGTAATCCCAGAAGCTTGTCGTGAGGATTTAATGAGATCAAGCCTATAAAATAAATACCTATCACAGTGTGGGGCACACACTACAGTTGAGCAATAAATGGAAGCTGTTATTATTATTACAGCCAGTTTGCCTTGTGACATTTCTTCTGTTTAATGTTATGTACGCCCTCCTCTACTGCTATTTAACTGTGTGTGACCTGGATTCCAAATTCCCTGAGGGCAGCTGCTCCACAACACCTGGAGCTGTGTCATCTCCTAAGAAGCTCACAGGGAATATCAATGCTTGTGACCATAGAGTGGGGTCACCCAGGTATCTCCCCTTTGCTTTCTCTACCCAGTTTACTTCTTAGATGACCCTGGAACCAAAAGCACTGAACTGAACCTCTTGAGTTTCTGTCTAAGCTGCTGAAGTACATAGCAAGATCCAACAGGATGCAGTGGTTCGGTGCTTGGAAATTACCCCCAATTTTGTACTTAATTTGAGCAAGGGGTACAAACGTGACTGCGTATGTGGCTCAGAGTTTCTAAATTGGAAGGAAGCTTAAAGATCACCTTGTCCCTTGTACCCATTTTTTGCATATGGGAAGACACCTTAGTGCTGTCCTTGGGTTGGTTTCTACAAGACCTGGTCTCTGGCTCTTCTATTTATAAAGCTCTGTGTGCTGGACAAGTGTCTTTTCTTTCTGGTTTTCAGTTTCCTCATCTACAAAATGAGAGGATTGCACTAGATAATATTGAAGGTGACTTTCAACTAAATTTTATGCTTCTATGAAACTAAAGCCCAGAGAGGTTAAGAAACTTGTGCTAAATTGTAGAAAACAAGGACTAACATAAAAGTTAAATTCCAGAGCTTTGTCAGTCACTCTAGTCTATCTTGCCAGTCAGTGGTACTGATCTAGTGCCTTCCTAGAAGGATCACAAACAGGTGTAAGTCAGGGGCCTAGTTCTCATGGAGCTTTTATAGTCTAGCTGCAAACACAGACACAAACAGAAAATCACAATCCCAAGTAGAAGTTGAGCCTGCTAGGTTGTTCCCCAATGTCCATTCTCCCCATCCAATAGCACAATTAACAGAACCCTCCATTCTTACTGGGCATGTAGTGATTCAAAACAAAGTTCAATCTCTCGACCTTGGTTGCAGCTAAGTGTGATGCTATGTGATCAAGTTCTGGACAGTGGAAGGTGATCCTAATTGTTGTGTGCAATTCTTTGTCATTGCTCTTCCTTACTCCATTTTCCCTTTTTCCAGTGTCTGGTTATGGACATGGTGATGAGCTATTCTGGGCTATGAGAACAAAGGCACCACCCTAGGCATGAGCAACAAGATTGCAGGAGCCTGGGTCCCTAATGTCCTGGGGCCACCAATGGACTGATTATTCTGTACAGTGAGAGAAGACAGGGATATATTTATAGGTGTTAAATGAGGCAAAACTGCTATTTTGGGTCTCTCAGACAGCTTCTAAACTCACATCCTGACTAATAAATATCACTTGAGAGCCAAAGGTGTTAATGGAATACAGATGATGGAGCATTCCTAGAAGCTCTGGGAGCCAAGATTCTTATGGAGATGATGGAGTGTGAGCTGGATGAGAACAATGGGTGAGAGTAGAAAAAAGTCAATCTAAGTGAAGTCCATGGAATTGAGCAAAGTCACACAAATGGGAATACGGATGAGAATTTGGAAGTGACTTTCTGCATAAGATGATAGTTTCCAAACCAACTGATGATCATAATCACTCCGAAGGCTAAAAATACAAATAATTGGTCCCAGCACCAATTATTTGGATTACAGTAAACCAAGAATGGATTCCAACAATCTGCATTTTAAAGCTTTCAGGTGATTCTGATGATGAAAAACATTGTGTCTGATAAGAAGAATCCAGAATGAGATCAGATCACAGAGGGCCCTGAAGACCACATGAAGAATCCCTTGTGCCCCGAGACTGGGCCTGGCACCATCTGCACTTCCCAGATTATGCTTTTAAATGTAATTGTCAGGAAAGAGGAATTCTAAGAGAAATAGCACATGGTATCTTAGAAATGTCAGACCTGGCTCTTGTTCCAGCTCTATGCTTTGCCAACTGTATAACCTGAAGCATAAGCTTCACTTTCTTTATCCGGAAAAATATGGAAAATAAAGATTGTTTTGGAGATGAAATCGGAAATTGTATGCAAAAATAGCTAGCTTAGTGTAAACACCCAATAATGTCACTGAAATGTGAGTTGCCCTCCAGGCACTGTGCTAGAGCTCTGCCTGCTGTACATGGGGCGGGATGATGGGCGGGGGGTGTGTGCACTCATGGTCTAGAGGCCAAGACTGCAGTCCCCCCTCTGGCAACCACTCACCTTAGATTTGGGACCCTGGCACTCTGCTAGAAGTGGACCATTTCTCATGAGTCATTGGCCTCTGGATAAATAATTCAACCCTATTATTATTTAGCACTTTGTGGTCACTGCTGGAGACCTGCCAAAGTCAGGCCAGGCCTCTGTGGCACTGAAGGGCTCTTGTGGACTCCCCAGCAGTCTCAGCCTTCAGCCTTGATTTCCATTAGTTCAGGATGGAGGAGAAAGGGCACATCCTCGAAGCTCCCAGGGTTTTGCATTGTGACTTCGAGAAATTCAAAGGGCATAATTACTTTGGGCTAAAGTACACAGGCATTTGACATTTTGAAAAATAGTTTTATGACATTTCTTTGATAGGTCTGGACCGAAGGCAGCTGTTTATTCTTTAGGGAGGTGACAGAAAAGAAGAAGGAGAGAGAAAGCAAGTGAGGAACCTCAGTATTTTAACAATTCTCCTTTATGTTTACAGAGTGCTGTATACTTTTTAAAGCAGCTTTACATTCATTACTAAATCATTTGATTTTTATAGTAACTCAGCAAGGGAGGGCAGAGGGTAAAGAAACTCTGCCACTTACTAGCTGGATAAGCCTTGGCAAATTAACTTCTCTGAGGTCAGTTTTCTCTTCTTTGAAATGGGGATATCATCTGCAGGCTTGTGTTGACAGTTGAAAGCAAATGTAAAGGCAAACGTAAATGAAGCCCCTGGCACAGCTGCTAGCACAGAGCAGATGCTTACTAGCCTTGAGTTTCTGTCTCCTCCCATTATATAGATGAGAAAACTAAGGAGAGAATTTTAATGTGAGTCCATAAAGGGATAGGAAACATGTCTGAGTATGCTCGGTTCAGGGATTTTTTTTTTTTTTTTCCTACAACAAGTAGATTCTCAAGAAAGGCCATTTCACAAAGTGAAACAAAACCCTGCTTGGCACATTTGCCCCTAAGTTCCACGCCGGTGGTACAGTTGAGATGGATTTGTGGGGCTCCTACCTAATAAGCAGGACAGGAGGCAGGTGGGAGGAGAGAGACTCATGTGGAAGACATCCACCAGGCAGACAGGCGAGGGGAGAAGGAAGCGCACCGTGCGTCTGGCTTCAGACAGTGCGTCTCCTCTGCCAGGTTTGCGGTGGAACATGCTGGCAAACAGGGCACAGAATGAAAAGCATCCAGAGCTCGAGAAAATTCCATACGTCAGCCTGACACAAGCCTGGGAGGACCTGCCACAGCAATGCCTCACAAAATCAGGCTGGAAATTATCTCGACAGATTGCATGAAATGAATAAGATGAAATCCTAAAGGGCTAAACCTGGGGTCCTGCGTTGGGTTCAAACATCCAACAGCATAAAACACTGCATGAGAAAGATTGACTTGAAAGTAGAAGACGTGTTCTATTTACCCCCGAAATGGCTGCCAATCAGGAGGCAGCCTGGTGTCTTAGTAAGAGCACTGGATCAGGAGTTAGGAGTCCCCACTGTGCCCTACTCCACACAAGCTATGAGCCTTTTCACAGTCCCTTCATCTCTCTGGGTCTTACTTTCCTTTCCTGTAAAATTAGTAGATTGGACTAGCAGATAATCCTAGTGGGTTATTTTAACCTTAACATATAACGATATTTTATTTTATCATGTCAAGAAGACTTGGTAGTGTTAATTGGCTCTAAGTTCAAGAAGAGCTAGTAGTATGTAAATCATAGTTAATGAAAACTTAGGGTGCACAAGTAGGAATAGAGTGGTCACCTAAAACCAGGCAATAACCCAGCTGACCTCAATTGCTGGGCAGCTCTCTTCGTAGTAGTCAGTTTGGGGGAATGGGCATACTTTGAGGGGTCTCTAGGAAAACTAGAGGCTGTCCAGAGAAACATCTTCAGGATTGTGAGAGGCCATATTTGAATTTGGAAAAACTGAGAAACTGGAAATATTTATCCTCAAGAAAATCTTGAAAAGGAACATAACAGCTATAATTCTAAAATCTGAAAGGCTGCTGCTCAAAAGATGAATCAGGATTATCCTGAGCTCTAACTTACGCAGTCCAGACAAAGTGGGTCAACTTGAGCTGAACGTATGAACATGCTTTCATGGCAGGACACAAGGCTCATGAAGCAGAGAGAGCAGGCTGTTGCTGGAGGTGAGGGCCATGGTGAGGGACAAGCTTCCGAGAGGCTGTGGATGGAGCACCCATGCTGGGCTCTGGAGAACCAGAAGCACCCCAAGATCTCTTCTAATTCTGAGTTCTGAGGATTCAGATGAGGAAGGAGCAGGGAAGACTGAAGATGAGGCAAGAAGCAGGGTGAAGGGAGGTAGCAAGCAGAGAGTGCCTGTCTGCCTCTGCAAATGCCATATTAATTATGTGGCCACTGCAGGCAACCTGTTAGACCAATTAACAAAGAACAAGAGGCAAAACAACATGGGGTTTGGAGGTGGGTTGACCTTCACAACCTGAAAGTGGGGCTACTGATCAGGGTGGCAGCAATGGGTCAGCAGAGCTCAGTGTTTGCTGGTTTCTGTCCGCTTTGTCATTTAGATGTTGGACCCCAGAGAGCAGGGAACTTGCTTAGATCTTTGTGTTTCCCCATCAGTTAGCTTCTGGCACCACATCAGACACACCACCGGTGCTCAATAAGCATCTTGTCAAGTGACTGCATGAATGGACAAAGGAACAGCTGGAGCTCAATAAACAGTTATTGACTCAATTAATTAATGAATTAATTAATGGAAAATTGACCCAGCTTTTCATTCTGATCTCAAGAGAGTGAAATTATGAGAAAGGAAGCTCACAATGGAGCCAAAGATGGGGTTGATGAGAACTAAGGAAGCAAAAAATATTTGAAGGAAGGAAAAGAGAGAGGGTGGAAAGGAAAACAAAATGCAAATAGTAATCAGGAATAGAGGACCATCAATGCTGGCTTGCAGGGTGGCACACCATCCATCCATTCATTCACCCACCTATCCATCTATCCCTCCTTCCTTCTGTTAATTCATTCCTTTGACCAAACTTTTTTTGGGGAACTACCATCATAGCAGCCTGTACTGGAGACCATGGAGGACACAGTAAGACATAAAATCCAAGTATTGCTTCTAAGGTCTATACGTTCTAGACATAGAGGAGAAACCAAAGTGTGTTTTTCCTATTCTCTGCTCACCACAAGTGACCCCAGATGTGTGGGGGTATTTCTCCATACACCAAGACATCTGTAGCAGACACCTGCTGGGTGTCCTCTAATTCCATTCAATGCCACACTATTACCTGGAGATAGTGCCAGATCCCACAAGACTGCCCCCCATTTCAGATACCAGTCACAAGCCCCAGGCTGTTTGCCTATGCTTCTGATGAACCTACTATAAATCCAGGTTCCCATGACTCCTTCCTTGGGCTTGATTAATTTGCTAAAGAGGATCACAGAACTCAGGGAAAGACTTTATTTACATTTATCAATTTATTATAAAGGATGCTACAAAGGTTACAGATGAACAGCCACATGGAAGAGATGCTTAGGGAGAGGTATGGCTGAAGGGGGATGGAGCCTCTATGCCCTTTCTGGGTAGACCACCCCTCAGGAGCCTCCACATGTTCAGCTATCTGGAAGTTTCCTGAATGCTGTCCTTTTGGGTTTGTATGGAAGTTTCATTACACAGGCATGAATGATTACATCATTGGCCATTGATGATCAACTAAACTTTCAGCTCCTCTCCCCTAGTGGAGATTGGGGGATGGGGCTGAAAATCCTAACCAGAGGGACTTCCCTGTAACCAGTCCCCATTCTGAAGCCATCTAGGGCTGCCAGCCACCAGTCATCTCGTTATCATACAAAAGACACTCTTCTCACTTCAGAGATTCCAGAGGTGACCTATAAAAAGAATATGTGAAAAATGACATAAGATGCATAATGGCTCAAGATCATATACTAACTGTGGTTTCCTAGGCCACCAGGGGCTGGATTGGAGGGAGCTCAAGGAATACTATTTTAAAATATTTCTCTGGCTGCTTCCTATCCATTCTGTGGCACCTTAAATTCCCTCCCAGCTTGCTCTGGGGGCTCCCAGTGGGTGACTTACTGTGTTTGTGGAGGACTCAGAGCACCTGACACCAGCCCGCTCATTTGCTCTGCTTCATTGCATGGAAATCTTTGGTCACCACCAATGGCACAAGAAGCAGCCACAGAGGGTATCTGCCAATGCCTGGTGCATTAGGGGTGCCACAAAGGGCCCTGCTGTGGCTGGTGCTCTCTGGTGTGTATGCTGAAGCTGCCCATGCTCAATACCTGCCCATGCCCACCACCTGCTGAGCCCAACACCTGGCATGGGAATCTAGGCTGGACGTACAATGTCTGCTCCCATAGCGGAAGTGGTTGCTGGCCCCAAAGCAGTGGCTGTGCTAGACCATCACTATCTATGACCACTATTGAGAAACTGCTCCTTTATAATTTTTTTGTAGCCCTTCCTATAAAAAAGGGCTCAGGCTGTCCAGTAGAGATAGGCAGAGGTCATCCTGAGTGGCAGATTCTATATCACCACCTCCTGCACCATGTGCCATTACCTTGAACCTAACTTCTTTGGCTCTCTTAGGATAAATTCTTCCCCAGGAGGCTCCTTGGTTCCTGGGAAATAGACCCCAGTCGGCCTGCCCCAACAGTCCATCGAACATTCTGGATCCTACTGGAATCATAGCTTAGGCTCAACTGAGATTCCTCCATCATGAAGGGATGAACTGAAAGAGCTCTGCAGACACTGGTCTAGGTCCTAGCAGATTGTGCAGCCTGGGACACCTTGTTGAAGATTCTGGGGTCTCATTTAAGCTTAGCAGAACAGAGTGCAGTGCAGTGATTGATTACTGATGCCTACCACAGGCACTGGAAGAGAGAGGAGCAGCATGTGTGCCATGTCTATGCCCTCCCTTGTCTAGGTTACTGTTTGCCTTTGGAGACTGATATGGTTTGGCTGTGTCCCTACCCAAATCTCACATTGAATTGTAGTTCCCGTAATTCTCACATGTTGTGGGAGAGAGCCAGTGGGAGATAATAGAATCATGGGGGCAATTTCCCCCATACTGTTCTCATGGTAAATAAATCTCGTGAGATCTGATGGTTTGATAAGGGGAGACCTTTTACAGTTGGCTCTCATTCTCCTTCTTGGCTCCTCCCATATAAGACATGCCTTTTGCCTTCCACCATGACTGTGAGGCCTCCTCATGTGGAACTGTGAGTCCATTAAATCTCTTTTTCCTAATATATTAACCCAGTCTTGAGTGTGTCTTTATTAGCAGCATGAAAATGGACTAACACAGAGACTAATGGTGGACAGGAAGGGAAGGGACTTAAATTTGCTTATACAAATATATAATAGTGGCTATTATTTCACAACATTATATTTCACAACAATCCTGAGAAAGAGATATTATTAGCAATCCTTTTTACAGATGAAAATCTGAGACTCAGAGAAGGTGAGTAATTTGCTTAAGACTAGACAGCTACAAAGTGGCAGAGTCAGGAACCAGACCTAGGTTCCAGATTCCAGAGGCCATGCTTTGTTTTACCACCTCACCCAGTCTCCTAGCGCATAGACTGGAATGGGTTGGATCACAAGACTATTGAGTGCAGCAGTGAGGCTTGTCCTAGACAGAGCTTTATCTAAGTACCATACATAAGCAGTCTTTTCAGGAACTCATGCTGGCAACCATGAAGGCTGATAATGATGATAAACCCTGTGGTAATGATGCCTAGGAGCCCCTCCTCATAAGGGGTTGAACTTCACAGGAGCAGAGAAAGGGTTAGTTGCTCCCAAAGGCATCTTTACATGTGATGGATTACCAGGCTGACTCCTGATCATTTCAAAATGCACATATTCATCAGCATTATCCAAGCCCCACAGGAGCACTCAGCCAGGAGATTCACCTAAATGCTTTTTCTAAAAGCAGACACTGTCTTTATCCTCCTTGCTAACACCAGCCACAGAGGGCCAGTCACCTCTGACTGCTGGCTGCTCTTGATCATCAAGATATCTGTATGCAGAGCTATAGCTTTCCCGTGGCATTTTCCAACCTAACAAAATATGACACATATGTGCTTCATTTCCATATGTATCCATCTCCAAATCCAACCTCTTTAATTAAGGAGTGTCAAGGTTTTCAAGGGAGACAAATAGGCTGTGTTCCATGGCCTTCCTACTCCATGGACACACACCTGACAACCCCCACACCCCGCATCCTTTTCATGACCCTCTGGGTGAAGGAAGCAAAGTTACAGCTTAGGTGAGTTACTTTCTTTCAATCAACGATGAATCATCACCGATACACTGAGCATTCAGCCCTGTGGGGAAGACAGAAAAAAATGGAATTCACCGACCTTGCCCTCAAAAAGATGAGAAGACCACTGAGGCATAGCAACACCATGTAGCATATAATTAAGTGCTGGATTTCAAAGTCAAAAAAAAAAATTGGAAAAGTCAGAAGTAAATGTGGACTTTCATTTTCAGGGAAGACTTCATGAAAGGTGATAGGGGGTCAGGGGATTAAATCTGCGTCTTAAAGGAGGTTAGGATTAGAACTTGGAGACAAATCTGGATTTGGGTGTAGGCTCTGCTCTTCACTAACTGAGTAACCTCGGCCATATGCCTGCTCTGAGTCTCAGTTTCCTAATCTACCAAATAGATCATCATACCCCTCAGAGGACTGTAGTTCCTCTGCTCCAGTGCCCAATAAAGCGTCAGTATGACAACACAGTTCCTTAGCAACAATTCTGATACCCCAAATGCTCTGCGATCCAAAACTCATTTTCATAACTCATTTTGCAGCCACATCTGACTTGACCTGAACACATTAGGCGGTAGAGCCTGGCTTGCATTGATGGGAACTTATCTGTGGTCTTATTTATCTTATGTAGAGGAAAGAGTTCTATATTTCGCTATAGAAAAATGAATGTATTTGATTATGGCATGCTGTCCCAGGCCCCACCATGGGTGATGTCTAATAGTGCCATACATGCAGTGCACATACACTGAAATCCAAGCAGTTCTGAGCTCTGAAACACACCTGGCCACAAGAGACATGTATTATTACACAGCCTTGGCTAAAAGGAGAGCAGTAGGCAATTCCATAACCCCTATGACTGTGAGAATAGCTATGAAGAGCAGGACTTGGTAGGCTTTTCTGGTAATGGGCTAGATAGTAAATATTTTAGGTTTTGTGGGACACATATGGTCCCTGTTGTAACTATTCAATGCTGTAGCATGAAATCAGCTACAACAAACGGGCATGGCAGTGTTCCAATAACACTTTATTGGCTAGATTTGGCCTGTGGGCTGTGGTGTGCCCACCCTGATGTGTACGAATAGGTTTAAGATCTGAAAAGACCACCCAGAGGTCACCTACTCCATTCCACCTCTATTTCCTAATCTGATCTTCAAGAGAGGCAGGAAAAGGCAGAACCAGGTTCAGAGTCCAAGCCTGTGACTATCTCAATACCCACCGCTTGCTAGATGTCCCCTGCTCCCTGAAGTGGATTCCACCCTGCAGCACAGACTTTCTGACTAGTGAGAGCAGGGCAGAGGGCCAGTGAGCCTCTTTTGACCCTGATCCAGGGCCAGAGAGCTTTGGAAGCAGATGAGGATCTGAATTTCCTCATCCAACCAAATGAAATTGCTAACCCCGAAATCAAAAGTGATGAGAACTGAAAAACCAAGTCTCAGAGCTCCTTGTCTGTGAAGGCCATTTGGCTGACTGGCTGGGCTGCAGGGTGGGTGCTGCCAACCAAGCAAGACTGCAGCCAGAGTGAGGGTGGCAGGTGATGGGCCCCCCAGGTCTAGGGCAAGGACAGCTCTGCTCACCATCTGCCACGCTCCTTCCCTGTCCTTAGCCAGATGGGGAAGAGCCTGGCCTTTTGGCCAGGCCCCACAGGGTTCCACTCCTCCCTCAAACTTCACAACAAGAAGTAGGAAGAAGTGACAGATGCTCACTGAAGGCCCTGGGGCAAGTTGGAAAGGCAAAGCTTTGGATGGAAGCCATAGCCTGTGCCTGCTGGTGAAGGGACAGCTGGGGGCAGGAACTGAGCAGCCAGGCTGGGTCCAGGAAGTCAGTGAAAATATGAGGTCCTGGGAACATTACTGGAATCCTAGAGCCTTAGCAGAAAGGGGCTTTAGTGATTCTGCACTCCAACCCCGCTCCTATTTCACAGATGAGAAGACTGAGACCCATCACACACTTGTAAGCTGCAAAGCAGGAACTACAAGTCAGGGGTCCTGATTCTCAGCCCAGGCTCTTCCCACCAACAAATGTTTATCTTACCTTAAAGACTTTTGTCCACAGGGAATGTGTCAATGTGTGAAAATGACCATGATAATAGTACCCACCTCATGGAGTTATTTTGAAGGTTAAATGATTAACTACAAAGTATAAGCTTTCTTAGAAGTGGTTTCATCAGTTGGGCCATCCTGTTGCTCCTCTTTGTTGGTTCAGAATGACTAATTGATTTTTGTGTGTGTGGATGAAAAGAATGCCCTGACTGGGCATTGATCAGCTCAGCATAAAGACTTCTGCCTGTGTATTAGCCAAGAGAGACTGGATGATATGCTGCTGAATGTGTGTGTGTGTGTGTGTGTGTGTGTGTGTGTGTGTGTGTGTGTCTGTGTGTGTGCATTTTAATATATATTTAACCTTGTCCTGGAGACCAGCTGGCTGACAAACAAAACAAAATGGTCAATTTCCAGTGCCCTCTCTGCCCTACCCAAGGACAGGAAGAGTATGGGCAGGTATCATAGCATTCTCAAGCACCCTACCCTCTGCGGTAGCCCTTGCTCTCTACTGCCTGGCATCCACCTCAAAGCAACAAGTTCCAAATTGCAAGCATCACCTTCCTCATGCACTGGCTCCCTTTCCTGATTATTCTGATGGAGATAGGATAGCCTAGTGGCTAAGGATCCAAGACCTGGGATGCAGACTGCTAGGTTCACATCCCAGTTCTATCATTTACTTGCTGGGTGACCTTGGGCTAGTTACTTAAGTCTCTCTGTACCTCAGTTTGCCTATCTGCCTAATGGGGAGAATAGTGATACCTGCCTTGTGGAACTATTCTGAGGATTACATTAGTTAATACACTGTATATAAAGATTAAGCACCAAACAAATATGAGCTGTTAGCATTCCCGTGGTTCTGCCTATAGGGCCCTTCTGACTCTTCCCAGGCCCAAAATATGGGGCAGGCTTGGCTCCAATCACACTGGTTCCTGACTTTGGGCCCCAACTACGTTTTATACTTCTGGTCTTGCCCTTGCTTATGCCATAGCCTCCTCTGAGAATGTTTCCCACCCCTTCCCCTATCCTTCATCTTCTCTTCCATTCCTCCTTTCCCTGAGTGGCCCCCGTGGACCCTTGCTGAGGGGGGCTTTCCCTCTTCGGAAGTCTTAAAGCAACACCTCCTCCGCCTTTTGCAGGGTTCACTCCCAGGCATGGCCTTGCACTGCCGATTACCTTCTGTTTTTCATGAAGAAGAAGGGTTCACTTTTCAAAAGTTTAATTTTAGGACCCTTGAATTTAGCTTCCTACCACTGGGTTGGCTCTCCTAATAGAGTCAGTCACCGCAGATAGTAACACCCTGTTCCTCTTTCCTTCCTTTAATGTTTAAAGTTACTGGTTCACTTTCAAGAGTGGCTCTTTTTAAACTGTGTGATAACATTTTCTCCCTAGCAAAGGCCTTGAGGGCATTGTTCAAGCACCTCCCCAGGATACCTTGAGAAGTGCTCAATACAGATGGCTCTATTGGTTAATCGAGTGACTGGCTGATCAAAAGGCCTTCCAACAATCTGTGTGCAGGGCTCTAGAGGCAGCTCAGGGGGCAGGGAGCCTGGTCGCAGGGCTGCAGTATCCTGGTCCCAGCGAGGAAGTGAATCTCAACTTCTGTAAGCCCTCCGCCCTACTGTCTCTCATCTTACTGCAATTTCCCCTTTCCTTGGGGGCACACTTAGGTCCCAGCTGGCTCCTGCAAGCAACCTGCTGGGCTCCTGCTCCATCAGGGCCAGAAAAACCGTCTCCTGTAAGTGCTGGTGCTGCCTCGATGAATTCTGCCTGGCAGGAGGACTGTGGTCCAGTTGTCCAATCGATAATGCCCAGCAGAGGCCTTTTGAGAACAGAGCCAAAGAAAAATAGCAAGTGTTGTTTGCTTAGTAAATGAAACTTTGCCAGGGACAGTATTTTCCTTCTTTCTGTTTTCTCTCTTAGCAACTTGTCAGTTATTCTTGCTTCTCTTTCCTCTTCTTTTGCCCCTCTTCTGCCTCTTCTCTCTCTCAAAACTGTCCTACAACAGCAAGGCAATAGCTTTTAGCATTGTTACTTCTGCCTCAAATAATTCTTGGAAGAAGATGAAATATAAAATAAATGAATGGATGAGGCCAGGTGCGGTGGCTCACGCCTGTAATCCCAGCACTTTGGCAGGCTGAGGCAGGTGGATCACCTGAGGTCAGGAGTTCAAGACCAGCCTGGCCAATATGGCAAAACCCTGTCTCTACTAAAAATACAAGAATTAGCTAGGCATGGTTGCGGGTGCCTGTAATCCCAGCTATTCAAGAGGCTGAGGCAGGAAAATTGCTTGAACCCAGGAAGTGGAGGTTGTGGTGAGCCAAGATTGCAACACTGTACTCTTGCCTGGGTGACAGAGCAAGACTCCGTCTAAAAAAAAAAAAAGAAAAAAGAAAAAAGAAAAGAATGGATGAATGGATGGATGAATGCATCACAGCAAGCTGAGCACGTGTCACTTGAACTTGTCTGCCCATTCTTTAAAGGGACTCTTTTTTCACCTGGTTTTCCAAAGTCGTAAGGATAGAGACAAATTAAATGCTGAACAAATCTTCCTAACAATGCTGTTTTCTTTAAATTAGGGATTTCCTCACTCATGTTTGTGGATTGAGTTTGTCAGGCTATTGTGTCCTTCCTGGATAATTTATCTGTAATCTAGGTATGCTGTCACCAGGAGGTGGGTCGGTGGTGTTCCCCTGTGGCCTGCTGTCCAAATGTCTAGGGTTTCCATAGTCAATGCTAAGAAATACAAAGTTAACTTACTTTGTTCAATTCCCTTGTTTAACAGATGGGGAAACTAAGAGTTACTGGGATTAGGCCCACAGTCATGCAGAGAGTTAGCAAGAGCCAAAGCTAGAGAAGACAAACAGCATGAGTTTCCTGGAGCCTGGAGCAGGGTTATTTGGGATTGGAATCCATCGAGGGCTGTCTTTACCTGGAAGGGTAAAGAAAATCCCAATGATCAAAATCTCAAAGGAACCCCCAAACTTAAGCCACCTTCCTCTCCTAGTGTCTAATTTCTAATTTGCTAACATTTGGTTGAAAACGAGAGTAGAGGTTTCTCCTCCTTCAGATGCATTTTTTAAAGGCAAAAGGAAAAATAAAAGAAACAGAAGAGAAAATGGACAGTGAAAATCTTCAGACACTGTCTAGAGGGAAAAGAAGCTGGTTTGTAGAAACTGGAAGATAAAGAGGCTGACACTGTTGGACAGCCCAGGCAACCACTGGGCTAAGAGAAGGTCTAAGTCTGGGTTGCTAAGGAATGAGACTAGGTGCTGCTCTGGGCCTAAGCCATGGGCCTTCCTGGGTCCACAGTAACCACTCCCTCCAATAGAAGGCACCGATGCGTGGCCTCAGTTCTTTCTGTTCATCTTAGTAGCCCTCTGCTTGCCCAGCCCCTAAATGATCTCTCAGAGCATGACAGGCTGTTTGAGGAGTCACAGAAAAGAACACCCCTACAGCTGCCATGAGTTCTAAAAATTGCCCCATTAGAGGTTCAATCTTTTGCCTAAAGCAAACTTTAGAGCGCAAGGGAATCACCTGAATTCCTGTTAAAACACGCATTGCTGCCCCCTCTCCCCTGTCTAGGTGGGAGCCTGAGAATTTGCATTTCTAACAAGTTCACAGATGATGCGGATGCTGGAACTCCTCATGCTGAAAATCCCTGGCCTGAAGTATTGCCCTTCTCACGGGCCATATCCTTCAGGAGAAGGGGTGTGCTTAGATGGGAAGAAGATTCAGCGTGGAATGAGACATGCAAGCTTTCTCTCTGGTTAGGTGTCCTTGGGCAAGTCATTTCACCCTCTAGTCTCAGTTTTCTCACCTGTAAAATGAATGCATTGAATATTCTTTCCAAATTTTGTCTTAGACACATTGTGAAATTGATGTGGATTGTTTTTCAGGGCTCCTATCCCCCTGAATTGGAATCACCCAGGTGCTTATTAGAAATACATAATCTTTATTCAACCATCATTTTGACTAGAGACTCAAAGATTTTCTTCCAAAACCCATTCTCCCCATCTCCTTTACTAGCAGACTTGCTGAACTTACCTGGTCACATAGCACTCAGAATAAAGCCAGTGTCCTTTGCAGTCAAATGTGACCATGTGACTAATTTTGGCTAGTAAGATGTGAGTGGATCCAATGTTTGCAGCTTCCGGGTTATATCCAAACAGAGAAAAAGTGTGGGCTACATTGTGGCTTTGCCCTGTCCCTGCCAGTACAAAAAGTAGTGAGACAACTTCATTCAATCAATGTCTTTTTCTCTCTCTGTCTCTCTCTTGCTCTCTCTTGATTGTGTGCCCAGTCAGTCAGCCAAATGGCCTGTACAGACAAGGAGCTCTGAGACTTGGTTTTCTGCTTCTCATTGCTTTTGATTTCAGGGTTGGCAATTTCATTCTGTTGGATGAGGAAATTCAGATTCTCTTCTGCTTCCAATGCTCTCTGGCCCTGGATCAGGGTCAAAAGAGGTTGACTGGCCCTTTGCCCTGCTCCCATTAGTCAGAAGGTCTGTGCTGCAGCATGGAATCCACTTCAGGAGGCAGTGAGATCTAGCAAGAAGCAGGTACTAAGAGAGTCACAGGCCTGGACTCTGAACCTGGTTCTGCCTTTTCCTGTCCCTCTCAGAGATCAGATTAGGAAATAGAGGTGGAATGGAGCAGGGGCGGGGAGAGAGAAAGCGAGAGAGAGAAAAAGAGAGAGACAGTCTTGCTCACCCAGGCTAGAGTGCAGTGGCACGATTATAGCTCACTACAGCCTTGAGCTCCTGGGCTCAAGCAAGCCTCTTGCTTCAGCCTCTTAAGCAGCTGGAACTACTGGTGTGGGCCACCACACTTAGCTAGTTTTTATTTTCTATTTTATTTTGTTATTTATTTACTGAGACAGAGTCTTGCTCTGTCACCCAGGCTGGAGTACAATGGTGCAATCTCGGCCCACTGCAACCTCCAGCTCCTGGATTCAAGCGATTATCCTACCTCAGCCTCCCCAGTAGCTGGGATTACAGGTGCCCACGACTGAGCCCAGCTAATTTTTGTTATTTTTAGTGGAGATGGGGTTTCACCATGTTGGTTGGCCAGGCTGCTCTCGCACTCCTGAGCTCAGGTGATCCGCCTGCCTCGGCCTCCCAAAGTGTTGAGATTACAGGCGTGAGCCACCGTGCCTGGCCTAATTTTTAAAAAGAAATGTTTTGTAGAGATGGGGTCTCATTATGTTACCCAGGCTGGTCTCAAACTCCTCGCCTCAAGCTATCCTCCCTCCTCAATGTCCCAAAGCAAAAAAAATAAAAACTAAAGATTATTATTGAGCATCAGGCATTTGCCTGGAACTGTTGTAGGCACTTGGGATACACTAGTGTATAAGCAAGACAAAAATCACTGCCCCAGTGGAGTTTACAGTCCAACAGGTGGAGACATATAATAAACAATAAACATGATACAAACAAACTATATTGTATATTGAAAGATATGCTATGGGGAAAAAGAAAGAATTGGGGCACTGATACAGTGCAGGGGTCAGGGGAGGGACAGGTTACTATATTAAATCAGTCAACCACAAGGTTGACCATCATTCGAGGTGATGGTGGAGGCCAGGTCCCTGACACCCAGGAACCACCTTATCAGCCCTCGCTGCTTATGCTCAGACTCTTATGTGAGATGGAAATAAACTTCCGTTGTGTTTAAGCTATCTATTGCTATCTGGGGTCTTTGCTGTAGCAGCGGCTCCTGTATCCTAACTCATCCTTGTTTACCGAGTCTGAGTCAATCAGTATGTTAGGCTCTGTATTAGTTTTCTGTGGCTGATGTAACAAACTACTACAATCTTGGTGGTTACTTAAAACAACAAAAATTGATTCTCTCACAGTTCTAAAAGCCAGAAGTCTGAAATCTAGGTGTCCAGAGGGCACAGTTTCTCTGGAGGCTCTAGGGTAAATACTTCCTTGCCTCTTGTAGCTTCTAGCAGCTGTCAGCATTCCTTGTAGCTGTGCCATTCCAGTCTCCACCTCCATTAGCACATGGCCTTTTCTCTGTGTCTTTCCTATTTTTCTTTTCTTTCTTTCTTTTTTTTTTTTTTTTTTTTTTTTGAGAAAGGGTCTATCCAGCTCTATTACCCAGGCTGAAGTACAGTGGTGCAACCTCTGCCTCACTGCACCCTCTGCCTGCCAGGCTCAAGTGATCCTTCCAACTCAGCCTCCCAAGTAGCTGGGACTACAGGCACACACCACCATGCCTGGCTAATTTTTGTATTTGTATTATTTATTTATTTGTAGAGGTGGGGTTTCGCCATGTCGCCCAGGCTGCTCTCGAACTCCTGAGCTCAAGTGATCTGCTCACCTCAGCCTCCCAAAGTGCTGGGATTACAGGCGTGAGCCACCACGCCGGGCCCTGTGTTTCTCTTTTAATGGTACCAGTTATTGGATTTAGGGCCCACAGAAATAATCCAGGATGATCTTATCTTGAGATCCTAAACTTAATAACATCTGCAAAGAACCTGCTTCCAAATGTCACATTAATAGGTTCTGGAGGTTAGGACATGGACATACCTTTTGGGGCCCACCATTCAGCCAGCGACAGGCACCGAGAAGCACAGAGTATTATCACTTCAAAGTGTGTACTTGGCCACAGTGCTCAGCAAGTCAAATAAAGAGCTGATTCTCTCCGTCTGCAGGGTGGGTTTCCGTGAAGTGGGCCAGCCAGCTTTGACTGCTTAACATACAATGGGGGATAAGCCCCAGGGCTGTGTGTGTGCCAGTGTAGACCAAAGGCTAAGAATAGCCCCTCCTGCCCCACTCACCTCTTTACAAAATGGGCTCACCTCTTTTCACCTTATCACATCTGAAGTCAGCTCACAAACAAAATAGGCATAAAACCACACAGAGATCTGAGAACATTTAGAAAGCAACACACAAACCAGGTCCCAACCTCAATGTCTCAACTCTCAGTAAAGGAAACAAGGGGTGAAATGGAAAGGTGAAGGAGGATCAATTGTAGCTGGACTTTAACAGGAAAGCAAACTTGGGAGGCCCAATGCTGTCAAGTATGAGGATCATGAAAGTTATGCTTCCTCTGGTGTTCCAAGAACTGAAGTGCTGGGTGTCTCATGTACGTAGTCTTGCATCACCATGGTTAAGGATAATACTACAATATTTAACAACCAGTAAGGCCCAGACACCAAACTGTCAGAACTGACCTTGGTTACAGACTAGAGCTGGGTCTGCAGGTTCCTCCCGGATCAGGCATGACCCTTAGGCTGCTGATTCTGTGGATGTCTGTGGGCCTCAGAGGGGGAAGCTGGAGTGTTTAGGGTGAGGGAAACCCAGAGGCTTAGAGTCCTGGCTCTTCACCAAGCAGTATGGATGTATTTGAACACTGTAGCAACTGGAATACCTACACGGATGTGGACGGGCTGAATAGCAGGTGTTGATATCCACGATTTAGAGATGAGGGTGCCAAGGCTCAGAGGGGTGAGATTACCCTGAAGTCCACGGCTAGCAAACTTAGTCGGGAAGGAAAGGATGTCAGGGCTGCTGGGAGGGTGTGGGAGTGTCTGGGCCACAGTCGGGGAGGGAATAAAGGATTTCAGCCAGGAAATCTCCCCTGACAGTTTTCATCCAAGGAGCTTAGGGAAAAGCAGCCACTCATCGGAGAGCTTATGAGGGGGATCTCAAAGCAGCTTCTTCCTGCCTAGGGAGCCCCATGTCTCATATCAAATATGAGTGAAAACTCATCTGCCATGTCCAGGTGCTGAACCTCCCTCCCCGTGGGGGACAGTGCAGTAATCCCAGCTGGGCAGCCCTGTGTGCGAAAAACGGAGTGGAATGGAATGTCCAGATATTGCCAGGTGGAGGGACGTGGAACAGAGCATTTCAACGTGGCAGCAGGAAAGGCCTGGCAGAAATTAAAACAACTGGCTGGTCCTGAGTGTTTATGAAATGCATGGCATGTGGAACATTCGAGGACAGAAAGGTCAACTGGGAGTCCTTTCAATGGGTTTCAAATCATGCAGCCAGAGGAGAAGGAGGAGGCTGAGGCTCCCTCTGCTTCTGCCACTGCACTCTCTTTCATCTGGTTTATCTATTAAGGTGCTGATTCTAATAGAAGAAAAGGAAAAAGAAAAAAAGTGGCATATCACTGACTTCATTCACTTGCTGCATTTTATGAATGAGGAAACTGAGGCACAGAAAGGGAGTGACTGTCACACAGTAAAAGGGGACATGGTCTCTCAGTGACCAGTCCAATACTCTGTGCTCACTTGGCCTCCCACCTCCTTACCATGTGCCCAGCACTCTGCTAGGCCAGGGGGTGGGTGAACACAAAGAAAAAATATATATATATACACATATAGTATGAGCATGGTTGTGAGATATATATATGGCCACCAGGATTGCTTGTGCAGTCACCCAAGATCCGGCCACTAGACTACTTTTATAAACTCTGAATTGGCCTCTATTTCAACATTTGTCCCTGAATTCTTTCTCTACATTGAGCCATAGTGATCTTCTAAAAATATAACTCAGATCATGTCATTGTTCTGCTTAAGACTCTTCAGCAGCTCCCTATCATCCTTAGGATAACATCTAAACTCTCTGCACGGCCTGCAAGGTTCCTTGTCACCCAGCTCCTGCCTGCTCCTCTGACATCACCTTCCTCATGCTGCCCTTCAGTTACTGACCACTGTTTACAATTCTTATTTCCTTAGTGTCTCTCCCCTCCCACTCCCCTGGAAGGTAAGCTCCAGGAGAAGAGGGACCTTGTCTCTCTTTTTATGGGTGTACCCCGAGTATGGTACCATGAGGGTCTGATGCTTGCTTGGTTGGTGCTCGAACACTGTTTATTGAAGAAATGAATACAAACATTCCAGTAGACAGCCTCCAAGATGACCCTCAAGGATCCCTGTCTCCTAGTATTCATGCTGTGGTATAGTCCCCTCCCACACTGAGTAGGGCCAATGTGTATAATCAATAGAATCAAATATTGCAGAAGTGACAGAGTGTGACTTCTGAGGCTAGGTCATGAAAGACATTGCAATCTTTGTCTTGTTTTCTGGAATCATTGGCTCTATGGGAAGCCAGCTGCCATGCCTCAAGAATACTCAAGTAGTTCTACCGAGAGGTCCCTGTGGTGAGAAACTGAGGCCTCCCGCCCACAGCCATGTGAATGAGTCATCTTGGAAGCAGCCCCTCCAGCCCAGGCAAGCTTCAGGAGACTGCAGCCACCGCTGACATTTTACCAACGACCTCAGGACGGTCCATGAGCCGGAAGCCACTTCTGAATTCCTGACTCACAGAAACTATGAGGTAATATTTGTTATTTTAAGGTGAAAAGTTTGGGGTTAATTTGTTATACAGCAATAGATAACTGATATGCTTATTTCTTTTTTCTTTTCTTTTTTTCTTTCCCTTATCCTGTATTAGGATCATAACATAGATAATGTTCAGAAACCAACTTTTTTCACTTCAACAGTATATCATGAACATCTTCCATGTCAGTAAATCCATATCTATAAACATTTTTAACTAGAATTCAGAATTTCATTGAATAAATATACCACTTTTTGCTTTTTCTTTGAGACTGAGTCTTGCTCTGTCACTCAGACTGGAGTGCAGTGGTGCGATCTCGGCCCACTGCAACTTCCGCCTGCCAGATTCAAGCCATCCTTGTGCCTAAACCTCCAGAGTAGCTGGGATTACAGGTGTACACCACCATGGCTGGCTAAGTTTTTTTTTTTTTTTTTTTTTTCGGTAGAGACAGAGTTTCACCATGTTGCCCAGGCTGATTTAGAACTCTTGGCCTCAAGAGATCCTCTTGACTCGGCCTCTCAAAGTGCTGGGATTACAAACATGAGCCACTGCACCCAGCCAAATGTACCACAATTTAGTTAATCACTTATCTAAATCTCAAACTTTTCACTAATATAACCAAAATTACAATTTTAATTGTAATAATTCTGGTATTATTTTGGTGGATAATTCTGAATGGCATGCATGATTTCTTAGGATAAATTCTCAGAAGTGGAATTGCTGGGTCCGAGAATATATTTTGGGTTATGTATTTTGAAATTGTGCCTTCAGAAAGATTGTGTGATTTTTTTCCAGTAGGATTTGAGAGCACCTGTTTAGTAGCCAACTCTTCAAAACCTTTTACTATTTTGCCCATCTGATAAGGTTAAAAAATGGTCTTTGATTATTTGAAGGTATATTTCTTTGGTTCTTAATTACAGCAGCTTTGAGGCCTAGGGTGGGGAGGTCTGAGAGGTAGAGAGGGCTCGGCCAGCCCTTTTTTTTTATTCAGCCCACCACTCCACCCTAGTCTTAGATTTTCTTTTCTTTTCTTTTCTTTTCGTTTCGTTTCTTTTCTTTTGTGAGACAGAGTCTTGCTCTATGGCCCAGGATGGAGTGCAATGGTGCCATCTTGGCTCACTGGAACCTCTGCCTCCCGGGTTCAAGTGATTCTCCTGCCTCAGCTTCCCGAGTAGCTGGGATTATAGGTGCATGCCACCATGCCCAGCCAATTTTTGTATTTTTAGTAGAGACAGGCTTTTACTATGTTGGCCAGGCTGGTTTCAAACTCCCGCCCTTAAGTGATCTGCCTGCCTCAGCCTCCCAAAGTGCTGGGATTACAGGGGTGAGCCACTGCACCCAGCCTATTTTCCTCTTTCTAGACCACTCCCTTCTTTTTCTTTCCGAGCAGGATGGGAAGAGTAGGGGTCAGGACTTTTCTTTCTGAGGCCAGGCCAGGTCCTTGGTTTGTCCCTCCAAATGAAGGTGCTGGTATTGGCAGGCCTCGGCCTGCTGTCCCTCCCCTGTAAGCTGGCAGGGTGGGGTCCCGCTGTCTGACTGCTCCACAGCTGGGTGGGGATGGCCACCGAGACCCCAGTCCTCACAGACCAAGGGAAAGCACTACCTCCATTGACCTACGCCTAGTCCATCCTATAGAAGTACAAGGGAAAGAAAAGCAATGATATTTAAATCACTGATGCCACTGGCAAAATTTAAATCACTGATGCCACATGGGTTGCATCACAGTCAGACTAAGCCATTTAGAGCTCTATTCATCAAAAAAGATGATGGATGATGATGCAGCTGTCCTCAGGAGGCTTCCAGACCCTGTGAGCTTGGGGTCCCCACAGTTGGGAGACCTCCAATGGGCACACTTTTCTCCACTTTCCAGAGGTGAGGAGGAAGAAGAGGAAAAGAGAGGGAAGGGGGAGAGGGAAGGTGAGAGAGAGAGAAAGAGGGAAAGGAGGGAAGACAGAGAGGGGAGGAAGAGGAAAGGCCAAAGGGGGAGAAAAAAGGGAAAGGGAAATAGAAGGGAGAGAGGAGGGAAGGAGAAGAGAAGAAGGAGGAAGCAGAAAAGCATGAGGCAGGTAGGTTATCGGCACACATGCCAGACTTGCTGGCAGTTAGCTACATCTCTAAACAAGGAACTCAACTCTCAAGAGCTGTGGTGATGTTGATTTTATGGCAATTCCTTGGGGAGATGAAGGCGGTTGCACCACACCCCAGACCAGCAGATTGTAATCAAACTTTTCTTTGTGCTATTCCCTAACTCTCCCATAGCCTATTTTGTAAAGTCCTTTAGTTTCCAGATTGTTTGAGTTCTTCATCTCTCGCTTAGGTACTCACTGAGGAGGACAAGCTCCTGGTCTGCAGGTTGGCCATGTCTCTCACACTTGGTGTCTCTCTGGCCTCTCTCTCCCTCCCTCCCTCCCCTGCATCATTCTAGAAGCCTGCTCAGCACTCCGTCCAGAGCTGTGTGATTCTCTGAAGGCTCCTGTTTCCCTGGAACCCCTATAACCCCCATAAAGGCCCAGTTCACTCATCCAGCCTCTTCCTAACTGACTTTTCTTAGGAATGGGACAGATGGTGGTTACCTGGTCGGTGTTAGGGTGTCATGGCAACATTCACCTCCCCTCTGCAGCCATCCATTCCTGAGTATACGGGTCTCCATTTTCCCTCCAGATAATAAGGATTCTGACCTTTAATATACCTGTTGCATGTTTACATATGTTCAAACTCTTTACAGCTATTATCTCCTTAGAGCCCAGGACTGAGAAAAGGAGGGGAGGGGAGGACTCAGTCCTCTCCTGCAGTTGTAGGACACTGGACCATGGAGAAAACTGCAACCCCAGATGTATGATTTGCCCAAAGTCATGGGGTCAATAGGGCCTGAGGTAGGACCACAGCTTTGTCTTCAGACCCCATTCAAATCTTTTCCAATCCTGTGCATAGGACTGACTGCATTATGACTTCCCTCAGCCCTAGGCACTTTTGCCTTTGGGGGCCCCTGCTATAACAAAATATTAAAAGTTATATTTTATGATTGCATTGGTACAAAGACAAGTATAATGTAGGCTGGATTTATTCTTCTATATCATTATTATTATATTCATTTTTTCTTCTGATTTTAAAAGAAACCACAATGAAAACATCTTCACGGCCCCTGAAAGTCCTATGGGGCCCAGGCACAAAGCTTGCTGTGCTTAATGGAAACGTGGGCCCTGCCCTGCCCCTTCCATTAAACACTGGATGTATGCACTGCTGCCTGTTTGTCAAAGGGCTTTCACAGGTGTGGAAGGAAGCTAGATTATTAGGAAGAAAAAAGATCTAGCTGATTAATAATGTAAAACACCTGCAAGCCTCTCAGACGTCCAGCTGGGAAATACACAAAGATAGCAATTGATCTCCAAAGAAGACACGGAGTTAGAGCTCAGGCTCCCCTGGGGTGCTTGATTCCTATAAGTCTCACCCACCCCTGGGTTCCCAACTCCCACCCCACCCTGATGAAACCATCTTCAAGATCTTTCTGGTTCACAGTGTGTCACAGCACTGTGTCTGGTGCTACCACAGAGGGAGTCCCCTTTTCCCTTCGGGAGAGTACACTATTATCAGATCAAGAAGTCTGTGCCTTATGACTGGGGACAGCTCCAATGTTCCAGAATGATACTGGGAGGCTGTGTTCAATTAAGAGGCTAAGTTACGCTTTCTGTGGGAGCCTTTGAAGATCCCAGGTAATGGCTTCTATAATTCTACTCAGGTAATTGCAAGAGTCACAGCCTGTCTTTTTGCCTTCAGGCAGGAAGCAACTAGAGCAGAGATGGCAAATGTGGCTTGCACATGCTTTCAGGACCCTGCCCACATTGGAGCAGACATTTCCACACTGTCACATGCTGTCTGCCAAGACTGCAGTCAGCTGCCTTGGAATTCTTCACAAACTGACAATGCAATGTACCAGGGGCACCTCTGAGTCCACCCACATTCATAGTTGAGACCTATTAGCCATCCCTGATCTCAACCACTCCCTTCAGTCTTTACTCCTCCCACTCTTTTTTTAGCTTTAAAGAAATATATTCATAAGAAATCCAAATAGAACTGTACATGTTTAACCCTTGAAATAATGAGCACATATATGTATATGTGTGTGTGTGTGTGTGTGTGTGTGTGTGTATAAAACACTGTCCCTATTTTACAAAGACAGAAAGTGAGGCTCGAAGAGTTTAAATATTTAACCCAGAATATAACAACGAACAAATGGTAGAGCTGGGATTTGAATCCAGACTGACTAACCCAAGCCCAGAACACAGCCTAATGGAGATGAAAATTCTCATAGGGATTAAACCCTTAAATAAATGATGAAACATTGACTCTGAAATTCCTGGCAATGGAGGGATAGGGAAATGGGGGTAGAATTGCCCCAGAGCCATATCATGTGAGCCATCCTAGTGAGACTGAGATCTTAATTTGCTCTCCCATCAAAGGCTCAAGACACTGTGTGAAGGTTTTAAAAGAAAGGGAAGCATGCTGTTCTGGGGCACGCACATCTGTTTCTCCTTCTCTTAAGACGCTCTCTGGTGCCTGCCTGTTGGCTGGCTGGGAGACCCTGGCAGTGTCTGAGCAAGGGTCAGGTCACCACGGTGGCCTCTGCACCAACTATTGGCTCTCTTCTTAACTCTAAAGATCCTGAGTTGCCGTAAAGCTCACAATTTGCATATTTCCACCAATCATCTCGCTGCAGGAAAACTTCAGACCTTTAAGTCATGCACCCGAAAAGATTGGAATGAAGTAGGGGGAAGGTAAGAAAAGAATCAGCCCCACCCACCGTCTGGTAAGGGTGGTGGTGAGACGGAGCCACAGGAGATGAGACCCTGGCCTTAGGACCACCCTCTGCAAAATGGAAGAAACCACATGAGTGGAGTCTAGGGGAGCTCCTTATTCTCATTTCTCATCCCCATTCTGTGTCTTGATATCTTATCCACTTCTAGCTCCTTTCTTTTCTGGTCCATGCCTTTATGATACATGAATCCCCACCTCTGGTACCTTCCCTTCTACCGTGCCAATCTGCATAGACCTCTTCTCTGTCAGAGAGGATGTGGGGGTGAGTTGGAGAGAGCAACTGCTCACTCTTTAAGCACCTATTATGTGCGAAGTACTTTCTATATCTTATTTCATCTTCAGCCCTGTGAGTTGGTTGCACAATCTGAATTTTGCAGTGGAGCAAAGGAAAGCTGAAAAGATGAAGTAATTTGCACAGGGCCACAGAGGGAGAAGGAGGAGCTAGGAGTTGATGCCAGGTCTGTCTGACAGCTCTATACCAGACAAGACATTCCCTCCCCTCCCCGTCCCTGTCCCTGTCCCTGTCCCTGTCTGCACCTCCTCACAGTCCATCAAGCTGAGCAATAAATCAGAGCTATAATGCTGATGAATTTCCCCCTCCTGGGTGACGTGCCCTTCAGTGGGGTTACCAAGGTGTCAGAATCACCCACAGGGCCGGTTAAACACAGATACTCCCTCCTCCAGATTCTGATTCAGGGGGTCTGCGGTGGGGGCCCAAGAATTTGAATTTCTGATAAACTCCCAAGTCATGCAGATGCTGCTGGGGATGGGATGGGGTGGAGACAGACCTCACTTTGAGAACCACTGCTCCAAATTTAAAAAGATTCAGTCTCCAATGATGGAGTTTCAGGTTTATAGCAGGAAAATATTTGGAGCTCAAGAGATTTTTCCAGAGACCCTGAAATTACATCAAGCAGGCAGCCGCTTCCTCATCCCCAGGCAGGCTGCTTTTCTCAAGTCTTTGTTCCTCAAGGTGAGACAGAGAATGTGTTCTGTAACTTGATCTTTGGAGAAAGGAACCTCAGTGCTTGTGTCTCTAGTGCTGGTCTTGCTGTGCTGAGGGCCAGAACTGCCAAGCACAAAGGAAAAGGAGAAAGAAAACAGAGACGGCAGCTGCGGAGCTGTCCCAGAGGCTGTGGCTCTGGGCTTTTCATTAGCTGGGACCCTGTCTGCCCTCAGGGTCGAGTCTGACACAGCTTGACAAGCCACAGCAGATGCACCCACTCACAGAAACTGCCCCCACCTGCCCAGTCATCAACACGGAACAGGGAGGGGGTTAAAAGGCAGAGTGACTGCTCATCTCGCAGCACCCCACCCAGGATGGGGAAGCTGCCTCCCTGTCTGACATGTTCAGGGTGCAAGAGGCAGCATCATGCTCATGCGGTGTTCCCAGGAACACTATCCTACAGAGAGTGGCAAACCCAGGCAGGTATGCGAAGAGTTAGGTAAAGGAGGGCTGTGTCAGAATAACCGTGAAAACTCAAGCCCAGCCGCTGCTCATGCTAATAGGAGCCCACATATTAGTGCTGAGGACTGTAGCTTATGGTTGGCTCCTGGCAAGGGACTTGGTGCGTATCAGAAAGACTTGGAAGAACCTTTTCAGTAAAAGAATGGTAGCAACAACAATGACCATTTTTGAGTCATTGTGACTCATTGAGTCTAAGTGCTGGGCCAGGCCAAACGTGACTCCTTTAATCCTTACACCAAATTCAAGAGGTAAGCATTATTATTTCTATTTAATAATGAGGAAATAGAGGTCCAGAGAGGCTACCCAGCCAGTAATGGGCAGAACCAGGATCTGATCCCACATTCCAAAGTTTTTTCCACTGGATGAGCGGCTTTCACTGAGTATAAGAAGGGAGTCACTGACATGGTAAAGATAACTTTAGCCTAAAATTCAAAAGGGGTGGAGGGAGACCAGATAAAACGGCCAAACAAGACTCAGTGGAAGCATCCTTTGCTCTTTCACTAATTTTTCTATTTGATCATTAAATGTGTTAAATAACACCTCCCATCTTTAAAAAGCCCTCCCTTGACTCCACTACTCCCTTCAATTACTACTCCATTTCTCTGCAAACCTCCACAAAGTTGTCTGTACTAGTATAAGAAGATGTATGAAAAGCGAGCTGAGGAGTAGGGGAGAGGTATCCTCCAGGGTGTCCTTAAAGGCAGCAGTGTAGTGGGTGCGGCTAGTCTTGCTTCCCTCTCCCATTTCTCTGCCTCCTTAAGAAGGGCACTGTCTACCCTGAGGTGGAGGAAGAGCTCTGGTAATAGGAAAATGAGCTAAGAGTCCAGACAGGGGCCTGGGTCCTGCTCACCTTGAGGTTGGGTACACAGTATGAGGTGTGTGTGTTGTTCAGACTTTATTCTCCAGTTCCAGTTACACTCACAGTTATTTCTTTGGGATCTGAAAGAAACCAACATTTATGGAAAACCCACAGTATGCTAGATATTGTGCTAGATGTTTAATATTCTTTATCTCATTTACTTCTCAATGTAATAGGCTGTCTTTATTCTACAGAGGAGGAAACTGGGGCACAAAGAGGTTAAAGTCCTTTACAAAGGCACCCAGCATGTGTGAAGCCAGAACTTAAATCCAAGAAAGGGACTGGGAAGAGCTTGCCCTGCTGACTTTATCTCAAAGGTATCCTGAAGAGTATATGGGATGGGGGAAAGGCAACACAGCAGCCACAATGACCTAAAACCCACCTAGACCCTCATTTTAAGTCTTGACACCCTAAAGAGAGTCTAGCCAGCCAGGCTTAGAGGTGGACAACATGGCTCCTGCCCAAATACTTAGTTCATGGGAAACATTGCATGGTTATCCCAGATCCACACATTTTTGTAGCCCACGTGTCAGGAGGAACACCTGATGCTGTCATTTTACGACAGGCCAGAAAGAAACGAGTGAAGGATGTTGGCAGCAGTCCCATGATTTAGGCAGCCTGAAGGTAGGGGCCTTCCCAGAGGAGATGGGATTCCGGACCTGTTGGGTCAGGAGGCAGGTTGTGTGGTGGTTGAAAGAGGGGATGTGGCCCAGGCGCAGTGACTCACACCTGTAATGCCAGCACTTTGGGAGCCCAAGGCAGGAGGATTGTTTGAGCCCAGGAGTTCACCTTTGGAGTGGCTACCCACTCTTTGTGTCTTCCAGCAGTGGCGGCAGCTCTGGAGAGGTAATGGGGTGGTCTGTAACAGTAAGAGATGTAGTTCAGGCCACCATACCTAGGCAACATGATGAGACTCCACCTCTACAAAAAAAATCAAAAAATTAGCTGGGCATGGTGGCATGTTCCTATAGTCCTAGCTACTTAGGAGGCTGAGGTGGGAAGATCAAGTAAGCCCAGGAAGTCAAGGCTGCAGTGGGCTGTGTTCATGCCACTGCACTTCCAGCTGGGGCAACAGAGAGAGACCCTGTCTCAAAAAAAGAAAAAAAAGAAAGAGGCAATCTGAACTCGGCTCTGCTGACCAGCTGTGTTTGCTAGCTGCCCCCAGCCTAAGGAGTCTCATCTCTAAAATGAGAACAAATTTTCTTTGTGGGGTGCTGTGAAAATTTGGTGAGATAAAATATGTGACACACTTGGCACGGCTCCTGGCACATGAACGGTGGCTTCATAAATGGCAGCTAGCAAGTACCAAGGAGAACTGGTTTGGCTTTCAGAGGCTAAGGGAAGGGAGCTACCGCTCAGAGAGGAGTGAGGCTGTTTCTTTCTATCCTCAGACCTAAAAAGGAACAGGTTCAACATCCGCATCACATCCCTACAGGGTTCTTAGGGATGAATCCCAAGAATTCATGGAGATTCTCCTCAGACCCATAAAGAATTCTGCTGCCAGGCTGCTGAAGGATGGAGGCTTCTTAATGTCTAAGTGTGACTTATTTCCCTGCAGCTCCACGTGAAGACAGGATAAGAACCTGCTTCTATCTGCAGACCCTTGGCACAGCTAACCACTCCTGTGTCTCCTAGCAGTGGTGGTGGCTCTGGAGAGATAATGGGTGATCTGGAACAGCCAGGGATGTGGTTCAGAACCAAGATTATCTCAGCCAGTGCAGCTGACAAGAGACAGTTTTACAGCATGAGCACCGTGTCCACAGGTGATTGCTCTTTGAGGCTGCCTGCCTCACCGTTACCCCAGCCAGCCCACCCACCACACCCTGCTCCAAGGCATAAGCTTCCTGGTTCTCATCACAACTGAGCTGTCCCTGTCAAGACAGCCCTGAACACAGTAGATGAAAGAGATTGGTGCTGTCCTTTTTCAAAAAAAGGCTTAGAAATGTCATTGCCCATTAAGCAAGGCTGTCGGCAAGCAGCAGGAACCACAAGGCGTGTCCCTACCTTCAAAGAATGTACGATTCAGCTGAGAGCGCAGAGGAAAATCACAAAGCATGTTATTAAAGATCAAAAGGAATGTCCCAGGCAATAAGTTCTTGAACCATTTGAAGCTGATGGATCACTGGAGCCTGGGGTGTGGCAGGGAAGGCTTCCTGGCAGATGTGAGGTTTGAGCTGGGCGTTGGGTAAGAAGGATTTTACTAAGAGAGAGAAATGGAAGGTGTTTTCTTTCCAGGTGAGAGGCCGGCATGCGCAAAGGTGTGAGGGCAGGAAAGCGCACAACACGTTTTGGGCTAAGGAGGAGGCTACTTTGAAGTGGGCAACCTGTACTCGAGGGGTGCAGAGGCAGAGGAAGTGGGGGAGGTCACACCCCACAGGTGGTGAGGGTGGCCTTTGAAGGGAGACTTGGGCTCAGTTGCAGAGGCAGCAGGGAGCCACGGCAGGGTCTTGAGTCTGGGAGTGGTCTGTTAAAGCTTGGCAGAAGCGTGCAGGGCGGATTGTGGGGTAGAGGTGAGGTTGCCACAGTGCAATGCTCAGACACAAGCAGGAAGAGAGTGGCCGGGTTCGATTGGAAGAAGACTTGAAGAGGTGGCACCACCTGTGGGAGCTAAGAAGGAGCTGGAGTCTGATGGGACACTCCAGCTCTCCAGCCAGACCAATTGAATAAAAGGTGTCAGAGAATCATGAAAGGAAGTAAAATAGTGAGAGAAGGGGCCGAGTTTTCTGGGAAGTTGACAGGACACGTAGAATACAAACCATTTTGTGTGAAGTAGGGAGCAAGAATCTGGAGGAGGAGATGGTCTTGAGAAGGTTACTTCAAGAATCTAGAGACAATAGCAGCAATACTAGACGCCCATGGGGGAAGCCTCAGCTCAAACAACATCCATTTCCCCCTCCTGGGTTCCTTTTATTCCCCAGCCCTTCAGTCATGAGGAGAAGCCCCTCTCCACTGCCCTCATCGTGACTCATCATTTAATCCTTTCACTCCCCAACAATAGGAGCCATGTAACAATGATATTGTTGCACCCAACGCCAATTTAACAGTAAAAAGGTTAATTACATTTTTAAAAAATCAATGCAAAAGGAAGATGTTCGAACAGTTGGGCAGACTAATTGAAAGCTAATGTTGTCACTAAATTGAATTTCAAATGAATTTTACATTCATAGTTCATTTTGCTAATTTCATTCTCTGCATCCTGTAATTTGTTGACAGTGATTGATTATTTAAGTGAATAATCTGTGTACTAGGATCATTTAGTAATAGAAAATGCCACACATGATCATAATGTTAATGAATACTATTTACTTAAATTTCCACTGCCTATTTAGTTTGTAGGACATATGGGACCAACAGACATAGCCCCAAGATTCAGGGGATTAGAATGATCCATAGCCATTGGGATCACTTTCACAGCATGTGGGTGGCTGGGTCCCTGTACCTTTAAGACACTAGGCCACATTTGTACTTTATTCATTGATCAACTATCATTATGTTTTTTGTTTTTGTTTTTGCTTTTTCAGCAAAGAGAAAACAGAAGCACAGTATCAGCCCCTGCCCATATTTCCGGGGTTTGGGATCCAGGAATCTCTTTTGGAGAGATTACGGATTATGCTAGTCTTGAGAAAAACATGACTTGTGTCAGGGCAGTAAGGAGGAAGGGTAAAAAGAAGCTTATGATGGAGCTAAAGTAGTGCTATCTGGATAGAGCTACAGTTAAAAAATTTAAATATATATATATTTTCTAGAGCCTAAATTTCTGAAATTTCAATGTGTATCAGAATCACCTGGATGCTGGTTTAAAATGTAGATTCCCATGCTCTGTTCCCTAGGAAATCTAGGAAGGGGCCCTGAAATCTGCATGTTAAATAAACACCCAAAGTGATGTTAATGTGGGTACCCCTGGTTAGCATTTTTGGAAACACCGATCATCTCTGAACACTCCCCTGCCTCAAACTCTTCCCAACTCTATTGCCTGCTGGTTTTTCACCTACCTTCAAAGCAACTTTATGAAATCATTGGTATTATTTTCCTCATGTTATGGTTGAAGAAACTGAGGCACAGAGAGGTTAAGTGTGTCGTGTTTAAAAGTCCAGATTCTGGTAAAGACCTGGAAAAGAGTCTTGCTGTTGATTCTTACCAACTGTGATAACCCTGGGCAAGTAAGTTACTTAACCCCTCTGAGCTTCAGTTTTTTAAACTGTAAATGGTAATACTAATCCCTCCGTGATAGAGGGATTAAGTGGGATTAAACAAAGCACATTGTATTATGCCAGGTGCCCAATAAGCATCCAATGAACTACTACGATTGCTCTTAGCTGACTCTGTACATGAACCCCACCCAGAATGAGACCAAGAGAAGCAGAGAACGCGAAGAATGAGGTGGTCAGCCCCTGCTGGGGGTTAGCGGGTGAGGGGGACTTGAACCACATAAACAAATGATCTGACCCAAAGTGTATTAAAAATTTCATTTGAAAAGTTCAGTTATCTTAAAAATGTACTATTCCACAGTGATACATTCACATGTGTGAAAATAGTCTATATAAAAGTTTCCAGCATTGGAACCTAAATATCAAGGAATTTAAAACAACCGAAATGCCCATTATTAAATCATTTTAAGGTTTATGCATACCATGAAAACTACGCTGCTAGAAAAAGGAACGAGGGAATTATTATGTGCGGATATGAAATACCTTCAAGTTTCAGTGTTAATTAAAATAAGCGGAGATAGATAAGTGGATAAATAAATTCTAGAAGGGAAGAAAAGAAACTGATTATCAGTTGCCACTGGGCAGAGTAACAGAAGTGGGGCTGGAGGGATGGCGTGGGAGGAAGACCTTTTGCTGTAAATTTTTTGCGTGCTTGTAAATTTTGTACAATGTGAATATATGACAGTTGGAAAATAATAATCAACTAAAATACAAAAAGTATACTAAAAGCTGTTTATTCATTTGCACCACAAATGTTTATTGAGCCACTGCTATATGCTTGACCCTCTTCTAACTCAACAATTAACAAACAGGCAAGAATCCCTGCCCTATAGGTTTATATTCTTTTTGTTTTTTTCTGACAGAGTTTCGCTCTGTCGCCAGGCTGGAGTGTAGTGGCGTGATGGTGGCTCACTGTAACCTCTGCCTACCAGGTTCAAGTGATTCTCGTGCCTCAGCCTCCCAAGTAGCGGAGATTACAGGCACGTGTCACCACGCCTGGCTCATTTTTGTATTTTTAGTAGAGATGGGATTTCACCATGTTGGCCAGGTTGATCTTAAACTCCTGACCTCAAGTGATCCACCCGCCTTAGCCTCCCAAAGTGCTGGGATTAAAGGTGTGAGCTACCATCCCCGGCCTGTGGGTTTATATTCTGATGGGAGAGAAACAATAAACATAATAAGTGAATGAGGTGTAAAGCACACTAGAAATAATAGATTCTCAGAGTGGGCTGGGGAGTAAAGCCAAGTAAGCAAAGTGGGGGATGCTGAGGGTTCCCATGTTTAAGAGTGTGGTCAGGGGAGGACTCTCTGAGATGATTCAGCTTCTAAAAACTTAACGGAGGCAAACGTGTGAGCCCTGCAGATACCTGGGGGAAGAACCTTCCAGACAGAGGGAGCAGCCAATGCATGACTCTAAGAGGGACAGCACTCCGCATGTTCAAAGAACAGAGGGGAGGCTATTGTGGTTGGACTGGGGCAGGCAAGATGGAGAGAGGTGGGAAAGAGAGACAGAGGGAGTGAGAAAGGAGGGGACAATTCAGACAGGGCCTTTCAAGCCATGCAAGAAATTTAGCTTTTATTTTGAGTTAAATTAAGAGCCACTGGAAGTCTCTGAGTTGAGTACAGTGGTCTGACATGTTCTAATAGGATTGCTCTAGCTTAGGTATTGAGAAAGGGCCATAGGGAGGTAAGGGTGAAAACAGGACCAATTAGGAGGCTATTACAGTAATCCAGGCTGTGCTCCTCCCAAAGGCTCTAGGGGGAATCCTTCCTTGCCTCCAGCTTCTGGTGGTTCTAGGCATCTGTGACTTAGGGCTTCACCTCTTTAATCTCTGCCTCTGTCTTCACATGGCCTTCTCCCTGTGTCCCTGTGTTCCTAATCTCCCTCTGCCTTTCTCTTACAAGGATACCTGCCATTGGGTTTAAGGCCCATTATGAATCCAGGATGATTTCATCTAGAAGTCCTTAATTATACCTGTAAAGGCCCCTTTTCCAAATAAGGTTCTATTCATAGGTTCCTGGGGTTGGAGGACTTGGAGACGTCTTTCTGGGGCCCACAGTTCAACCCACCACAGTGGCTAAGAATCAGGATGATGGCATGAAAAGATTCTTGATATATTTTAAAGGTGGAGCCCACAGAATCTGAGAAATAAGAGAATGAGAGGAGTCAAGAATGACTCCAAGGTTTTTGTCTGAGCAACTACAAGGATGGAGTTGTCAGCAATTGAGATTTGGCAGTTGCAGGTGGATTAGATTGGGGGGAAGTGTAAACCCGAGATTCAGTTTTAAAGATCTTAAGTTTGAGATGATAATTAGGCCTCCAAGTGGAGATGGCAGTAGGCGGATATAAATGCAGGAGTCAATGACTGAATTCTAGGCTGGACATATGAATCTGAGTCATCAGCATATAGATGGCATTTAAAGCTATAAAGTAGGATGAGATCTTCTTAGCAGTGACTGTGTCAGAAGGCAAGAAGAAGATTTGTGTCCAGTTCTGTGCTGAGCTATAGGCTTAGATGAATTTGATGACCCCTGCTCCCAAGCAGCCCATGGTCCAGAGTAGGAGACAGGTGGGCTCACAGATCAATGCTCAGACGTCTGATTGCCGGCCTCCCTTCTTCCCAAAGCAGCTCCCTGGCCACCATGAGCGATAACCACTCTTCCTCAACACATCTTCCAAGTGACTGATAGGTCATGACCTCCTTGAATGATTGGTTCTTCTGGACATCCTCATGTAAAAAAGAGTAAGAGTAAGAGAAGAGGGAAGGCAAAGCCCCTTATGGCTTGGGTAAATTCCTTGCACTCTCCAGGAAGGACCTGGGCTGTGGTATCCCCGAGTTCATCTCCACCACAGCAGAGGGTTCCCATATCTGATTTTGCTTTCCAAACAGAAGGCCAGTCAGATTCATCTCCTCAGATGAGGATAATGGCCTTTCTGAGTGGCATTGTCAGCTTCTTTTCACTTCAGCAGTCTTCAATCTCCATTCCTATTTGTTGAAAGATAAGAAAACAAATATATTGGCAAGTTGTCATGAAATATTTTCTTCCCAAATCCAATATACTATGTGTGATTCAAATCTATTTATACTCTTAAAAAATTAAAATCAATGCTTCTATTTGCAGCATGGGCATTTGTGGTTATCAAGTTTGCCTTCGCAATGAAGAGTCTGGTGAGAGCTTTCTCTATTCAGGAAGGTTGTATGTTCTCGCAGGTGGCTGATGGGGCCAAGGTCCTGGCATAGGCAGGGGTGGTCAGTACGAGCAAAGCCAACGTCAAGAGTGTCAGACTTTTGTGGACTGTCAACTTCATTATATTTTAATGGCCACAGAATATAAGTCCTTGAAATTATGCTTTGGTGGGTATAGAAAGGCAGAAATTTGCCTGCACTACTGGAGTTTCCTTTGGTACAGCAAATTCACACATCATTTAAAATGTGCATATCCTCCAACCCAGTCATTCCTTGTATGAGAACAGAACGTACAAATATCCTCACATATGTACACAAAGTATATTGCAAAGATATTACTTGCAGCACTCTTAGTAAAAAGCATAAAACTGGAAAAAACATAAGTGTCCACAACACATTTTATGTACCATGTATAAAATGGAATACTCTGGTTCTTAAGAAAGGCTGGATGCATTTGCTTGCTAGAGCTACCATAACAAATACCATAAACTGGGTAGCTTACACATCAGAAATTTACTTCCTCACAGCTCTGGAGTCTACAAGTTCAAGATCAAGGTATCAGCAGGGTTGGTTTCCTCCGAGGGCCCTCTCCTTTGCTTGCAGATGGCAGCCTTCCCATTGTGTCTTCACATAGTCATCTTCTGTGTGGGCATGTCTGGTGTTTCTTTCTATTTGTGTCCTGATCTCCTCTTTTTATTTTATTTTATTTTTATTTTATTTTATTTTATTTTTTATGAGGCAGAGTCTCGCTCTGTCACCCAGGCTGAAGTGTAGTGGCATGATCTCGGCTCACTGCAACCTCCACCTCCCAGGTTCAAGCAATTCTCCTGTCTCAGCTTCCCGAGTAGTTGGAATTACAGATGCCTGCCACCACGCCCAGCTAATTTTTTGTAATTTTAGTAGAGACAGGATTTCGCCATGTTTTCCAGGCTGGTCTTGAACTCCTGGCCTCAAGTGATCCACCTGCCTCAGCCTCCTAAAGTGCTGGGATTACAGGTGTAGCCACTGCACCCAGTCCTGATCTCCTTTTCTTATAAGGACACTGGTCATACTGGAGTAGGGTCCACCCTAATAGGGGTCCCATTTTAACTTCACTACCTTTAAAAGATCCTATTTTCACACAGAGTTGCATGCTAACGCACTGTGGGGTTAGGGCTTCAACATCTGAATTAGTGGTTGGGATACTGTTCAGCTCACAGCACTGGACTAGCTCCATGTACTCTGACTTGGAAAAGTGGCCATGACACTTGCTTCAAGAAAGAAGCCATGTGCAGAACAACATGCATAGTATGATCCCAATGTTGCTTTAAAATTGTGTGTGTGTGTGTGTGTGTGTGTGTGTCTGTGTGTCTGTGTGTGTGTGTAGAAAAACATCAGCAAGGGCATGAACCTAACAGCTAACAGTGGCTATTTCTGAAGAGTAGAATGGGAGTAAGGAGGACTCCAACTTTTATTTTAGCTTATAAATGCCTGTATTGTTTGTTTGCTTTTAAAAATAATGACCATGCAATACATTTGTAATTTAATTTTTGCAAATCTGACAGGACAAAAAAAAGGAAGGCTGCTTTTGCTCACTGGGAAGATTCACTGACAATACATGTGTCTGGGCATTTTCATCATCACCATCATCATCATCACTATATCAAGTGCCTACTATGTGCCAGGTGTTTTACTCTCAATCTCATTTGGCTCTCACCATAATTCTGTAAGTTATATATTAGTATTTCCTTTTTATGGATGAAGAACTCGGGCCCAGAGAGGTTAAGCAATTGATCCAAAGCCACAGGGTAAGGTAATTGACCATCCTGGGTCTTCCATGGGCCATCCATTGGGCCACGCAGATGGCTTGAACCAAATCTTTCCCTTTGACAGAAAAACAACTTGGGGTGCCTACTGCTGAGCTTGTTGGTGGTAGGAGATTGGTGACATTTCCTTTTAAAGAGGGTACTGGGGGCTAGTCCAGGAGATGCCCATGACTAGTTCTTCAACTGCTTCTCCTTCAAGTTAACATCCATGAGTGCCCACTACATACCCAGTTCTGTTATAACTGCCTAATATCTACTAATGGGCGCCTCACAACAACCTCATTTATCAATTAAAATAATGAGGCACAAAGAGCTCAAAAAAAGGAGGGAATTTGAGTGCGCATGTGCTGCTGTCTCTATGCAAGCTGCTAAACAGCTTGGTGCTCTGCTCTCAGATACAGTAACAGGGAGGCAGGAAGAGCATCAATGATACAAGTTCCTTGATAAATCAGAAAGGTTCAATTGAAAAATGTGGGCCAGATGGCAGTGGAAGTAAATGGGTAAATGGGTAAGTAAATGGGTTCATCATTAAGTGAAATAATGAATGTTGCAGTGCCACGGACAGTGCCTGGCACAGTGTATATCCTCCTGCACAAGCAGGAGCTGTCTCAGACCACAGGCAAAGGGCTAGCTGCCTGGGTTGGACACTGGGCAGGGGCCAGTGATCCTGGGGCTGCAGAGTGTGAGCCTATACCGAGGGGTGAACCCGAGACCTAGAACCAAATATACAGTTCAATCAGGAATCATTCTTGGAATTCCAGAACAGAGTGGAGAGTTCAGACTTATCTGGAGAAGAGCCTGGGGTTTCTTCCTTGGTCACTGGGGCAGAGCTGCTGGAAGTGTCTCTGCATTAGGTGGGAAGTGAGGATGAGGGAACTGGGCAGTCTTGAGCTCACAGCAGGTGCTGAACACAGGCTAGTTTCTTTTCACTCTGAAGGTAAGGGGTGTTCATTAGTGCATTGGTGACATTTGGGGTACCTTGGAGCATCATATTTCTAGCCAAATTTTTTTGAGACTGGGTTTTAGCTCTGTTGCCCAGGCTGGAGTGCAGTGGCATGGTCATAGCTCACTGTAGCCTCAAACTTCTGGGTTCAGGTGATCTTCCTACCTCAGCCTCTCAAGTATCTGGGACTACAGGCACGTGCCACCATACCCTGCTAATTTAAAAAAAAAAAAAGTTTTTGTAGAGATGGGGGTCTCACTATGTTGTCCAGGCTTAATCAACTCTTTTATTAATGCCTTTAGGACTTGTGAGACTTCATTGAGTTACTGAGTCCAGCTGGTGATTTCATGTAAGAGGTAATGTGCAAAGCTGTGCCAAAAGCAGGTTGGGGAAAAATAGCACAAACTCTGTAAGACAGAATGGGGACCAACAGAGATAAATGCAAAGTCATGCAGGTAGGTTCAACATATCATTGCACAAGATGGCTTGAGAGGTCAGGCTGGACAACACTCACATGAAGACTTAGAGGTCCTTAGCCACCAGTTTCATGTGAATTTAAAGTATAATATGACATAACTGCTGGAAAATGATTGCAAACTTAGTTTGCATTCCTAGAAGCATGGTGTATAGGTCTAGTGAAGTGTGGGTTCCATTGACCTTAGACTTCATCAGGGGAGTGAGTCCAGGTGGTGACCAGTAACATCAGTTGTCAAGCAGCAGCCCAGGGGTTGGATCCAGCCTGGAGAATATTGCTTGGGCCACAAGATGCTGTAAAAAAAAAAAAAAAAAAAAAAAAAAAAAAAAAAAAAAATCTGATAAAGATGAAAAGTTTTGAAATGAAAACCCAGAGTTCCAGCAGCTTTGGAAAAGCTCAGAGAAGCTGTCACCCTCCTTTACTAGCAACACCTGGCAGGCTCTGCGTAGCACCTGCTTCCTTTAGATCAAGCATCTGCTGCCAGTTTGCCACAGTGCTCACCACTCCCTCTTGTCCCACAGTAGCAAGGTTGAGTGCTCGTTGCCTTTTATCGTCGCATTTGTAGAGGAAAGCATCTCTATATCCATGTCTCTAAGAGAAGTGGGAGAAATGATAGAGTGAGGCAGCCATATGATTTTACCCTACCTACCCTGCTCTATTTATTTTCATTACTATCCTGGTGTCTGTAGAAGTTTGAATTTGTGGTCCTTGAATACAGTACACATAGAGGAAGAAACACAGCACTCGAGAAGGGAAGGGTTAGCCTGGCTGTAGATGTTTAGCATAGAGAAGGAAAAGCTCAGAGGATACATTATTGGAAGGACTATCATAGGTCAGAGGCATCAGCCTGTGTAACTTCAGAGGGTAGACCAGATAACGAGAGATCCAGAAAAGCAGACTTCAGCTTAATATATGGATGGGTTTTTCAAATAGGAATGAGTTGTCTAGAGGAATGGAGACCTGGAAGAGGTGAGCAGAGATTGTTATGGAATGGGGTCAAAGGAAGTAAGGAGAGGCAACACATACAGCCAGGAACTTTCGCCCCCGCATTTATTTACCATGGCCTTGAACAAGTTATTTAACTTGATGTCTGCAAAGTGGACATTAAAATCATACTACCTTTTTAGAGATGTGGTGCAGGTAAAATTAAAGATTGCAAGTAAATTATTCTGCATAATGCTTAGCATGTGATAAACACTCAATAAATTCTAGCTACTATTATTTGCAATTCAGTGAAAGGCTGGATAATTTATCTCTGAGACCACTGCCAAGTCTAAGTTCTGTGATATTATGTCTCATTCATCTCCGTTTCCTCTCTCCAAGAAGTTGCTAAAAAGAAAGAAAACGAGTGACTTTCAGTCTCATTTTCTTTTATTGCTTCTCCCGCCACCCCCGCCAAGGCACTTGTAACTCATGAAATGGCCACAGGCTAACTATGAGAACTGCAAACTTTATTTTTAGCTTCTTCTCTGACCTCTTCTTTTGTGCCAACCATCCTGGAAGTCTGCTAAGGTTTGCAGAAGACATGCTCATTTGAAAATGTTTGCTCATCTCCTTTGCTTCCAATTTAAAGTTGATTGCTCTGGAACCTTTTATTAGTAGTGATGATATCAATGGGCTGAATCAAGTTCAAGATCAATCAGGCTCCTTATGAAATGAACCTGGAAGAAGCAGGCAGACAAATACAAAATGCTGAGCCATTAAATCAAGATGAGACCTCTTCCTTCATTCCTTCAAACATGGGATGAATGTGTGCTGGCTGTATGGGTTGCTGGGCTTGTGGTTTTATGACTAAATTTGGTACAGAAGGGAAAAATCATGAGAGAAACACGTTTGTTCTTTTTTTAGTAAGCTGGCTGTGGCAGACACTGCAAAATATACACCTATTTCTCCCTCTTCCTTACTAGTCAAAAACCCTGTTTTGTTCAGAATACCAATGTGCCCAGTTAATCACACTTCCTCAGTTCCCCTTGGCATGGCTGGTCCTGATTAACGAAACAAAATCAGACTCCTTGTTGCATGAGAAAAAGCCTCTTACTTGTTCAAGTCACTATTTATCAGGTGTTCTGTTACTTCTAACCAAACAGGATCCTATCTGATTCATAGGCCAGCTACTTACTAGGTGTTTCCATTAGTTTTCACTGCTTAACAAACTATTCCAAAGCTTAGGGGCTTAAGGCAATCTTTTTATTATTATGATTCTACGGGTTGACTGAGGCTGGGCTAGACAATTCTTCTACTGGTCTCTCTTGGGTTGTCATGTAGTTACAACCAGGATGTCCAAGCTGGCTTTGCTCACATGCCTGGCACTTTTTGTTTCGTTTTGTTTTTTGAGATGGAATTTCACTCTTGTTGCCCAGGCTGGAGTGCAATGGTGTAATCTCAGCTCGCCGCAACCTCCATCTCCCGGGTTCAAGCAATTCTCCTGCCTCAGCCTCCCGAGTAGCTGGGATTACAGGCAGGCACCACCATGCCCAGCTAATTTTGTATTTTTAGTAGAGATTGGGTTTCTCCATGTTGGTCAGGCTGGTCTCGAACTCCCGACCTCAGGTTATCTACCCACCTTGGCCTCCCAAAGTGCTGGGATTACAGACATGAGCCACCATGCCCGGCCACATGCCTGGCACTTTGACAGGGATAGTTGAAAGGCTGGGACCTCTCTTTCCTCCATACATTTGCTCGTGGCATTTCCACACAGCAGCTGGATCCCAAGTGAGATGTCCAACAGCATGCATTTCAGGGTGCAAGTCCTTGACAAGCTTTGTGGGCATCATACCTGCTAATGCCCTCCTGGCCAAGTCCAGGCACCATGAGAGGGGATTCCACAGTGGTCACCAAACTAACAGTTTGCCACACCAGGGATGTTGTAGAGTGATATATTCTTTATACAGAGGAGAAGAGAGCACTGTGTAAACCTACAAGCTCCTCCTAAGTAGTGAAGTCTTTTCCACCATGTTTTCCATGATTTCTTCCTCCTTCCCCATCTTACTCATTTTTTCCCCTCCTTATAAACTACCTGCCCTTCCCCCATTAAAAAAAGGCAAAAAATGTTGGTCTATTCCCAGTTCCAAAATAACATCCCTATGAATTAGGATTTAAAACTTTGAACTACTATTGTAAACTGATAGCCTGCAGACATGTTTTGATTGGGGCAAAGGTTTCTAAAATAGTGAAATTTTATCTTAGAATCCACATTCCAAGCTTCTTTTGAAAATAAGGAAGGGCAAGCACTCCTGGGCCCACATTCTTCCATGGTAACAACTGGCAAGAGCTGACTTGAGGCCTCCACTTGTTAGAGGGCTAAGGGCCGTCCAGTTTACCACAGTCCTCACCGTTCCATATTGTCTCATTCAGATTGGAGCCATGGGTTCTAATGGTGGTCTGGCTTGTCTGCCTGACACATTTCTGTGATCTGCCTGACCTCTGAAGCTTTTTGAGTTACAACCCCTTCTTTACACTTACTCTGAATTTTCTCCCTTTCACCATTTCCCTACACCCACAATTCACCACAATTCATCTCCTCTCCATTAAAAGTGCTTATTGTTATTCTCCACTCACCATAATTCTATCATTGTGTATTATCTAAAGCCTTTCCCAGCTTGAGGCCAGCTCATCAAATAATGCCTTGCCCTGTAAGTGGTGCCTGAAATCCCATCTCCTTTTAAAATCCTTGCTTTACTTAATAATGGTAAAATGGTAGTGGATTTATCTGCATTTAACTGTGTTTAAATCCAAAACCCCAGGCTCTACTCCGCCTTTATAATATCTCAAGTCAAAGCTTGATTGATGACAAATGCCACTGTTTCTGGATTACAGAAAGATGCTCGAGACACAAGGACGGAGTCTTCATGTAGAGCAGTGTTATAACGGGAGGACTGAGAAACACAACTGAGTCCTTTTCAAAGAGACATATTTGGTCCAGATTTGGAGAATCACCAAAGGTGATGGCTCTCAAAGTGTGGTCCTTAGAGCAGCACCACCTGCAAGCTTGTTAGAAATGCAAAGTGTAAGGCCCTACCCTTGACCTAAGGAGTTAGAGACTGTGGGAAGTAGGGCCCAGCAACCTGTATTTTAACAAGTTCTCCAGCACTTTCTGATGCACACTTCCATTTGAAAAGCACTGACTTAGAGCCATCTCATACTATCAGGCCTTGTGGCTCCAATTTGAGCTAAGCAGAGTAGGTGGACCCCTCCCCAAGAAGCAGCTGGTTCTGCCGTCTTTTTTACATTGCCAAAGTCCCTTCTTTCTGCAGGTAAGGGATTCCCGAAGTGGCTCAGCATAAGTACCACCTGAGGAGTGACTTCCAGCCTTCCTCTGCACTCTGAATCAGTAGGTCTGGGCTGGAGCCTGGAAAAGTGCAGCTCTAACAAGCTCCCCAGGTGATCTAGTGATCAGTCCGGTTTGGAAACCGTTTGTGGAAAGTACCTGCTAATGGGTTCGCTTCTTTTCACCTCCCACTAAGCACAAGTTGGGCAATTTGGTGTGTTCCTGGAAAATGCCTTGAAAACCTGTCAATTCTGCTGCAGGTTTTGGAGGTCCACTGAGAGGCCAATGGGCTTCTAAGGAGTGACACACCTTTTTGCACACTGACTCACTTCCACATGCAAAGTGCAGCTCTCCCCACCGAACCTCCCCCACCCTAATGCCCACACAGCTAAACTCTTTGGTCTGCCAGCCCTTTGGGGCTTTCTGTAACGGCATTTGACCTATAATATGCTTTCCGCCTGGCCACAGGGGATATTTGCAGACCTTCTGGTGGGTTAATAAATAAATGATGTGCTTCCTTCTGGCCACAGGAAACCATCTCAAGGTCAATGATATTGCAGAGTAGGGTTTTACAGGGCTTGCTAAGATTAAAAAATCATCAGTTCCCACTAACCACATCCCCTCTCTTCCGAAACTTTGAAGCTTCGCTGCAGCAAAAAGGAGCACAATTAAGCCTCGATAAAATTTTAATAGCAGGAATTATGCACTCTGCAACCAGCCTACAATTAGCCGTTGCTATGCTACGGGCAGAACCTAATCATGATAATGAGGCAAACAAAGGGAGGGAATTAATCAGGGCTATAAGGTTAGTGCACAGCCGGTTCCATCTCAGAGCACTGATTTCTGAAACACAGCAGTTGGGCCCCTGGGAAATCTCAGTCCTGTGCAAGGTTAGATCAGCTGGTGTGTGTATGCAGTGTGTGTGATCTTCTGAGCAAAGAAGGCTATGTGCAATACCATCCCTACCACCACCAAGAGGATGCATTCATTAAAAAAAGGTGATGTCCCTATTCTGTGCAGGAAACCATGCTAGATCCTGCAAGAGAGATATTGCTACACTAGACACAAGCCCTGCTCTTTAGGACTTTGCTATTCCAAGTGTAATCCTCAGACCAGCAGCATCAGCACCACCTGGGAGCTTGTTGGAAATGCAGAATCTCAGGCCCACCCCAAACCTCCTGAATCACATTGGATTTTAACCAGATCCCCAGGTGATTTGTGTGCGTGCTGAAATTGAGGCACACTCCTCTAGGAGATTTCAACCTAGCAATAATAACTATTCTTATTGTAATTATAATAACTATTATTTCTGCCAGATTCTGTGCAAGGCATTCAACACGTGTGATTATCTCATGTACTTCTCACCATAACCCTATCAGGCTCCCCCCATTGTGAATGAGAAGAGGTTGAGGTTCAAAAATGTTAAAAGACTTGTCCAGGTCACTGAACTAGTTAACAGGAGGGAATAGGATTACAATCCCAGGGTTTCCTGTTTCCAAAGCCTAGATTCTTTTTTTCTTTTTTTTTATGCTTTAAGTTCTAGGATACATGTGCACAATATGCAGGTTTGTTACATAGGTATACGTGTGCCATGTTGGTGTGCTGCACCCGTTAACTCGTCATTTACATTAGGTATATCTCTTAATGCTATCCTCCCCTCCCCCCACCCACGACAGGCCCCGGTGTGTAATGTTCCCCACCCTGTGTCCAAGTGATCTCATTGTTCAATTCCCACCTATGAGTGAGAACATGCGGTGTTTGGTTTTCTGTCCTTGCAATAGTTTGCTGAGAATGATGGTTTCCAGCTTCATCCATGTCCCTACAAAGGACATGAACTTATCCCCAAAGCCTAGATTCTTACTTACTGGTATGGAATGGCTCCCATCACACATAGATCAAGGGTGAATAAAGATAGTCACAATTCAGGTTAACATGTGATAAAGGGTCACAAGTGAGTTTTTTTGTTTGCTTGTTTGTTTTTTAAAGAGGATAGTTTTAGATCATAAAGGGGCAGGAGTCCCTTTTAGTATGGGTGATGAGGGATGGAGGAAGTAGCATTGGAGTTGGCATTTGAACAGTGAGCGGGCTTTATACAGACATAATGGTGGGAGGGCAATTCATGTAGCAGGCCCAGCAGAAGCAATGATCTGAGAGCATGAAGGATGTCCATGGGGCTACTAGGTATAACCTTTAAGTATGATACATGTGTGAGGTAGGGCTGGATTATGGAAGGCCTTAAATGTCAAGACAAGGGTTTGGACTTTATTAGGGGGTGATGAGGATCCATGAGGGGTATCTGAGCCAGAGGCATGACATGGTCAGGCCAATATCTAGACAGATCTGTTCTGGCCATGGTGAGCTGCACAGAGAAGACCAGAGAGCCTCAAGCTACTGAGTGGAATCAGAAAGGAAGGGGTGACAAGAGGTCCTGCCTGAAGAGGGAAGCAGGGCCTGGGGCTGATGGGGGACATGGTCAGGGCAATGGGATGAGTCAGAGCCTCCAGTGCCATGAGAACACTGGAGCCAGAGGGAACAATAGTTTGGGGAGAAAATGGTGGTGTGGTTTGAGACATATTATATTTTTCATTCAACGAATGCTTATTGAGAGGGACAGCAGAGTGACTAAGTCACAGAAGCCAACAACAATGGGCACCATGTGCCAGGCCCCGAACTCAGTGATTTAGAGGCATTGCTCTCTGACCCTCACCAGAGACTCCTAAAACGACTTGTTCCCCATGGACTCCCAACCCAGGCTGCCTGTTAAAATTACCTACAGAGCTTTAAAAAACACCAGTGCCTGAGGCCCACCTCTCCACAATATGTGAACTGTTACTGAGTCAGGGTCCTGGTTAAAGCTATGAAAGTCTCAGGTGAATCTTGGTGGGACCTCCGATTTTGTCAATGTCCTGTAATTTTACCAAAGACCGCCAGAAAGACAGTTAAACCAGTTGGGTTTATCGCTTACTGCAGAGAGGGAGAAGGCACAGTATGGGAAACCGTGGGGTGTGTTCTCTCCAAAAGAGGATATTAGAACTGATTATAGAATCTCGGCTTTGATGGGACAACTTGGCAGGGGGTCCAAGGTAGTGAAGGTCACTCTAGATTGGACGCTGTCAGTAAGCAGGGGCAATTCTATGATTGGGTATCTCAATAAATCTCATTTCTAGGAACTACAGGAAAGACTAGAATGAAGATAAAGTTGAAATTAGAAAAGAAGTAGCAGGCATTCATCTTGGCCAAGAGAGGGGCTACTTGGTATTTTGTGGGTGGCAGAGTGACCTCATGCTTGTCTGAGCTTAGGTAAAATTATGAAGTGGCCTTGCTTCATTTCATTTTATCTTGGCCTCGGAGTTAATCTGTCTGGGCCTGGTATGCTGCGAGATTGTTTAGATCCAAGAGGAGAATAGCATGGCTTAGCTGCAAGGGTCAGGCCAGCTTCTAAATGTCAGGGGCTGCTTTTCTTTTTTCCCATCACCCATAGTCCCCTCACCATCCCCATTCCTCCCCCCGCCAAAGGAAAGAGAAGACGGAGTAGAGGAGAAAGAGAAGAGTGAATGGAGGTTGAAAATTGAGAAAGCGAAAAGAAGAAGGAAAATAAAAAGGTGTGAGAGAGTAAACCTTATGAACTTTGCCTCTCAGCTGCAAGCTGAGCCATCTTTCAGCTGAATCTGGGGCAGAAAAGTGATGAGAGGGAAGTGATCCATTGATTTTTCACTGCCCTGCAGCCCAGCCCCTCACGCATCAACAGTGACCTTGCCGCCATCCCCTCTCAGAGCAAGAACTCTTTCCCGCCATCTGTTTGGCATTGGGTGATTGGTGGTGTGTAGGGGAACCTGCTCATGGAAGGGCAGGAGGGTGGCAGTGAGAGGGTCCAGGGAGCTGTGCCCACAGCTTGCATGTGTGTGTGTGTGTGTGTGTGTGTGTGTGTATACGTGCGTGCATTCACATGCTTACTTTTTGGCCAGACTATACTAGAAGTAGGTTGTCACCCAAGATGTGTGTGCCAAGGGCTCTCCCTGAATCTGGAGTGCTGGCCTCAGTCCAGGTGTCCTGTGGCCTCCTCACTTCCACTCCAATCTATCTAGAAGAGGAGGGGCATGTGTCTGAGCCCTTGAGCGCTCCCATCTGGCTCAAGGGGCTGACATTTGAGAGGGCAGAGCCATCCTCTTTGGAGCTGGCTCTATGAAACTCTGAGGATTTGAGGGCCTTGCAAGCAGCAGGGCCAAGATGGCATGAAACATGCCATGTCTTTCGTGCCTTTCTTTACTTGGCTTAGGCTTTTCCCATTCCTGGAATGACTGTGCCTACCCTGCCCTATTCAGCCTTCAAGACTGAATGCAAATGCCTGCCTCTCCCATCTGAATCAGTATTCCCTCCTCCCTGCTCCCAGGGAGAGGTCTTTGCTCCTGCATCTATGGAAAAGCTTCTCACACTGTATTTGTTACTATATGTTTCTTACTGGAGTGTCTCTCCTACTGTACAGGGAGCAGGTTTATTTATTGCTCGGTCCTCAGCCCCTGGAACTCAGCCAGACTCATAGTAGACATTTGGGAAATGCTCGGGAAAGGAAAAGAGGGGAAGAAAGAGGACTCCATGGCCATGTCAAAATGCCCAGCAATGTCATAGATGTTACAGGGGTACAGGAGAAGACACGGTTCTTCTTCTGGCAGCTAAGATAGAGCCTGGCTGCTGTTAAAGACAGGCAGTTCATTCCTCACCTGGGCCAAGCTGCAGCTGGTCATCCCTGCCCCTTTCTCTTTCCATCTTATGGGAGCTTTTATGGAGTCAGAAGTGAGTGAGGCAGACCTCGGAGGGCCCTACACTCAGGAAGAATGTAGGGCACGAAAAGGAGCAGGTGTCCTGGAATTAGTTCAGGAAGGCCTTGAAGGAAGGGGTAACTAGCAGATGGCAACCCAGTGACTCTTGTTGCTCTCCGAAGCCACAGAGGAAAACAACAACAAAAACAACAAAATTTTAAAAAATTAAAAAACAAAAGCAAAGTTCACAGGGAAATAAGATGGGGGAAATGGGAATTAAGAAACATATTACTCACCGCCTGAGCTCCCCTGGGCAAAAGTAGAACTACTTCAGCACTCATCTGGTGCAGCTGCGTCCCCGGGCACATGCAGGTTGTCATCTCCTGGCTGTTGTCTGGGCCCCAGCAGGAGAGACCTGCACGCTGTGATGTTCAGAGGAGCTGAGCCTCCTCTTTGCAAACTTAAATCGTGGAGCTTTTCAATTATGCACTTCAGCGCCTGGAGCTTCAGTGGAGATGCTAAATGAAAGTGATGATCCACACATGCATAATGATTCATAGCATTTGTAATTGGTGAAACGCATAAAGAGAATAGGGAGAGGCAATTAAGGTAGGAGAGGTTTCTTTATTTTATTGTTTCAGCTTGAGATGAGCATGTTGGTCGGCACCTCCGGACTTGACAACTTGTCAAATCCGACCTTGAGCCACAGCAGGAACCACAGAGAGGCCTTGTTTCAGAAGTTCAGGGATTCAGCCAAGGGGAGCAGGGAGAGATTTGGGAATAACATCTGAAGTGTTGCCCTGAGTCCACCCTCATGGGGGCATCAAGGGGCACAAGGGGCAAGATCTTGGCAGTTGCAATTTCAAAGCATCTCAGCATAGGGGAGTGGCCTACTGGAAGTCACATAGACCAGGGTTCAAATCCCAGCTCCACCAGTTCCACCACCTGTTAATTATGCGATCTTAGACAAGGTTCTTGAGCTCCTCAAACTTCTATTCCATCACCTAATGAAGAGATCGTGGTTGTTGTGTGAAGCTGGTGGGATCTGGATTAAATTAAAGGATATGCCATATAGAAAGGGAGGGAGCATGAGGCCTGGCATATTAGAGGTGCTCACAAATGGAAGGCCCCTTCCTCCACCCCCATCCCCCTACACAGGACAGGAACATGCCTTCCTGGACCCTCCCTGCCAACATACCCAGACATCACAGTTTCTCATCAAAATGAATTATCCAGGACTTTACCCGTATCTAGACACTCAGTGAATGTCAGGCACGGAGGAAGCACTTGGCTGGAGGTGGTGGTCAGCGGGTTCTAAATATTGACTTTCTTATGTGTAAAGCAGAACTTCTTCTAATTTATCCCAAAGAATATCTGTCCAACTGTGGGTTGGGCCTCAAGCTGGAGCAGGCTGGGATTGGATATGAGTCTCTCCTTCCCCATCATGATTTTATCGTCTCTAATCACCTCTCTGTCCAGACTGCCAGGCTCCAAGTTTTCAGCTTCAAGTGATTCATCTCAAAGGCCACCCCCATGGGCCCCTCATCTGCTGTTTAATTGGAGAAGGGGGTGCTAGAGGCCCAGGCGCCTTAATTGCATTTGTTAATGGGTAGGTGCAATTATCCCTGCCACACTCCTGCACGCTGCCAGGCAGACAGAGATGATTAAGGGGGTCTTTACAACTCCAGCTCCCTGCAGCTCTCTCCACTAATTGAGCAGTGGAGGAAGCGATATTGAGCTCCCCACTCCTTTCTTTAAATTAACTCTTGGCTCCAAAGTCCTCCTTGGAGCAGTGCATTGGCCACATGGCTCAGAGCATTCAGTTTCAACCCCATCTGTCACCTGTCACTTAGGCCCAGGGCCTAGCCAGCCCATGAGTTTGTCTATCTATCACCCACAGGCTGGGAGTGGGCTGGTAAGGGGGGTGTCTCTGTGACCCCTGGAGGGTGATACCATCCAGCCTGATGATAGCACCTATCATGGAGACTATAACTGAGAAGGGACTCAAAGGTTTCCACTGTCCTCTGAGCCTCGGCCACCTGAGTTCAGCCCCAGTCTAGACCACCACAATTGCCTACGAACTGGTCCCCTACTCCCTGTCTACATGCATTCTCTACCCAGTAGCCGGAATGGTCAGCTTGAAATGCAAATGGGGCCAAGCACTAATGTTAAAAACCATCTGATAGCTTCCCAACGTATCCAGAATCCCATCCAAGCTCCATGCCATCGCCTGTAAGGGGCTGTTGACCCAGCACCTGGCACGCTCTCCATCCTCAGCCTGTAGGCCTCTGGCCCTTGCTTACTAATCTCCAACCACGCTGACCTTCACAGTCCAGTTCCCCAGATATACCAAGTTCTTTCCAGGCTCAGGGCCTTTGTACATACTCTTTCCTCAGCCTGGAAGAAGCAGCCCTCACACTTTTCATGGTCAGCACCTTCTCACCCTTTGGGTCTCTATTTAAATGTTGCTTGAGAGAGGACTTCTGTCCTTTTGTGACTGCCATATCTTAAGTAGTTTCCTACCCTCTTAGTTCTGTTTTTTAAAACTTTTGTGTGTTTCCTTCAAAATATATATCACAATTTTTCATTATTTTAGTTTCGTTCTTTTGCTACATGTTTTTGTAATTGTTTCTGTCTCACTAAAGTCATGGAAGCTATACATTCCATGAGGTCAGGATCTGTCTTCTGGTTCATCCTTGTATCCCAAATGCCTGTCCAAGAGATTGGTACCTCCTCATTCATTCAGCAAGTATTTATTGAGCACCTGCTCTGTGCCAGTCACTTCTTTTAGGCACTGGGGAGACAGCAGGGAGCAAACAGGAGAAAATCACTGCCCTCCTGGATCTTACACTCTAAAGGGGTTAGGGGAGTCAGGCAGTAAACAATTAACATGGGCTAGGCATGGTGGCTCACACCTCGAACGCCAGCACTTTGGGAAGCTGGGGTAGGAGGATCGCTTGAGAACAGGAGTTTGAGATCAGCCTGGGCAGCATAGTGAGAGCTGCCTGTACAAAAAAAGAACAATTAACACAAGTAAAGTCATATAGAATGTTAGAAGGTGACTAGGGCTCCTTCTACCAATCAAGGCTGGTGATTAATAATTCTCTGGGATCCTGGGAATTAAATATTGGGTAAAGAGAAAAAGAGAGCCATAGTACTGGGATGTTAGAGGTCAGTTAACAGGGTGGATAACACTGAGATGTAAATGCATTTTGTTCCCACGATAATGAAGACTGTCATTTCCAGCTTCCTTCTTCCCAGTACCCATCTTCTAACCACTGCTGCCTCCTGAGTGGGTCTAGTTCCGTTAGAGAGAGCCATAGAAACTCTCCCACCCTGCAGCCCATCACAGCATGGTGCAGTCAGGTGAGCTTGGGATTCAGCCTGCCTAGTATTCATTCCCCCTTTCTTCTGGAAACAGCATCCCAATTTGGAGGGAGGGGCAGTTCCTAACCCATTGAATATAGGCTTGGTAGTACTGTCAATTACAGCAGTCTGTCCTCTTCCAGCCAGCAAGTGGCAGTGGGCCCAGCTTCCTCCCCAAACCTGAATCCTAGATGGAGAGACAAAAGAATTTAAAAATAGAAGTTTATTTATTCCAATGAAATGATGGTCCATTCCTGGCACCCAGATCCTGATGCTGCCCTGCTTCCTGTCCTTTCCAATCATGTGTCTTCAGCTTTTCCTTTCCTTCTGGTGTGGCACCACAGTCCTTCAGTAAATTTTTTGTTTGTGATAGTGGGAGTTGGTTTCTGTTGCTTGCAACCAGTGATCCCTGGCTGGTACTGACTGATACTAACTGCATCAGTACAAACCGATAAGGTGGCAGGCCAGTTCTCTTGTTTGTTACCTGAGTGAACTTGGGTTAGATGTCTTTGGGCCTCAGTTTCCTTGTCGGTACAACAAGGATAATAATAGCATATTTCTTAGAGTTATTGTGAGGATTAAGAGACTGGGTGTTCGTGTACGAAAGTGCCTGCCAGTTCTATCCTTTCCCTCCCCTCCTCTTCCTAACTTCTCTCACAAGTCCAAAAGGAGATGTGGGGAAGCAGGGACAGCAGGTCTCCACAGAGGTTCCTATGGGAACCCTAGCCACATGTGCAGCATCCCTGGGGGTGTCTGGGAGGGGTTAGGCAGCTGCTGGGCGGCTGGCTGAAATGACTCTGCTTTTTGGAGCAGAAAGGCTCAGCTGTTCCCGTCCCCCCAGGTCCTAACTCAGCTCAGCGCACAGAACTCCAAACAGAGCAGCTGTACGGCTTCTGGAGCCTGGAAGAGGAGTGATCTCTGTCCGGCTCTCTGCTTCCAGTCTCAGGGGAGGCTGGGAGGGAGGAAGAGCAGTACTCAGCTCAGCGTTCTCAGACTGGAAACAAGCCTTAAGAAGCCATTCAGCTGATCAATCTGACAACACACCTTCAATGAGCCGGTTCCGGGAGCCCAGCACTGAACTGAATAGGCAGTGAGGGAGATGGAGAATTAAGAAACATGAGTGGAAAGACTTCAGTGGAAATAAAAACAGAAGTTAAAGACAGCAACTATGGCTGTCATCTGTGGAGCACCCACCATGTTAGCCACTCAGCTCAGTTATTTATATACATCTCCATGGTCTGAACCATAGATTCTGCCAGGAGGTAGAGAGCCCTTTTTACCTATGTGGAGGCTGAGATCATAGGAGTTACATACAGGACATGCCCAGGTTCTGTAGCCAGAACAATCACCTAGCGTGATCCTGTCTTACAGACTAATTCATTCATTCACTCACACCCAGAAATTTGTTGAGTACCCAGTATATTTTGGGCTCTGTATTTGATATGCTTGGAGTTGAGTGGCGGAGGCTCATGAGCACACAGGTGACAATGATACTATTGAGAGCCCAAGAAAGGGCTGTGACAGCCATGGGACAGGCTGTGCCTGGGTTGTCAGGAGGAAGTGGGGAGGTGTTGGCTTAGCTGGCCATGGAGGATGGAGGAGTGGCAGTTCAGCATAGGGAAGGTGGAAGGAGGGAGGAGGGAATTTCACATAGTAGCCCAGCAACAGCAAAAGTGTGAGACGTTGCACAGGGCATCTTCATCCTGGAGGCCCTCAGCCAGAGCATTGAGTCCAGGGGGCTCCATGACAGGGCCTGAGGCCAGACTATGGCTGATACCAGACAGTCAAGGGCCTTATATGGGATGCCAAGTGATTTAAACTTCATCCTGTAGGAAAGGGTTTTAAGCAGTTGGGAGGTGATGTGGTCAGATTTGCTTGATACCCACATGACTCCTGCTCTTGCATGTAGGATGGGCTTAAGGGTGGGGTAGAGGCGGAGCAAGAATCCTGTCCTGACTTTGCTATTGCCCAGGGGTCTTGGTGGGAGTTTCAGGGACTAGGGCTGTGGCACAGGTGGAGAAGAGGGACAACAAGTGGGGACATTTCAGAGACGGAGTCAGTAGACTCTCGCTGGCAGAAAATTGAGGACAAAATAGTGTTCCTTGCCAGACACTTTTGTGTGTGTCTCTGCAGTGTTTGTGGGCATAGACATGTGTCCATCTATGTACACATCACATGTGTGCACGCATGTGCGTGCATGTGGGGCTACTGTCTGGATGCATACTGGTGATCATGCATGTATTTGTGCAGGTGAGAATCTGTGCTCTCAGGCATCCTGCAATCTGCATGACTGTATTTATGTGTCTGTGCCTACGGCCTGTATGTCTGCTGCTCCCAGCCCAGCTGTGAACCCACCCCGCTAGCCCACTCCCATTGTGCTCCGGGCTCAGCACAAGATTCTGTGTGCCAGGCACCCTCCAGGGCTTCAGCTGCTTTCCAGGCTCCTGCTGCTAAAGCAAGATGCATCTTCCATCCCTGTTTGATGCTGCAACATGAACCCCAAGGCAGTTCTTCAAAGGGAGCCACTAGGAGTGGAAAGAAAGAAAGCAAACATCAGGATTAAAACTGTGAACTAAGCCTGTCCCTGCTCTAGATCTGGCCCATGAACCTGCTCCCACAGGCAGGCTTTGATTTGACAACTGCATTTCCCCAGGCCAGGATCCCAGGGAGAACAAGAGGTTCTGGAAACAGAGAGATGGGCAGGGCTCAGGGAGGGGCTGGGGGACTACGCTCTCACACTCAGCAGCTTCCCATAGCTTCCTGAGTCTCTCTTCAAATGTGAAACAGCTGCCAATAGGCCTGTCCTCAGGGCCATGGACAGAGAGCCCTACCTCCTTTCCTCCCTTCCTTCCTTCCTTCCTTCCTTCCTTCCTTCCTTCCTTCCTTCCTTCCTTCCTTCCTTCCTTCCTTCCTTCTTTCCTTCCTTCCTTCCTCCCTCCCTCCCTTTCCTCCTTTCTTCTTTCCTTCCTTCTTTCCCTCCCTCCTTCCCTTCCTCTCTTCTTCCCTCGCTCCTTCTTCCTTCCTTTTTCCTTCTTTCCTTCCCCACCCCTCCCTTCCCTTTTCTCCTCCCCTCCTTCCCTAACCACCATTTCAGAGGATACTGGGACTTCAAACTGACTCCCACATGTGTGCTACCTCTGATAGTTAGTGGTTGTGTAATTGTGGGCAAGCATGCCTGTTTTATAAGGTAGCTACTCTGACCTCACAGGGTTGGTTGGTTGTTGGGATTTAGTAAATTCAGGCATGGATGTGCACAGCAAATACCAGCCTGGCTGGAAAAGCTCAGCACATGGTAGCCATCAGAATTGTTGTCCCTGTTGTGCAGTATCAGTGATCAGGAGTGACAAGGCATCTCTTGATCTCAGCCTGCTTCTACCAGAAGGTAAACAAAGAGTGCGATGAGAGTTTTATAAAAGGCGGGGTGCTAGGGTGCTTGGAGGGGGCTCAGAAGAGCAAGGGCGCAGCCTTCCAGGCAGAAGGAGCAAGATCTGGGAGAGCTTCCTGGAGGAGGTGACTCTCAAGTCTTACAGGACAGCTGGATTTCACTAAGTGAGTCCAGGCCAAGGAGAGGCTTTGGCCGAGGTGTGAGAGGCAAACTGCAAATACCTCTGGTGTGTCCAGGTATTGGATCCTATGTGGGAAGCCTGTCTGCAGGCTATGATGCAAAGCGGGTCCTATGGGTGCTGGGCCCCGCTGGACAAATTTAACCAGACTAGGAGTGCTGGGACTGAGGGATCTGAAAAAAAATCTTTCCAGGCCAACAGATCTTCTAAACTCAGGTGGCAGGCTTGCTGTGGTGGTCACCCAGATCCCCTTCAAGGAGGGACATGCTGGGAGAGCTATAGTCAGGCCAGCCCCTTCCAGATGGCCTCAGCTGCAGAGTGCAGGCAGGCCTGAGATCCTTCCTCTTCCTGGGCAGCGCACATTCGGTGACTGACCAATGCTGGGGTATAAAAGTGTGGCCATGAGAGCCCAAGTCAGGACGACTCTGAGGAACTCATCTAGCTCCAGGACTTCTTCAAGGGATTGAGGGATTGGGGAGGCTGTGGCTGGCCTGCGCTGAAACTGCCTCTCTCTCTGCCCCACCTGCTTCCTTCCCCTCCCTTCCCTCCCAGAGGCTGTCTCTAAACTCCAGTAAATACAGTCGCAGAGTCCCCTACTCACCCCTTTGGGCTGAGCATTGTCTTTCCCTACTGCTCTCCCCCTACCGTCCTCTTCTTATTTTTAATTTAATTTCTTTTAAAGACAGGGTCTCCATCTGTCGCCCAGGCTGGAGGCAGCAGTGCGATCACAGCTCACTGCACCCTCTACCTGGGCTCAAGTGATCCTCTCACCTCAGCCTCTGACTAGCAGGGACTAGAGGCGCACACGCTATACACAGCTAATTTTCTTTAAAACAATATTTTTATGTTGCCTAGACTAGTTTCAAACTCCTGGGCTCAAGTGATCCTCCTGCCTCAGCCTCCCAAAGTGTTAGGATTACAGGTGTGAGCCACCACGCCCAGCCCTACTTGCCTCTTTTTAAAGTAAACTTCTTTTTTGTTGAAGTATAACATGCATACAGGAAGATGCAAAACTTAACCAATCACATACAACATAAATCTCTGCAAAGTGAACATAACCTGTAACTGTCACCAGATCAGGAAACAGAATTTTACCAACACTCCCAGAGTCCCTTTTTGCCCCACTCCTTCTCAAAGGAAACCCCTGTCCTGACTTCTAACACCACAGGCTTAAGGCGTACATGTTTTTGAACTTGTAATTAATGGAATCAGAGCATGCTGTCTGACCTATCTGGCTTCTTTCACTCAACACCATATTTGTGAGATTTGTTCATGTTGTTGCAGGTGGCAGTTCTTTATTCATTCTCATTGCTATACACAGTTTCATTGTCTAAATTACCCCCACTTGATTTATCTACTCACCACTGATGGGCGTTTGGGTGGTTTCCAGTTTACAACTAATACAAACTGGCTCTACGATGAACATTCTTGTATCTTGTATAATTGACTTTTGGTGCCTTTATAAACAAACTTCTGTTAGATATGTACCTGGGCTCAGGATTTCTGGAGTAGGCATGAATATGTTCAGCTTTAGTGATGCTTCCAAACTGTTCTTCCAAAGGGATGGTATTACTTTACCCCTTCCCCAGCAGCATAGGAGAGTTCCAGTTGCTCCACATCCTCATCAGCCCTTGATATTATCAGTCTTTGCACTTTCAGCCATCCCAGTGTAGTTCCAATTTGAATTTCCCTGATAGCTAATGAGGTTGAACATCTTTTCATGTGCTTCTTGGCCATTTGGAGGCCCTCCTTTGTGATGTGGCTCTTCTAAGGTTTTTGCCTATGTATCTACTGTTTTTGCCTTGTTGATTTGGAGGAGTTCTTCATCTATGCAAGTGCTGTGTCAGATCACCATGCCCCCTTTCTGAGATTCAAATATCCACAGGGTAGGGTGAAGCCTGGCATCACCAATACTTGGGTAGTTCCAAATTACTTTCTCCCTTCTCTGGACCTGGGAAGCCCTCCCAGAACAGAGGCCTCCTCAGTGAGGCTGCATTTCCCTTCCTCTTACCAGTTTTATTCTTTCGGCTGGGAGAAGCTGAAATACAAAAGGGTACACACTAAAAAAAATCAAGAGCAAAGATTCGGAGTTTTCACAGAGGGGAAAGGAAGCCATGGGAAGAGTCTGACCTCTCCCCTCCACCTGGGCAATCACAAGTGGCGAGCATCTCAGTCTGGCCTGTAAGTGAGAAGGTAACTGCAGACCATGCTCTGAGGGGCTCTCAGGCTCAGGATACCTGGCAGGAGACTGGAGGAGGTTGGAATTCCCTCCCTGCTTCCAGAGAGAGAGTGCAGAGGAAGTGCCCCAGCCTAGGGGGGATTGGAGGAGGAGATGAGAAGAAACAAACAGGGAGGGTCAGAATGTTTTATGGAAAGATGTGAACCCCTCAGCAGACAGGACTCTGTCTTCATCTCTAGATCCCTGGTCCTTCATGGTACGTGCCCCCGAATATGCCTACCAGAAAGTAAGGGACATGTAGAACTTTCTGAAGGTGAGCCCTGTGGAAGGAGGGCCTGTGGTGCTTTATCAGTAAGGGTTGAATGAATGAAGTTCAAATTACAGTGTAAATAATAACAGCTCCATTTCTTGAACAGCAACCAGGCATGTGTACCTACTAGCATCACATGTAATCCAACAGGCACTAAGCTGAAACTTACACCCAGTTCCATCTGATTCCAGAGCTCACAGGCTTTTTCCCTAAGCTGCACACCTTCTCATGACAGGATAAAGGGCAATTTACCAAGGTGTTCTCCAGGCAGGAAGTCCACTATTCTCCCTTCCAGGCAAGGAATCACAGGCCCAAGAAGAGGGGCTCTGAGAAAAGGAGGGGGAGAAAGGTGAAATTACAGATGCTCCTCTTATCCTGCCCATCACCTCCTTCAAACTGTTTCACCTCCCTTCCTCTCTTCCCTCCCTCCCTCCCTTCCTCCCTCCCTCTCTTCCTCCCTCCCTCCTTCCCTTCTTTCCCTTCCTCCCTCCCTTTTTCCTTCCTTCCTTCCTTCCTTCCTTCCTTCCTTCCTTCCTTCCTTCCTTCCTTCCTTCCCTCCCTCCTCCACAAACATTTCTTGAGCACCTACTGTGTGCTGGACTCTGTGCTAGGGCCAAAGTGACCAGAACAGACACAAAACCCTGTCTTCATACAGTTCACACTCAGTGGTGAATGCAGAAGACAGTCATTAATCAAATGAAGATGTCATTACACATGGGATGGGGAATCCTGGAGGCAATTACATGCGGTTTGCTCTTTCGGCTGCAGACACTCCCCTCTCCGGTGTGGGAGCGAGCCCAGGCTCTGTGAGTTCTGTTCTCAGAGGATTTTGTGTTGCTGGGTGAGCCGCATCATCCAGCCAAGCCGCTGGCTGCACAGGCTGCTGTTGCCAAGCACCCCAGAACACACCTCCTCCCCTTCCTGGCTTTTGTTTTGTAAAAACACGTTTTCAGGGGAATTATGCTGAATTGTCTGAGAGAGGGAGGGCTTGGAGCAGGTGAGAGGGAAGTAGCTAAAGAAGGGATTTGGGGAGCTTCTCCTAACCAGAAAAAGGGGCAGACAGACAGTAGGGATGGGTGGCGGTGGGGAGACCTTGGAGGGAAGTGGACAGTGAGGACCCTAGGGTGGTCACCCCTACTGGCACACAAGGTTGCTGACCTTGTCAAAGGTGCAAACAATCCCCCCCATAAACACACACACACACACACACACACTCAGGTAAGCCTGGCAGGGACATTGTAGAGCCTCCAGTCTTCAGGGACTAGGAAATCCTAGACGACAGCCATTATCTATGGTGTCCAGGGCAGCTCGCAGTCCTGAGGACCTAGCCTGAGCTATATGCTCCTTAAGCCCCCAGACCCTTGCTTGAGTGGGGAGAAGCCCCAACATCAACCGAGATGGAGCTGCCCAGCCTTGCAGTGCACTCCCAGTTCTTCACATAGTTTTCCTCCCTTCATCTTCAAACTCCTTCCTAGTCTCTGGACTATCATATTTCCTCTGGCCTTTATCATCTGATCCTCCACTCCCTAACTCCAGTGGGAGACCTCAACCCAGAACTCCTATGTGCTTCTCTAGCATATTCCCCCAAATCTGAGTTGTTTAGCCAGAGTGACACTGTGGCAGGGTGGAGGGGGTAATAACAGTACTACCTCATCAGGAAGTTGTGAGGATTAAACAAGATAATCCACCTGCAGCCTCTAGTGGAGCATCTGAAACATAGGATGTGCCCCATCAACATGAGCTATTATTGTGAATTACCTTTCCAAGCAGAGGGGAGATGGGAATGCAGGCCCAGAGGCCTGGAGGTGCAGGACACATTCGCACAGTTGGAGTTCACACAGCGGTGCCGTCTGAGGGTTAGGAGGGTTGCTGACGCAGGAAGGCCACCCAGGATCTAGAACATGTGTGTGATTATATATGCCATCCTGAGGGGTCTGTGATCTCTTCCTGCAGGCCATGGGAAGTATAAATTTTTTTTATTTTTTATTTTTTGGAGACAAGGTCTCACTCTGTTGCCCAGGCTGGAGTACAGTGGCGCAATCACAGCTCACTGCAGCCTCCATTTCCCAAGCTCAGGTGATCCTCCCACCTCAGCCTCCTGAGTAGCTGGGACTACAGGTGTGCACCACCATGCCTGGCTCATTTTGGTAACTATGAGTGTTTTTTAAGCAGGGATGTGCATTTTAGAGAGCCCACTTGGCCATGGCATGGAAGATGGATCTGAATAGGGAGAGACACACCATTACATACCACTGACCCTGGTTTATAAAGACAGCCCTTCAGCATCTGGGCAGGCAACACAAGAGAAGGGGAGGCTAACCCATTTTCCAACTACATCTCATTTTTAGTGAGTAAGCAACTTCGGAATCATGTTAATTGTATTGCCAGAGAAGTGATACAGCAGGAGAAGAAAAACACTGTGTAAAGAGATTGCAAAATTGAAAACCTGTTGTGACTCTGTAGGTGACAGTGATTCAGGGACACACATGTGTCACAGTTTCTTAACTCCTGACACCTCCCCTCCCACCCCCTGTTCTACCCACTGACCCCAAGAGGTCTCTTCTTCAGGCTGTGCATTTATTAGGACTCCGTATTGCGAGTAGCAAAGCAAACAAAACCTCAGTTGAGACCAGTTGAAACGGGAAAAGGAAGTTATTGACTTGCATAACTGAAAAGCCTAGAGGGAGGTTTGGCTTCAGGTGAAGTATGATCTTGTGGCTCAAACAATGTTACCTAAGACCGGATTTCTTTCTGTCCTGCCATCTACAATACAGGCCTCATCTGCAGGCTTCACTTAGAGGACCCCCAGTAACTCCAAGCTTTCCCTCACAATTACAAATGGCTGCGTTGGTGCCTGACTTCACATCTCTACCATACTCTCTCCCAACCGAGGGGGAGTCTCTCTTTCCCACAATAGCCTTCCTTTCCTCCCCTCACTCAAGTGCATGCCTCCTCACTGCGCATTGGCTCTGAGGGGTCATACAGCCATCCCAAACCAATGAAGGGGGCGTGGGGCTGCGATTCACAACTGGCTGAGGATCCACCATCCTCATCCACATGGAAGGCAAAGGAGGAAGACTGCTTTCCCAGAGGAAATTGCCCTGAGAACACGGGATCTGGACAAGGGTGAATCTGATGCTACATTCTGTGTGCATTCGCCTTACTTTCTAGGATTTGTCCTCTAGATTTGGAGGCTCCTCTTCTGTCCCCATCCTTTAAGGATAGGCCCTTCACAGTGCTGTCCTGGTCTCCCTCCTGAGCCACCATCTCACCCTCTTCTGCCCTCCTTGACCACTCACGCATTGCTGACTCCTGAACTCACGTCTCCAGTCCCAATGTTTCTCCTGTACCATGAAACCATATATCCACTGCCTGCAGGACTTTCCATTCTAACCTCCCACCGGGGCCTGACACCCAACATGTCTAAAGCCTGATTCATTCTCACTCCTCCCAACCACCCTGCTCCAAAATTGCTTCTCCTTCTATAGTGTCACCGTTGCCCCTGAGCCGGAAATCTGATCACTCTTGATCCCTTCCTCTCTCACTCCCCAAATTTAATCAAGCCCCAGGCCATAAATCCCTGGAATCCATCTACTTCTTTCTCTTCCTTCCCCCTCCCTCTGTTAGGTCTCAGTGAAGTTCTGCTTGACTGATGGTTTCTATTTTAGCCAACGCCCCCTCCCCTGTGCTGCAGAGCCTCTTAACTGCTTCCCTGGCCACTGGAGTGGCCTGGCCCTGAGGGCAGGGTCGATAGCCTCATCACTGCCCCACTGACAAGAGCTCAGGACAGTGCCTGGTGCGTAAAGGCTCCCACAGAAATCTGCAGGTGAATAAACCAACCTGTGAATGAGAGGGGAAAGGGCAAGAAGATTCTTGGGAAAAAGTCAATATCTCCGAAGGCCTAGGGAAGCAGGAGCTTCCTCAGATGACCAGCGCTGGCCTGGCAGAGCCTGGTCTTTCCTCATTCAAAGCTCATCGGGCAGAGGTGCAGGACAGCTCCTGGCAGGCACTGTCCATCAGAGGAAAGAATTCTTAAAGAGCCTTTGAATCTCTAAATTTTGGGATTCCAAATGTTCAGCTTTTCCCTTAAGCTCAGTACATTTAGCCCCAGTTACCACCTGGAGCAACTAAAAGTCCAACTGCTCCATTTCTTGTTTAAAGTCAACAGAAAACCAGCAAGTCCTAACCGGGGCTTTGGGAACAAAGTGTGCTTGTTCTTCCCCCACCCTGGTCACAGGAGGTAGGCATGTGGGTTAACGACACCTAAGACTCCAGCTACTGCAGTGACATTAAAATGTCTGTCGAGGAGAAGGGAAAATGTGCCTGTTTGGCTTTAAAGGGCTGACAAACTTTAATATCCTTCTGTGACTCAGCAGAGACGGCAAACCAGTGGCAAACGCACATTTGTGGGAATAGACCTGTGGCTGTGTGTTTTCGGTCCTCTGTACCAGGCTTCTGCATTGTTACAGACAAAGGCTTGCTCTTACCTCTCTTCTGCTGAACAAGGGCCTCCTTCAGTTCTTGACAGGCTTAAAAATAAACATAAGAAAGGAGGAGAAGACTTGGTTTTGTCATGTTCTGGCTTGGGCCCGTGGCCATGCTGGGTGTACCACAGCATGATCTTATTTAAGCCTCACAGTAACCCTGAGAACAAACACCCTCATCACTCCCATTTTGCCAGATGGAGACAAAAAACTTACCCAAGGTTGAATGGCTGGTGCGTGACAAATCCCTTTTCCCCTCCTGATGCAGATCTGTTCTCCCCAAAGCCCTAGAGGTACCAGGCTGATGACACAATCATCTTTAGATCCTAGGGCCTTGGTAACCGTTCTGAGAGAAGCCAGGACCATAGAGGGCTGGGGATTTATCACACTTCTTTTGACACTGGCCCCCAGTGAGAAGCTTGAGTCGTAACCTCACAGGACAGCCCAGTCTTCCTGGTTGCAAGAATTTTAGCTCATGTAGTATATACCATGGTAGACTCTGGAAGATTTCTCCCTATGTGACCCACCTTACATAATGCTAATTGGATTTTTTTTTTCTTTAAGACAAAGAGGTACCAAGAAGAAAACAAAAAAATGAGTCAAAATCTCCCTGGTCAGACAGCTTTTGTTAACATTAACAAACCCATGTATAAGGTTAAAAAATTCAAACAGCAGGAAAGTTTTAAAAATTAAATACCATTCCCCTCTATTCCTCTCCCAAAGACAATCTTTGCTAATATTTTCTTGTGATTCTTTCCAGCAAAAAGGAGCCTGTAAAATCCTATAGATACGACTCTATTTTGTTTTTGACACAAAAGGAGAGATGACCCCTGAGGTATTCTGCAGCTCGTCTCTTTCACTCTAACATGTCGGAGCGAGGCTTCCCATGTTAGCACAGAGCAATCCACCATTCTTTTCCTGGACTCTATGTGTTCATATACTTTGCTCATTTAAAAACCTGGCATTTGGTTGTTTTCCTATCAAACTTCTTGTAAATTAATAAGTTCGTGGTCAAGTTTATATGTTAGAAATACGTTTTCTCTGTTTTTCACTGCTGTAACTTCTAATAAATATTAGTATTTCTCCTTTTTAGCCACACAAGGATCACAGAGAGAAGAGAGGACTGTATGAGCTACCTACTGCGACTGTGACAAATTACCACAAACGTAGTGGTTTCAAATAACTCATTTATTGTCTTACAGTTCAGGAGGTCAGAGCTCTAAAGTGGGTGGACAGGGCTGTGTTCCCTTGTGGCTCTCGGGAGCCTTTTCCAGCTTATATAGACCACCATGGTTTGTGGTCCCGTCCTCTGTCTTCAAAGGCAGCAGCAAAGTGGCCTTTTCTTTCCTGTCTGACCTCTGTTTCCACCCTCACGTCTTCTCTCTCTATCTGAGCCTCCTAGCTCCCTCATATAAGGACCCTTGTGATTACATTGGGCCCACCCAGATAATCCAGGGCAACCTCCCCATCTCCCCATCTCAACACCTTTAATTTAATCACAATAGCAAAGACCCTTTTGGCATGTAAGTTATCATATTCATAAATTCCAGGGATTAGGACATGGACATATTTGGGGGCCATTTTTCAGGGAAGAAGGGGAGAAGGGTATGTTGGGGAAAGGGGTGGTAGTATTGGTGCAAATTGTAGCTGTCCCCTCACCTCTGAAAGTCTGGAACCTTCTACATTTGGTGTGATTTAAGCCTCCTAAAAAGTGACATCCCTGCTCTGCAAGGCTATCACATCACGAGGTTTGTTTCTTGTCCCCTCCCTGCCCCCAACACATATATCTGGCATGATGGCAATTTATGAAAATCAAGCACCTGTGCCAGAAAATTAACTCTCCCAGCTGGGTGGTACCTCCTCACCAGGTTGAAGGCTCCTGGAAGCCACAGACCACGTCTCAAGCTTTGTTGTTGTTCTCTCTTACACAATCTGCCTGGCATAGCACTTCATATGCGATTAGAGAGGGAAAGAGGAAGGAAGGAAGGAGAAAGAAGGAAGGAAGGAATGAGAAAGAAAGAAGGAAGGGGAAAGAAGGAAGGAAGGAAGGAAGGAAGGAGGGAAGGAAGGAAGGAAGGAAGGAAGGAAGGGAAGGAAGGAAGGAAGGAAAGGAAGGAAGGAAGGAAGGAAGGAAGGAAGGAAGGAAGGAAGGAAAGGAAGGAAGGAAGGAAGGAAGGAAGGAAGGAAGGAAGGAAGGAAGGAAGGAAGGAAGGAGAAGGAAGGAAAGAAGGAAGGAAGGAGAAGGAAGGAAGGAGAAGGAAGGAAGGAAGGGGAAAGAAGGAAGGAAAGGAGAAAGGAGAAAGGAGAAGGAAGGAAGGAGAAGGAAGGAGAAGGAAGGAAGGAAGGAAGGAAGGAAGGAAGGAAGGAAGGAAGGAAGGAAAAAAGAAGACAAGGAGTCAGTGCTTCCCTGCAGGCCCCAGCTCTCCTTGCACATTCCTGTAGACATGCTCTCCTGTTCTTCCTCTTCCCTGAGGTCCTCTTCCCCAAGGTCTTCCCCTCCCTGGAACTCAGCTTGACTTCTCTTTTCCTTGGATGACTGGGCTTTCCAAGAGGACACTGGCTATAGGCGGGTGGTTGAGCAAAGACTTTGTGAGAAGATCATGGCCTATTTTCCATCCAGCCATCAGTGTCTTATTTCCTATTTAGCAGAACACTGAAAGCAAGAAAGCAGTAAGAATAATTAGCACGAAGTCAAACTTCTTTTGGCATTCTGCTGGGAGTGGAAGGGCAAGGAAGGCAAGGGGCAGTTCTGACATGGTGGGGGGAGAGGATTCAGATATTGGTCTTATTCAGATACATCCGGAAGGCAGGAGGATGGGCTAGATGACCTCTCAAGGTCCCGTCCATTCTGAGATGTTCACTGCCACTGTGTCCTCACCCCTGTGAATCTGCCTCCGGCCTCTTACTCTGAAACCTCCAGCCTTATGTCCTCCCTGAGTTGGCCAGGGAAACTTTTCCCCTCCTGATTATAAAAATAGCACATACTTCCTATTACAAAAAGTTTGACAATTTAAAGAAGCAGGAAAATATGATATCCACAATTCAGCTATCCAGAGGGAAGCATGCTTAACATTTTAGACTATTTTTCTCCTAGTCTTTATTCTATGCATATATATTTGCAACTCCTACAGTAGGCTTCTTTCTGCAGTATTCTGGGAGGATGTGTCAGGAGATCGGCCGCCCTACCTCCAGATAGCTTGTCCCCAATGGATGGCTGCTTCCCACACCCAGTGGCTGCCAATAACAGAGCTGCTTTGGCTCACCCCAACCAAGTAGGCAGCTGGAAAGCCTTTCTCTGTAGTAACTCAGACCTTAAGGGAGGTTTCGCTTTGTCAGTGAATGAAAACAGGAGACTGGGCCAGGTGTGGTGGCTCATACCTGTAATCTCAGCACTTTGGGAGGCTGAGGTGGGCAGATCATTTGAGGCCAGGAGCTCGAGACCAGCCTGGTCAACATGGTAAAATGCTGTTTCTACTAAAAATACAAAAATTAGCTGGGCGTGGTGGTGGGTGCCTGTAATCCCAGCTACTTGAGAGTCTGAGGCAGGAAAATCGCTTGAACCCAGGAGGTAGAGGTTGCAGTGAGCCGAGACTGTGCCACTGCACTCCAGCCTGGGCAACAAAGTGAGACTCCTTCAAAAAAAAAAAAAAAGAAAGAAAGAAAGGAAAGGAAAGGAAAGGAAAGGAAAGGAAAGGAAAGGAAAGGAAAGGAGGGAAAAAGAAACAGGAGACTGTCTTCAGGTCTCACAGAATTGGAGTCCTATTCGGGAAAATGGGAGGATGGAGGCAGGTATCTCACGAAGTCCCACGGACCCGCACAAGGTCTCCTGCATGGATCTCTTCCCGGTCTCCCCTCTTCCTGTTTCCTTTCTAGCTTTTCCCCTCTTTCTCCTCAGTAGCTACCGCTTCAGGAGAGGAGAGGTGGGATCTCTGGGAAGAAAGGTGTGGGGAGGAGGGGCTCCCTGATGTACGAGGTAGGAGGTGGGGAAAGGAGGACTTCCGCTTAAACTGTAGCTGCTTCACTCAATGGTGCATCTAAAATAAAACATATTGCATTCTCCAAAAACTAATCTTTTCCCGGAAAGAAAAGACAACCAGACAAATAATATTTGGCCCACGTAAGAAATTGATATTCCTCCTATTACTCTACTCATAACTGTTTCCTGTGAGCAAACACTCTGACCTTATTAGCCCAAGAGAACATTTACATCTTCCCTGTCCAAGGTCAGATGACAAGAGACAAAACAGCATATTGTACTCAAGTTACTGACTCCTTTAATCACTTGGAAGGGAAATAGTGGTGGGTGTGGGATTTTGGGGAAGGCAGGCTAAGAAGTCTCTTTTCACTTGATCACACATATTTTTAATGTACATGAAATTACAGTTTGTGTTTTTTCACAATATCATAAGCACTACCCCCCAAGTTTTTAAAAACTCCCTAAAGACCCTGTCTTATCTGAGCACGCTTGCAAATGAATGCATACTATTCCATTGTAGAGCGCAGCGGTGGTTCTGTGATTTTAGGAACAGAGGTCCTTACAGACCAGAAGACCTCCTTTTATTCTTGTTAAAGTAAATCCTTAAGATTTCCTAATAGCTAGCTTAGTAATTGCTGGTAATTTTCCAAAGACATCACTGATAAGGAGCAGCTTCTGTTAGATGACTGGAAACATTGCCCTGGTTGTCAAAGCTGTGTGAAGAAGGCACTGGGGCCAGGTTTGGCAGTAACCACATAAGCGGAGTCAAGAAACATATCCTAGGAGGAGACACGGTATTGTTTCCACAGCTGTCAGTCTATCCCAGGGAACAGAACTGAAGATATTTCATCCTGTACACAGGCAGGCAGCTGTGTTACTGCACAAGAGTGGACAGACGTGGAGCCAGCACATTCCTAACTTTGAATTCTGATCATCTCTGAGATTGAGTAGCCCTCGGTTCTCAACTCTGGTTATACATTAAGGGGGAAAAAAAGCCAGTACTCAGGACTTACTGCAGACTGATTAAAGAAAAGAATCAGAGATTCCCCACTTTGGAGAATCTCAGAGAGAAAGCTCTCTGTTCAATTTTCGTAGTTTGCATGACCTGGAAAGCCTTTGTGGAGGCAGGGAGTGGGTTCTACGACTTCTGTTAGGTCCCCTTTCCCTCCCTGTGTTCCTTAGCCAGGACTTGGCAGGAAACACTGGGATATCAACAGTTCCACCCTGCGATTTGTGCCCAGTTTTCTTGTTTTCGTTTCTTCTTGAGATCTCATCATCAGGGAGGCTTGGTGAATAGGCCGGAAATTTTGGAACGACAACTTGGCTTCTGACTGCCTCAGGCCTTCTCGAAAGTTTCCAGCAGTCAAGAGTTTCATCCAGATATCTGCAGGGGACCTTCAAGGGAACAGCTGGGAAGCTCATTGCCCCATTAGGACTCCCTATGACCTTCCCAGAGGGCCCAGCCACACAGATGCAGCCCGGAATGTGGCAGGAAGCTACAGAACAGGCAGGAAGCCCAGCTCCACGTTACATTGCAAGCAGCCTCCAGCAGCCAGCCCTGAAATATCCCATTTCTTCCTGATCCACCCCCACTCCCAAACACACAGCTAACCAGCCAGTAAGATTCAGCAGTTACCTCTGAAATGCGTCTTGGATCTTCTGTCTTAACACCAACTCCCCAGCGCAGGAGCAATCTCCTAACTGGACTTCCAACCTCCAGTCTCTCCACCTCCAGCCCATTCTCCATGCCATGGCCAACGTGATCTTACTAATCTAAGATCTTCTGGTTTGAAGATGGCATAAAGTTAGTAATCCTCCTTTCGTTTTCTGGAAGTAATCCAAAAACAAAAAGGACTTGAGAGATAAAAACACAAATTCCATTTTTAGTAAAAGTAGCAGACACCTAAACCACAAAATAGATGTAAGAGTTGCCAAAAGCAATAGAGCTTCAGCAGAGATGTTGCGGGAAGAAATAGAGCAAGGATGCTGTGCTGCAAAGTTTCCGGGACAGCCTGAAAAAGAATCCTCCAGAACAGGGGGGGCACACCTGGATGCGGAATGCACAGAGCCCTTGTGTGCAGCAGCAGAAAATGGGTGCAGGTGCTGTGGCCTGAGCTCTGCTGGCTCAGGACTTCAGACAAGCCATAGTTGTAGGAAATGGTCTGTTTCTGTGGCAACAGGGGAGGAGAGACTTTGCCTCGGGGAATCTTCACCAATGGTTGGAAAGAATTCAAGGCTTAGTGAATTTACATGAACCCTGGGTCATAAGGAAAATTTAGCTAACCTGGAAGACGATCTTGGCCTTTCTCACACCTGAGGTCCACGGGGAAGAAAAAACATTACCTGCTTCAATAATGAGTAAAATATACAGAGTTTTGACAAGAAACAAAGGAGAGAGAAAAAAAAAAGAAAAAGCAAACAGCAGGTAAAGAAGATTCATCAAAAAACATTGCCATGGAGCAGATGAAAATTTTAACGAGAAAATTAAGAAAACATAGCAAAGTAATTTCTCCCACAAAGAAAACATACACATGAGAGATGAGGGAAGAGGTAATGAAACAGTGGGAGGACATGAATCCTGAGCTGCCAGAGCTCGGGGAAGAAGTGAAAGAAAAAAAAGAAAACTATCCAACCTTCACTCTTAAAAAATAAAGCCTCAAATCTGAAGCAGTAAAAACGGAACACATACTGTGGAAACTCAATAAGAGATAGTGAGAGGAGTAAGAAAAGGAGGCAAATTCGATGAAAATAAAGAATTAGAAAACAATAGGTACATTTGAAAGGCAAAGAAGATTTAATTCTACATGCATTAAATATGTCTGAAAGGGGCCCGGCATGGTGGCTCACACCTGTAATCCCAGCACTTTGGGAGGCCAAGGCAGGCAGATCACTAGAAGTCAGGAGTTCAAGACCAGCCTGGCCAACATGGTGCAACCCCGTCTCTATTAAAAATACAAAAATTAGCTGGCGTGGTGACGCACACCTGTAGTCCCAGCTAGGGGGAAGCTGAGGCTGGAAAATCACTTGAATCCAGGAGGTGGAGGTTGCAGTGAGCCGAAATCGTGCCACTGTACTCCAGCCTGGGCAACAGAGTGAGACTCCATCTCAAAGAAAAGGAAAACAAAATTCTGAAAGGTCACACAAAAAATTGATAATATCAGTTGCTTCTAGGGAAGAAAATTGGGTTAGCTGTGAGGTAGAGTGGAAGGGGTGGAAGAAGGGCCAGGGTGGAAGGGAGATTTTTCACTTTTGTGAAACTTTTTTTAAAGTTTTGACTTGTATGAGCATATTAGCTCAACAGAAACATTCAAATTAAGCAATACACACCCTGCCTCCAACACACATACACTTTCACAATCTGATTATGGTACTGTCTGTTTAAAACCCTTCCATTGTTCTCATTTCTCTTAAGATAAAAAGCCCACATTTAAAAATGGCTTATTAGTATAGGGTGATCATATAATGTGTTGTCCAACAGGGCACTTAAGATCAAAAAGACACACTACAGATGTAAACTGGGACTAAGGCCATCTACTTATAAGGCAGGCCATGATCTGGCCCTTGTTTCCATCTCCAGCCTCATCTGTCACCTTCCAGCCCACAGGCTCTAACTCCAGTCTTACTGAGCTATAAGCAGCCACCCTTTTCCCTCCAGACCTCTCAGCACAAGCTGTCCCCTCTGCACAGTATTTTCCTTCTTCCAAGTCTCCCTGCCCCCTACTGTTTGGCTTATTCTGTATATCCTTCGGGTCTGATTTACCTTATGTATTTAATCAGTTCTAAAATGCATGCTCTGGTCAGGCACAGTAGCTCATGCCTGTAATCCCAGCACTTTGGGAGGTCAAAGTGGGAGAGATTGCATGAGCCCAAGAGTTCGAGACCAGCCTGGACAACATAATGAGACATCGTCTTTACAAAAAGTTAAGAAAAAATTATGGTTGGGTGCAGTGGCTCCTGTCTGTAATCCTAGCACTTTAGGAGGCTGAGGCAGGTGGCTCGCTTGAGCTCAGGAGTTTGAGACCAGCCTGGGCAACATGGCGAAACCCTGTCTCTCCAAAATATATATATATATATTAGCTGGGCATGGTGGCATGTACATGTAGTCCCAGCTACTTGGGAGGTTGAGATAAGAGGATTGCTTGAACCTGGCAGACACAGGCTGCAGTGAGCTGAGATCGAGTCACTGCACTCCAACCTGGGCAGCAACAGAATGAGACCTTGTCTCAACAACAACAAAAAGTTTTAAAAAAAAAAAAAAACAAAACCGGGCATGGTGGTTCATGCCTAGAGCCCCATCTACCCAGGAGGTGGGAGGATCACTTGAGCCCACGAGGTTGAGGCCGCAGTGAGCTGAGATTGCGCCACTACACTCCAGCCTGGGTGAGTGCCAAAGAGAGACCCTGTCTCTCAAAATAAATAAAATAAAATAAAATAAAATGCACATTCCTCACCCCCCTACCACCCCATTACATTTTCACATCTCTGAAATTAGAACAGGTCTTAACAAAATCCACGACATGTCATGGTTCAATTGGTAGCATTTTTCTTAATGCTGCGTAAATTAATGACGCATCTTACAACAGAAGGCATCTTGAGTTTGATGACCCGTGTTATCACACTGTACTAGTTCCATGGCTAGCTTTCCACTCGCTGGGAAAGCTAGTTACTGAGGGCAGGACTGTGTGTTATTTTTCACTGGGCTCCCACTGGCACTTACTGGAAAATGGTAGTTCCGCCATCAACATTTTCTGAATGTGCATAAATAAAAGCATGCAGTTTAATCAACTTTTCTGAAAATACTTTGTGTCGTTTTCTATCTAGGCCCTATAGCTTAATTGGTGACATAAAACTTGCAATGAAGCAGAAAACTTCAGAAGAAATATTGGTTTAAGGGTAGGGGGTTTGCTCTCAGACATCTCTGCACATTTTCCCCCTCAACATTTCTGGTTTGCTCTGGGTCTTCGGATCTCCTGAAGACTCTTGATGACTGAATGAAGGCAATCAAGTTCCATATAGAAGAAATCTTTATGTTTTTAAAAGCAGGACTTTAGATCTATAAAGGGAAGTGAAATAAAATTATTTGTATTTTCTTTCAAAGTTTCAATCTCACTCTTAACTTGGTTCACAAAGCAGAAGCGACAAATACAAAACAGAAATTCATTTATTTATTCAACAAATATCCACAGATTTCCCACTATTTGCTTGCATTCTTTTCCATACTGAGAACATTCCAGTGAATAAGACAAGGTCCTTTCCCTCTTGGACCTTACACCTGAATGATGGTTGAGACACAATGATGTACATACAAATTAAAAACATAATATGTCAGAAGCTGTGACTGCAATGATGATATGCAAATATACCATTTTATTACACGTGGGGGTCCCCAAGTTTATCTGATCAAAACAACTACCAGGGAGCTCATTAAAAATACAGATTCTTGGGCCCCTGCCAGCCCCACTGAATCAAGATCTACAGCAGAGAGGCTGGGGCAAAACTATTTCAGGGAGTGCCCTAGTAATTCTTGTGATCACTGGACACCTAGGCTGTGTCAGAACTTTTGAACTTTGGCTGCAAACTAGAATCACATGGAGAGCTATGAGAATATGTGACGCTGGATCCCTTTCCCATTAGTTCTGATTTCATCCTTCTGGGATGAGTCTTGCATCTGTATTTCAGAGCTCATCAGATGATGCTAGTGGGCAGCCAGGGTTGAGAACCGAGGGCTACACCGCCTCAGGGATGGTTGGAGGTCAGAATTAGCAACTTGCTGCCCACTCCTGCTCAGGAATCAGGAACCAGGCTCTTGTATGCAGCTGCTTGCCATGTCCAAGATTAAATATCTTTAGCCTACACCCAGGGATAAACGGGCAGCTAACCCAGGTACTGTGTCTTCTGCATCTGGCCTTATAGCTTTGCCTTGGATGTAGCTCTTCCTTGGATACGCTTCCTGTACAGCGCCAAGTCTGAGAGGTAACCCCTACTGTAACATTTCAGCTGGGCCTGGCCTCAATACCCAGCTGTGATAATCTGATGCAACACTTCCAGTCACCTAGCACAAGCCATTCTCTTTTAGCAGTTTCTTTGGAATGTCCCCAGTGTATAATTTCCATTAGTAACTTCATTTTGAAATCCCATCAAGCCTACCAGCTGCTATGCAAGGAACCCAAAATGCAAACACTCCAACAGTTCCCCTTAAAAAAAAAAAAGAAGAAAACATTTTCCTTTTTCAGCTCAAAAATTTCCAAAATCATTATATCACTATACCTGGCCTCTGAGGGAAGGAGAAAAGGAAGACAAGAAGATGAAAGTCCCAGGAAACCCTGGCATGAGAAGCGTTGTCATTCTCTTTTCCTACGACCAGCCTCTGAGGTCCCTACCACTCTAAGACATTGTATCCTCACTGGGCACAATAGCAGTTTTTTTTTCCTCCCAGAGTTAGTGGGGTGCTATGGAAAATAGTCAAGTTCAGGCCTCAGTTGGAGATGTGTGACTTCTGTAAGCCTCAGTTTCCCCATTTGTCAGTTTTGTTGTGAGGATTGGAGGCAACATAACTAAAGTAGTAAGCACAGCACCTTGCACATAGTAGGTAGCTATGATTGTTATTGCATCCTCTCTGCCTTTTGGTATTTTTCTCCTAGATAAAGGATTATGCTGGGATTTTTTTTATGTCATTGCTCAATGAGCTGGAAAAGGCAGCCCTGCTGATTAGAATGCTGGTTTGCAGGAAACAGAGTGGTAGTGTTGACATTTGCAAAAAGCTTTCTTGCTAAACTTTAAACACTTGGCAGATCTAATCCTGCTGGCATTGCCTGTTAGTGATATTTCTATGGCTATAACGGACATGCCGAGTTCAATCAGACACCCAGGGAAAGGGCAGGATAATTGGTTTCCCTCAAGTTTCCAGCAAAGTTACGTGGACACACAGTCCATTTTAGCATGGAGGGAACTAATGTGTATTGAGTATTACCTGTCTAGCACATTTGGAGGTGCTCAATAAATGCTGAGAAGCTGAATATATATACTGTGATAGAATGAATGTACTGCATAGGCCAGAATGGACTACGCACTTTTATTCTGTGCTATGTGTTTTGCTATGAATGGTTCATTTCAAATATTGATGTATTTATTTGAGCAAAGGGTGTGCCAGTCCACATGCTAGGTTCTGGGACCATACCTGTAAGCAAAACAGAAAAGGTGTCTCGACCTTCTGAGCCCTCAGCACAGAGAGGGTGACAGGGAAAAACAGGAGTATTCTCCTACTCTGTGTGCTAAGTCTCCTGTAATGGAGAAAGCACTGAAGGCATCTAACCCAGTCTGGACTGAAAGCTAGGAGTGGGAAGTGGAAATATATGCTGGCTCTGGAGGTGCCAGGCAATGGGAAACTCAGGGAAGGACTGAGCTTCAGAGGACCTGGAAACAGGTTAGCCCGCCAGTGCAGGAAGAGGAGAGAGGCAAGGTGAGGAGATCCCCTGGCTTTGCAAACCTTACTGGATCTTCTGCTGGGCAGGCTAGTGTGCTGCAAGGCAAGGGCTTGTCGTTGCTATTAAAATAAATTTATAGAGGAAAATCGGCTTTTTAGTAAAAATCCATTTAAAGTTTTTTGGTTTTTGTTTTTGTTTTAAATTACATTGATGGAGAGAGTGGGTCTTATAATTTTAGGGCCTCCAAAGGTCTTAATCAGGCTCTGATGGTGAGCACATTAGGGTAATGGGGAGTTACTGAAGCATTAGCAAGAGAGTGGCGAAAATGCCCTCCTTTCTCTTTGTCTTACCACGTTCCTGAGGACCTCAGTTCAGTAAGTGCAAACGGGTGGGCGTGGCTGCGGAGATGGAGACCATCCACTTCCTGGTTTTCCGCTCAGCCTGCGGGAAGGGTAGGGAAAGACTTGGGGACTTGGTTGCTCCCTGGGCTTGGCCCACCAGTTCAGCCTTGGCTTCGGATCCAGGGTCCCCCACCCAAGCTCCCGTCTCTGGGGAGGCCCAGGCAGGGCGAGGGCTAGCGCGGTGATCGGGAGGCTGGATCCTGGAGAGACAGGAGACTGCTTTCCCGCCCCGAGAGGCCACGACCTCGTAGGGTTGCAAACCGAATCAATCCTCTCCATTCCACCTCCTCCAGTATCTTGTTTGTGCCCTGGACTCGATTCCTCCCTGGGGATTCCTCCCTTTATGCAAAATCTGCTGGGACCTCCCGCGCCTGGGGACTCCCGGAGCGGCGTGCTGTCCCCACCAGGCGCTCAGCGCAGAGCGCCCCGGGCAGCGAGAACGCTCCCTGCACCCAGCCCTGCTCCGGGCTCCGCACCGTGGCCCTTTTCTTAGGTTGTAGACACTCCCTCCCTTGCACCTTCCGAAAGCTGAGCACAGGTCCTGCGGGAAAAGGCGAGCATGGGATCGGGCAGTTCCCAACGTTCACCTCCACGCCCCACCTCCGAGCACCCTAGAGACAGTCTATGCTGAGCAAGCGAAAGGCCAAAGCGAGGAGATTTCTCGTTGTTAGTTTAAAACAAAGTGTCTGTTTTCTATGTTGGGATGTTAAGGAAAAACAAACAGGTGAAATAAGATGCCTGTAGTCACGACTCGGTGGGTAAAATGCCGTTTCTGTTTAACCCCTCTTCCTTCCATCTCTGCTATCTGCCTGCCTCTCTCTCTCTTTTTATGATTTTCTTTGTTTTTATCACACAGGGAATACGCAAATGCATTTTCATTGTAAGAGGTTGAAACAATGCAGGAGATTACAAAGTAAAATGTGAACACCATATTGCAACTCCCCACCCCCATTCCACTTCCCTAGTCCCGGGTAAAACCACTGCCTGCCATTTGGTATGCAACATTCACTCCTATTCCACGCATTTACCCGTATGTGAAAGTACACACTTGAGCATACACAAATATAAGGTTATTGCATGTATGCACATATGTACATGCATACGTAATTTTTTTGCAGTTTTATGTCATGGAGACCATACAGTAAGTGTTCCTCAGATTGTTATTTTCATGTACTAATATGTCTTACGGAGCTGTCAGTGACAGAACACACAGGTCTTTTACGCCATAGCTCTCTCTCTTTCTAACAGCTGCAAATTCCAAACTGTGGATTTCTCATGGGTTATTTAATCTCCCATTATTGACATTTCTGGTGTTTCTTTTTTAAAAAAATGTATTTTCTTTCTCTTTTTTGTTATTACAAACAGGAAGCAATGATTATTGTATTAGTTATTTACTGTTGCCTAACACAATACTCCAAAACGTAGTGGCTTAAAATTTTGTATAATAAATGTTTATAATCTCTCACATTTTTTGCCAGTCAGGATCGCAACTTCTTGGGTGGGTGATTTCTGGCTCAGTGTTTTGCATGGGGTTGCAGTCCAGATGCTGACCGAGGCTTCAGCCAACTGAGCCTTGACTAGGCCTGGAGGAACTGTTTGCTCTCAGGGCTGGCAAGTAGGTGTGGGCTGTTGGTGGGAACCCTTAGTTTCTCACCCATGTGGGTCTCTCCACAAGGCTAATTGAGTGTCCTCACCACATGGTGGCTGTTTCCATCATAGCCAGTCATTCAAGAGAGCAAAGGAGAAGCACAGGGCCTTTTATGACCTAGCCTCCGAAGTCACACATTGTCACTTTGGCCACATTCTATTCATTAGGAGTAAGTCATTAAGTACAGCCCTTTTGTGAAGGGAAGGGTATCAAAGAATTTGTGAACATAATTTAAAACTGCTAGTATTACCCTTATGCATAATCTTTGTGTAGTTATGTGACTATTTCCCCAGAATACATCTCTAGAACTGGAATTGCTGGGTCTAGTGGTATATGCACTTTTAACTTTGATAATTCCTTCTGTTTGTGTTAGAAACTGTCCATTGTCCCCCTAATATCCATTTTCTCTTTTCTTCCTTTTAGCAACGAATCTCCTGAGTTTCAGGTGGGTATGAGTTGAGAATATATTTGCCACCTTCCTCGCTGTGGACATGTAACTAAGTTATGGCTGATGAGAAGTGCTGTGTGCGATTTCTGAATCAGATCCTTAAAATAAGCTGTTTGTTGTACTTCCGCTTTCCCCGTGGAGCAATCTATTCAGAGAACAGATGTGGTGGTGGGAGTCAGCTTCCACCAGGTGATGCAGGTAACACCCCTGGGGATGGTGGTACAATGTATAGAAAGAACCTGGGTCCCTGCATAACCTTGTGGAACCAAGCCAGCCTTCTTCCCAGGACTTTCTACTAGCTTAGACTTTTGTATGAGAAAAAAAAATAAAGCTTTTATCTTGTTTCAGCCACTGTTACTTACTGATGATTTGCCTCCTCAAAAGCCTACCCAACAACGTATAAATATCCATTTCCCCCATCCTTACCCACACTAGATATCATCAATCTTCAAAAAGTTATCAATCTGATGCCCCCCCCAACTTAGGACTTTATAATCTCCTTCACGTGCTACTGCTAGGGGCAGGGTGAAGGACATGGATATAAAATTCAAGAAAAAACCTACCAAAATCTGTATTAATAGAAAACGCGAAGATACAATGTTGCTTTTGAGAAAGAAACTACAATTTCAAAAGTACTCATACATCCCCCCAAAAGACTGCAGGGATGCTGTGCCTTCCCTCAAAGGCATTACAACCTAACTGGGAAAAGGTATCTGGACGTAGCAGTACAGAGTGGAGTAGTCTGGCTGGCTAACTCCTGGTACTGACCCAGGGAGATTGAGGAGGGAGCTGTGATGGAGGACATTTAGCCTCCCAAAGTTAGTGGTTCATGAATTTCTTATGCTATTCGGGTGACAAGCAGGGAGAAGGGAGTGGACTATCTGGGAGAAAGTTGTGCAGGCAAATGCTAAGGGTACAGGCTCTGGTGTTAGACTGTCTACGTTCACATCCCATCCCTGCCACTTCACTCTGTTGGCACATACTTAGTGAGTGCCTTCTGCAAGCAAGGTACTGTTGGTGAGGCTGGGCGTTCCATGAGAAACTCTCCCGTAACTGGAGCTTCCTTTCAGAGTGCTGAGACAGATGACCATGGGCTGGGCTTCAGTTCCCTCACCTGGAGAGTGACGAGAACACCAGTACAAAACTCCAGGGCTGTTGGGAAGGTGGAATGAAATAGTACATGAATGAAATAGTACATGTAATGGGTCGCATTCACAGTGCCTGGAACATAGCAAATGCTCGTAAAGGTAGGTGTTATCATTAAGGAAAGCCATGAAGGAGAAAGTCCCTAGAGCCCCCAAGGTTCCTTTCTGGGCCTTCACTGGTGACTCCCAAAAAGTTTGTTTCAATGCCCCCTGATACATTGTGGATATTTCTCCCCTCCAAATCTCATGTTGAAGTGTGATCCCAGTGTTGGAGGCGGGGCCTGGTGGGAAGTATTAGGTCACGGGAGTGGGTCCCTCATGAATGGCTTGGTGCCCTCCTAGTGGTAATGAGTGAGTTTTTGCTCTATTAGTTAGAGTGAGATCTGATTGTATAAAAGAGCCTGGCACCTATTCCTCCCTCTCTTGCTCCCTCTCCTGCCATGTGACCTGCCTGCTCCCCCTTTGCCTTCTGCCATGCGTAAAAGCTTCCTGAGGCCTCAACAGAAGCTGAGCAGATACCAGTGCCATGCTTATCCAGCCTGCAGAACCAAGAGCCAAATAAACCTCTTTTCTTTATAAACTACCCAGTCTCAGGCATTCCTATATAGCAATGCAAAATGGACTAATACCACCCCCACCCATAGAAAAAAACTCCTGCTTTCATAAAAGATATCAGTTCTTTCTCACTGAGGTGAAAGTGATTGACGTAGTTTGATGCACTACTTCTGTTGCATTTACACTTTAGTGGAGAATATACTATGTTTGGTTAAATCACAAGGATGAAAGTCTAATTATAAAATTTCAGGCATCAGCACAGCTAAACCAGGGGCATTTGGGCCAACTGAGGGTGCTTCACTGATGCTGCTGAAATCAACATTTTTAGGGAGCTGGCCCAGTCTTCTCTTCCCTTCCCTTCCTTCTCTTCCAGTCCCTTCTTCTCTCTTCTCTTCTGTCTCTGCTCCTCTGCCTCCCCTTTCTTTCTCTCCCTCCTCTTCCTCCTCTCCTCTGTTTCCTCTCTGTCTTTCCCTTGCCTAAATGACTGTCTAAGTCCCTGATGATTCAATGTGATTACATTTCCATAGGCAGGTGTGTGTCTTGTTTAGTCACATTAAAAATAAATCACTTGGCCACATGCAGTTGATGCATCAATCTGTTACTTTCCTCTGCTTTCCAGGAACAGATTGCTCAAAAACCAAACGACTGTTGCGTGAAATGCGAGTGGGGAAAGGAGTGAGATGAAGGGAACAGAGCCCTTCCAAACTTGCCCTTCAGCCTTCCCACCCAATCAGAAAGGAAATCAGTCATGCCCACAATCCTGCCAATAACACAGTGTAGCGGCTACATTCTTTGGACGAATGACAGCGAGCTGTGGAAGAAATCTGGTTTGGAGAAGAGATGGGGGGCTTGTGTTTACTGAACATCTACAGTGAATCAGGCCCTGTGCTTTCTTTTGCATCCGTTCTCTTCTAAAGGGGAATCAGGATCCTGGCTGAGGGACCCTGGACTATTTCACCTTTCAGGATCTCAGTTTCTTTAGACTAAAAACCTGAATTCCTATTTTTTTTTTTTTTTTTTTTTTTTTTTTGCACTTCTTAAACATTAAACTTTAGGTTCTGGGGTGCATGTGCAGAACGTGAAGGTTTGTTACATAGGTATGCGAGTGCCATGGTGGTTTGCTGCACCCATCAACCCATCATCTACACTAGATATTTCTACTGATGCTATCCCTCCCCTAGCCCCCCAACCCCAAGACAGGCCCTGGTGTGTGATGTCCCTCTCCATGTGTCCATGTGTTCTAATTGTTCAACTCCCATTTATGAGTGAGAACATGTGATGTTTGGTTTTCTGTTCTTGTGTTAATTTGCTGAGAAAGATGGTTTCTAGCTTCATCCATGTCTCTGCAGAGGACATGAACTCGTCCTTTTTAATGGCTGCATAGTATTCCATGGTGTATATATGCCACATTCTCTTTATCCAGTCTATCATTGATAGGCATAATTCCTATTCTTTAAAAAAATTTTTTTGTAGAGATGAGGTCTTGGTATGTTTCCCAGGCTGGTCTCAAACTCGTGGGCTCAAGTGATCCTCCCACCTTGGCCTCCCAAAGTGCTGGGATTATAGGTATGAGCCACCACACTAATTCATATTCTAATAATTCTTTTTGGCATCCGGGACAAGTCTTGGGGTTATTCAGACCTAGCTCCACCCTTTTGGGTAAATTACTTATCATCTCTGAGCCTCGGTTTTTTCATCTCTAAAATGGGGATGGGAATCAAGATCAAATGAAATAATGTATTTAAGACATCTTTTTTAATGGGCAACTAATAGTGATGGTGTTTAATCTTTCTTCCACAACATGCACATTTTCACCCTCTCAGAGATTTTTAAAATATTTTTTACGGGTTGGAATGGTGGTTTTCCAGGTGGTATGAATATATGTGTGTGTGTGTGAGTAAGTGTGTGTGTGTATGTGTGTTCTCCTTATTCTTGATGAAAACAGTCTGAGGAAGAGACAGCTGAGTTTTTTTTGTAGTAATCTTGGCACTAATGAAAACCAGACCCTTGACTCCATAAATGCTATTGGGCATTCAGTCAAGGGGCAGCAGGTATCCCAAGATGTTCCCGAGTAAATCAGACCTCCCTTAGTGAATCATATCACCCTTGTGTGATCCCCTCCCACACCGAATCTGAGCTGGCCTGTGACTTGCTTTAACCAATAAAGTGTGTTGGAAGTGACACTAAGTTGTTTGTAGTCTAAGTTTTAAAAATTCTCAAATCTTATACTTTTGTGCTTTGGGGATCCTCAAGTCAATATGTAAAAAGTGTGGTCTCTCTGTGCTGGAGAGGTCACCTACAGAGACCAATGGAGAAGGAGAGACCTTGAGAATATATGGATAGAGGAAGAGAGGGAGGAAGGGAGGCCCAACTGTCCCAGCTTCACAACTGAGCCAGGCCTCCATCCACCCTCTTAAGGCACCAGCCAAGTGAGTGACTTATCCTGGATACTTCATCCCAGTACAGTCCCCAAATGACCACAGCCCCAGCTGCTACCATGTGCAACAGAAGAACCATCCAGCTGATCCCAGTCAACCTATGGACTCATGAGAGATGATAGAATGGTTGTCTTAAGCCATTCACTTTTGGATTGGTGTATTACAAAGCAACAGATTATTGAAAAAGTCAGCAATATTTTTGAGCTTTCACTATGTACCAAATCATGGACTCTCATTAGGAGAGATACAGAAGAACTGCCCACAACTCCCCTCAGGAAGTTAGTTTGGGCAAGAAGATTGTACAAAGGCAAGTATAAAGATTCTAGACATTTACTAATCCACACACAAGTGTGTGCTTGGAAGTATGATGTAAACAGACTGTTTAGTGATAGGGTCATTGGGTTTGGGTTAGGGTTAGGAACACTCCTACAGGGAGAGAGTCTTGAGTTGGATTTTGAAGGAAAGTGCAGGTGACGGTTCAGAGAATGGCTGGGGTTGGAAATGGGGGGCATTGATAGTCACATAGCAATAAAACAGGAGCACATGGAGTGGGAACTGAGAAACTCAAGTTTGATATCAAATGGATATAAAAACAATGGGTCTCAAAGGGGATCTTGCCAATCAGGTTCTAGGCCTGCAGCAGGGACTTCAGGAAAGCTGGTTATTTCATTATCTTCATTTTCTTCATTCCATTTGGTAAAAACATAACTTGCAAATGACAGCATAATCCCTTTTATAAATGTCCCTGATTGTGGAGTCTCCTGGGGGAAACTTTCTCTTCAGCACCCATTGGAGGGGGCTCAGAAAGATGTGTATAACCTGTTTATAGAAGACCCTTTTAGGCCTCCCCCAAGGACAGCCTCAAAGGGGCGGGGGTTATAAGGGCCCCTCTGTGTGACTGATGAGAAGCAGAGACATAAGCTAGGGAAGCATAGCCTAAACCAGAGCTAATTGGTTGGTAGTTAGCAGGTTAATGGCTCACATCAGGGATGACGCAAGGTTGTAGCCATGTGGCAGGAATGATTTCAGGGTTTTCCCTTCTTTGCTTCTCTCCCTTCCTGGTGTTTGGTGGGGCTTTGAAGCTCTCCTTCCCAGGAAGATCTGGGTCATGCTTGAATCCTCAGCTCTGGGAGTCAAGGCAAGGCCAAAAGGTGATGACCTGTACTATGAAACGTGGACTCATAGGAAAATGAGCCATTCTGCCAGTCCCTTGAGGAACAGGGGTGCAAGTACAAGTTGGAGGGGGCAAGGGGAAAGCGGTTCCAGCTCTGAGCAGAGAAAAACTGAGGGGAAAGGAAAACAGGTGGCTCATGACAGCACCTTTCTTCACATTTTAGGGTGGTGCCTTAGTTTGTGATTCTACCCAGTTTACTCCATTTATAATCTTAGCATATACTGTTAATATTTTTCACAATTACTGAGTTAGGCATATGTACAGTTGTAAGTAACAGAACTCCCAGCTAACAGTGGCCTAAGGAATGTAGACCTTCCCTCAATCCACAGAGGATGATTGAGTGGCCACCACATACCAGGCGCTGTTCTAGGAGCTGGGAAACAGCAGAGAGAAAAACAAACTTTTTGCCCTCACAGAGCAAGAAGGCAGCCTGGATCAGGGAAGGGCCTTGTCACTGTCCTGAATGCCTGGGGTTTCTACTTCATGGGCATAGGAGACCTCAGGATGCCCAGGAATCTCAGTCAAGACAGGAAGCAGGAGAAAGAGGTGGACCAGCCTCCCTCGTTCCTTTCAGCAGAAGAGCAAAAGCTTCCCTGGAATCTCCAGCAGATCCTCCCATAGGCCTGGGCTCACTCAGAATCTTCATGGTTAATTTGGTCACTGTTTATCACTTGAGACTACCCAGAACAAGGCAGGGTTCCGTTCGCAACAGAGAAGGGAGAAGGAAATTGGGCAGGTAGTCAGAGTCGGGCTGTCTCTGTGTTTGCAGGGGAGGCAGACACTGGAGAAGGTAAACATTCAGTGGCAAATACATCATTGCAAACAGTAAGGAAACAGTGAAATAATTGTAAAATGGCATCGAAACTATCCAAGATGAGGCAAAAAGTCCTTATTGAGTGCTTGCTGCTTCCTACGGTCTTTTCCAAGTAGGACATGTGAAGAGGGAAGGAAGGATCCAGCCTCAGGGGTCTTTCAGACTGGCAGGAGATGACACACACACATCTGAACCAACCTGTGCCCAGAGAAAGTGAAAAGGGATCTGGTGGCAACTGAATGCACGGTTCAAAGCGGTCATCGTCATAGGCACTTTCCCTGCCTGTCCTGCCCATGTTCCTTCTAGGGAACATGCCCTGCTCACAGCTGCTAAAGGTGTTGACCCATGAGGTCCAGGCCCATCCCCATCCCACTAAAATGTGTTAAAACAAGGAAGATCCACTAAAAGGTGTTAAAGCAAGGGTGTGTCTCGTCCCATCGCCTGATTTTAGTGGTTTTCACACTAAAAGGTGTTAAAAGCAAGGAAGATCCACCAAAAGGTGAATGGGACCAAACACGCCCTTGCTTTCCACCTTTTAGTGGATCTTCCTTGCTTTCAGATTAAAGTCAAACGCCTTGGCACAGCCTCGAGGTCCATCACTATGCCTGTCCTCTCCCGCTGCCTCCTGACCTGGCCTCTAGCCACCCCAAGATGGGCAGATCCCACCCAGCAACTCACGCTTCTGGGTCTTTTCACACGCCAGGACTTGTGTGCACAGATATACCCTCCCCTCCCCTGTTTTCCAGCTGGTGAAGTCTCATTCCTCCTTTAAGACCACCACCTGGGGTCATCTCGCCCCCACACTGACCTTGCTTCCTCTCTCCTTCATGCTGCCCCAGCACCTCATGAGGACTGTGCCGGCATCTGCCCCTTGTATTGGCATTATGGGCCTGTGTGTTTCCCTGTCACTCCAGGGCAGGGCCTGTGCTTCATCTTGGTATCCTTGTTAATTGATACAGTGCCTGACACCTCAGCCAATGCCTGTGGGATGAACGAATGAATGAGTGGTTCTCTAATGGTGACAGAGTAGGTCTCAGCTGATTTAGTAGGGCTTTCCTCCCCGGGAGCTTAGCCTCAGTGCGGCCCTGGGTTGGGGGTCAGATGCTTTATGGAGCCCTTCTGCCCTCTGCCCCTAAAGTCAACCTTATTTCCTGCTCACTCTCACCATGATCCTCTTCTCTAGAGCCAGAATCCCCTAGGAGCATTTCCTTGTTTTCCTCCTCTGGAGAAGAGGAGCCCGGAGCCAAGGAGCAGAGGGCTGCAGAGCATGGCTGGGATTTGATAAACAGGCAGGAGATTTCAGCAGCAATCAGGAGAGGAAATCACATACATTATCCCCGGAATTCATAATGCAGTGCTAATGAGATGGAGGGGCTGGGAGTTGATCTCTACCGCCTCTTGCAGCCCGGGATCATCAGTGTTTGGAGAAGGACGCAGGGAGGGGCACTGTCTCCGGGCTGCTCTCCCCTATCCTGTAGCCTGATGGTCCTCCCGGCAAGGGAAGGCATTTATTAGGTCTCTAAATGTGGCTTGGTCACAAAGGACATGAAAATGAGGGGCTGTAGAGACCTCCAGGGGGCAGTGGAGCTGGGAAGCGGAGCATGCAAGGCGGGGGACCCACGGCAACCTCCCTGTTGAATAACCTTTCCCTGAGAAAGTCCTAACATCTGGAAAATTTCTAAATCACATTATTATTGAATTAGTATCTATTGAGGTTTGCCATAGGCAGGAACAATGATCATCATTTATTGAACGTTTCTCTGTGCCCCAATGCTGATAGTTTACAGTTGTACCTTATCCAATTCTCTACCTCCTCCCCAAATGCACACACTCACACCCATGAGCACACACATGCACTCACATACATTCTCACACCACACCCCCTGCCCCCACACTCCCCATGGTGAGGTGGGCATTGCTGCCCTCACTTTACGGGTTACAGGGTGAACTAAAACACCAAGCATTTCATGACTTCCTGTCATCACACAACTCCTGGCATGTGCACCCCAGGGTATTGACTCCAGGTACCCGTGCTCCTCTCTGCACTTACTCTCTGCCATTTCCCTGTTTTGTTTTCTCAGAGCTCTTACTCTCCACAATGTCATTGTTTATTCATCTGTTTACTTGGTTTTTGTCTGCCCACCTCCATAGAATGTAATTGTGATGAGCATGATGACAGACAACATTGACTGAAATGTACTACATGCCAGGCACTGAGTTAAGCACCTCATGTACATTCACTCATTTAATCCTTACTATTACCCTACCTAATAGTACCAATCTTATTATCATCCCCACTTTACAGGTGAGAATGCATTCACTGGCCTAAGGCCTGGAATACAGGAATGAGTATGGCTTGGATCCCCATCTGATCCAATGGGCCACTGGCTTCTTACCTTGGGGTAGCAACACCTTGGGGAGAACAGGCTCCTGCCATGCCCCTGCCAGTCATATCTCCCTCCTCCCACTCTTGGCCCACACTAGAATGGGATTTTCAGGGGGCTCTGTTGAGTAAAGCAGGTCAGTGAAGCCCTCTCAGGCCTTTGGGCTAACTGTCCCCATTCAGTGTCCCTCTGGCCTCTTTCCTCTGTGGCATCTGGCAAGGGCCCCAGGCTCCTGGCCTGGTTGTTCACGCACAGAGTTATCCACAGACACCAAGTGCTGGGTCCCCCGCCTGCCCCATTCTGCTGGGTGATTGATGGGGCCACTCTTGCTCTCAGTCCCAGAGAGCTCCTTTGAATAATAACTTGGCAAAATTACCTCTCTTTTTACTTTCCCTATCTCTGATTCATTTGCTTTCTAAGTCATTCATCTCTTTTGAGTTAGAAGAAGAAAGAGGGAGGAGAATGAGGAAGAGAAGGAGGAGGTAGCACAAAGGAACCAGGGACCATGAGCCCCACCTCCTCATTTTACCAAGGGGGGAGCTGGGAGCAGCTCTGTCACCAGCCTGTCTCATCTAAGTGTGATTTTAAGGTGGAGTGCACCTCTGCCAATGGATTTGTAGGGTTTGCAAATTCAACCGGATCCCTGGCTATGGAACGAAAGCATGTGTGGGAGATCTAGAGCTGTGGGGAGGCGGGATCTTTCTAGGGCCCCTGAAGGTGCACCTTAAAAGGCAGCCGCCTGCTCTACCCACCTGTACCACTGGTCCTGTCTGCCTGTGGGGATGGTGGGATATTCTTAATCTTGAAGGAGAGCAGCAGAGAAGATAGGGAAAGGAATGAGATGGAGGCTCAACGGAGTCACAGCGGCTCCCCAACACTTATTCTGATCACCAGGCACTGGGGAGACAAAGCCCACAAGGAATTCATAGACTTGTGGCAAATACAGGACCATGCAATACATGTGTAGGTACAAGTAGGTACATACAGTACAATCCTACAGAGCAGGCTATTTATTCTGCAATGGGAGGGACAAGCAAGGAAGCCTTTACAGGTGGGCTGATGATAAAGTGTTCTGAAATCTCAATCTGGAAACGGGGACGGGTGCTCCAAGTGTCAGGCGATGCAGAAGCAAAGGTTTGGAGGTGCGAAGCTGCACAGTGTCCTGGGGGAGCACGAAATGATGTTATTTAAAGTACAAAGAGCAAGGTGGACATTGCCAAGACCTGAGAGGTAGGCAAGGGCCAGGTAATACTGGCTGTAATGGTAGTAGATCTTCATCCAGGGCTTATGTGGGGGAGGGCTTTGCCAGACTCAGGAGTTTGACAGCTATGATAGGAGAGTCCTCCAAAAAGAAGGTGTGCAGTCAGACCCACAGCAGTGTGTGGAGGATGGATCAGAGCCAGGCTGGAGAAAGGAAGACCAGTTAGCTGGCTGGTCTTCCAAGCTTCCTTTCCTTCTAACTGGTCTTCCTTTCTCCGGTCTGTCTCTGCTGCACCAGTCCAGGTAATAGGCAATTTAAGGACTGAACCAAGGCAGGGCCAATGTGGAAGGAAATGTGCTTGAGAAGCATTTAGAATGCCATGTTGACAGGCTTGGTGACTGGCTGAAGGAAGAAGATGGGGGAGATAGAGGAGTCAAGGGTACCTCATGGGGTCGGCAGCTGAAACAGATCACAGCAGTGGAAACATTCATGAAACATACCAAGCACCTACTAGGTGGTGTCACTATTCTAGTCACTGGGGACACAGAGACAAATCATTCACTGTTCTTGAACATTCTTTAGGGTTAAAGACAAGTTTAATCTGTATGTAAAAACTCATGTCCAGCCACATTTGGGTAAATCTCAGAATTTTTTTCCTTTACCAAAAAATGCATCCTTTTCTTCCCTGCCACACAAAAACTCACTACCTGTCTTTGTTTCTTGTTTTCTCCAGCAGGCTACACTCACATGGCTAGGGTAGTTAAAGAGGGCCCATTTGTCCCTGAGTAGTATTAGGGCAGCCCTTTGGGGCCATGGCTGGGTGGCGAAGGTTGGAGGCTGGAAGCTTCCTTGAGAGTCAAGTCTCTTTCCAGCCATCTCTGCATTCAGCTTGAGTATTTTCCCCCCTGGGATGAATTTCCTCATAAAATAAATGTCTTGTCTGAATTAATCTTATTTTTAAAAGGAGAGAGTCATCATATTGTAAAGACAGATCATAAAAAGATGCATCAATCTGTCAGGAAGGCTGGTTAATATGAGTATTTGTTTAGCACAGACAGCGTGCCCTGAGGCTTCTGAACTCCCAGGCTGGGCTGGTGCTGGGCTTAGCCCCTGTGCACACAATTTCACGTGTATGCACACGGCCTCCACAGTCCTTCTGGACTAGTTTTGGGCCTGGACAGGGCCTTTTATTTTAATACTTAGGCCATTCAGGGCCAGCAGCATATTGATAATGGGCACGATAGCAGCCTCCCTTTTTGAAGAGCCCAGGGAGTGACCCCTGACGTGGATGGCCAGTCCCTTGACTTAGGCCCGAAATACTTTCACTTGAAAACAAATCAATATTCAGGATCTGAGACAACACTGCAGATAATCTGCGCATATTGTTTTACTCTTTAAAAATAGATACAAGCCATACAAAAGTACATAAATTAAAAAGTAAAATATCACGTGAGTAATACAGGAAGTGAAACCTTACTCGGGTAACACACAAATACAGCAAACAGAGAAGAGGAAAACATTCAAGTCCTCCTTTGCCTCCTCCACAGTTAACCACTGCGAACTGCTTGGCATTTGGGCATCGTCGGCCATCAACAAGAAAACGCAGCAGGATGGCTGGCTGACTTTTCTCCTTTCACCAGATGTTAACAATGCTGTAGACACATCTGGGCCCAGACAGATAAGGGCTGTCTGGGCCCAAGACAGATTAGGGATGGCTTCTAACTGTCTTTCCGTGTATTTTTATCTATTTTATCCCCACACGATATACATACATCATTTATTTTCTGTGCTATAAATAGGATCATATCAAACACTTGGTACTTGTTTTATTTTCTTTTACATGACATTCTACTTTGGGTTTCTTTTTAAAATAAAACCATACCAGTAATAAAAACTTAAACTTTACAGAAGGGCAAAAAGGAAAACAAAAACACAAAATCCTTTCCTTCATTGTATCCCTCCATTCCCACTCCCCAGAGCACACAGATAAATATATTTTCATGCATCCTTCTAGAAATGACAATTGTAAATGCATACACAAGTGCTTAAACACATACATACTTGATCCGTTCACTTTATAAGAAGAAAGTGAGAACTCAGAGAGGTCAAATGATACAGCCAAGGTCACACAGCAGCCTGGGGCAGAGGCAAGTGTAGACCTCAGTGCTCTGCCTCCCAGAGGGCAAAAGTTTGTCCACTGCATCTCCAACAAGTTGGCCCAGAGCCAGTCTCGGCTAATGTTCCTCATCCCTCCCTACCTTCGACCTTGTCTGCCAGTCTGGTGACTCTCCATGTTGCCCACGCCCCCTCCCCTCCCACGAATGCCCCTGGCTCAGTGTATTAATAGCCTGCACTTGTGCGGCTCATCCGGGAGCGGCCTGCCTGATTGGTCATTTCAGGAATGCCTGCTGTCTCCCTCAGCGCTGTCCTCACAGAACAATGCAGCGGCGCCTGGCAAAGTGGTTCAGTGGGCTTGTGTTTGTGCTTTTGTTCCCCAAATTACAAGTGACAATTAGGTGCAAAAGACCCTTTGTAAGGATAATTCCATTTAAGTAACCCCTTGCCCTGGGAGGAACCGACATCCCGTCTACACTCTGTGCTAGGCTTCGGGTCCACATGTCTGGCCTTGGGGAGTTTGCTGCTCCATGGGTGAGGATGGGCACAAGTGCCAATAACTGGCCTTTGCTCCTTCTCTTTTGTCTTTGTGTGTGTCAGCCTTATCTGTCATGGGCCCAGATGTGTCTGCAGCATTGCCAACATCTGGTGAAAGGAGAAAAGTCAGCAGGCCATCCGGATGCGTTTTCCTGTTGACGGCTGATGATGCACATCAGCACATCTGGGAAACATCCAGATGGCCAGACCATGCGTGCTATCCGTTCACATGTGTGGTCCTGCTGCCTTCTATGACATGTCCACTGGGGCAGACAGAGCCTGGACCTGTGAACTCTCCCCGAGCCAGGCCTGTTCAGCTCAACTGGACCTCACCGATGGACATTTTGTTGCAAGGAGAAAAGAGGAAAGCCCAGAACTGGACACTGGGTATGGGGAGGGTAGAGTTTTAGGGGGAAGGCGGCAGCGGTGAGAAGCTGACAGCTAGAGAAACTCTGACCTTGAACATGAAGTCTCTTGACTTCACAGAGATGGAGCCTGGAGGTTTTGCCTCTAGTGGGGAGCTTTGGAACAGGGCGCTGTCTTCCCGGCCCCTTTCTTTTTGATTCACTGCCACTCAGGGACCAGTCTCACTTCCTGGGAAACAAAGCCTCTTGAGATCCGTGATTCTGCAGCGCCCTCTCGTGGGCAATTGGAATCTGTCTGGAGAGAAAACCTTAGGACACCGGCATACGGTCGTCACACATGTGGGCATTCATGGATTTTAGAATCGTATGTACAAGTTCTTCCACCTGTTCCCACTCACTGTAATATTAAGTCCTAAACGAACAGCTGACTATTTGTATATACGGGTGGGAGCCTGGTGGAAATCTGTTACAAGACAGCAAAGGACTGAGGACAGGGCTCAAATGTGTTAAGGCGGTGTAGACAGAGACTGGAAAGAATCCAAAATGGTGACATGCGAATGTGTGTGTGCATTGAGTGCATGTGTGAGACAGCCTGTGCTAAACAGATTCTGCCACGTTTCCAAATGATTTGGGCACACCCTCTTTACATCCTCCAGCCTAAGTCAGGACACTCGCTTTAGTTTCCTTCTGTGCTCCAGAGAGTGTTTTGTCCAAGCCTTCCCAAGCCTGGTGCAGAGGGGAAAGTACAGACTCAACAGAGGGAAAGAGGTTCCAAGAGTGTGTGGCCTCAGGCTGGTAAAACTCCAGGTGTGAGTTTCCCCGGTGGGTTGTGTGCCTCCCCAGGCTTGCTGGAAATTAAACACGATCCGGTTGGAAGGCCCCAACACCAGGTCTCCTGGCCTTGTTGACTCCCGGTCCCGGTAGATGGAGGTTCGGTGCAAGTGTGATCCCCACTTTCCACCCACCCAAATCGAATTAGCCTCTACTAGACTGCAGGGCTGGCAGCCAGGCCCCACTCCTCCTCTCATCTTCTTCTTCTTGTTCCTCCTCACATCTTAGAGACGACATCCTCACTCCCATCCTGATCTGTCCCAGTCCCCAGGGCATGTTTTGCCTTCCCCTCCCTGGGGCTTGCCTCAGCTTCTTCCTCCACCATCCCTTCCTATTGCTCCTTTCAAAAGACAGCTTTCCCCTACCCTCATTCTTCCATCCGCCCAACTGGCTCATCCCCTGCACGTCACACCTAACCCCTCCCCGCCCCCAATCTGCTGCATCCCAGCCCCACCTTAGATAAGGGATGTCATCGTCCAGGTTATGATCTGGCTTCTTCACCTCCCCCTTCCCAACCATGGACTTCCAACCCATGGAAAAGAAAGGTGCCAGCTACCATCCCATTGGAAAGTGCCTGGTTCCAAACCCATGATGGCAGCCTTGGGGAAGGGTGCTTTACACTGTCAAGAAGAGAACCTAGCAGGACTGACTGCAAGGTGGAGGATGCCCAGGAAATGTGGGGCTCACAGGACCTCATGGTGTGGCACAGATGGAAATGTCCAGATCAGATGGAGGAGGTGAGGCCCCCCCGTCCTCTGCTCTGGGCCGCTCCTCCCCATAGTATGTGCTGAGAGAGCCTTTGATGCCTCTGCTGTTCCCTCCTGTCCAGACAGGGACAGATGCAAACAGAGGCTGGAAAACAGAGATAGAGGGAGCCAGAATGAAGAAAAGTGACGTAGACGCACGAAAGCCTGGAGCAGCAAGGAGCTGCACTGCAGTGGGGGAGGAATGTCTTGAGCACTTGGCATCTCATTTCACCTCACAGCAACTGTGACTGAGGGATGGCATCAGCCCATTTCACAGGCGAAAAAAACAGACATGGGGAAGCTTCCAGGGCCACACAGTCGGGGTGTGGCTGAGCTGAGCTTCCAGGCTCAGCCTGCTTCATCTCCAGGCACTTGGCCTGTCCATGATACAGAAAGAGGCACGAAAAGAGGCTGTCTCCATCTTGTCTCTCAAGTGACCCAGCACACAGAGAGAAGGAAGAGGCCAACATACAGAGACCGGAGAGGCTCTGAGGGACGTGCCAGGAGAGACAGGGAGATGAGGAGACGAAGACACAAGGAGGGCCAGGGAAAGATCCTGCTTATTTCTCCTGATGCAAATGGATTTGGTGGAAAATACATATTTCAGGTTTCATTCCCAGATCATCAGAATCAGAATTTCTGATAGTGGGACCAAGGAATGTGCATTTAAAGAAGGTTCCTCCAAGTGGCAAAGTGTGCTGAGACATCTTCACCTAACTTGAAAATGCATGCAAAAAATCAGGTAAGTTGACAGATGGAAAGAGGAAGGAGGAACTGATGGATAATATGTGATAAACAGAGCAAAATATTAACTGAGGAGTCTAGAAAGTAGGTAACACTGTTCACTGTATGATTCTCCTCACTTTCTGTATGTTTGAACAATTTTATAAGATGCTGGAGAAACAAGCTTCCAAATGACTGTGATGATTGGGCAGGTTTGGGACCATGGATGTAGGGGAAGGCTCCGTCAGAAAATGTCTGGAGGAATGGTTGCCCTCGGCCCCTCGAACCCCACCCTCAAGCTCCAGTCACCAGCCTCTGGTTTCCTCAGTTTCACAGCAACCCCAGAATCTACAGCAGACTGAACAAGGCACTGTCCCTTCCCCTGGGTTCTAGAGGAAGCTCATTTGTCCCTTGGGGTCTCCTGTTCTCTGCATTGAGCAGGATTAGGGGGTCCCTAGGCTTTGTCTTATTGGGTGGATTATCTGAGGCTGGTCCCTGTGGAGGTGTTCATAATAATGCGACGAAGCAGACCCATGGTGTGGATTTGGGGCAGAGCTTGGAGAGGTGAGGCTAGAAATTCTCTTGGAAAAATCGGAAGCTGAACTTCTCACAATGGCCCTTCAGCACCTTGGCCAGAGCTGGGGAGCCACAGAAGAAGACCTGCACCTTGCCTTTCTTCTCAGCAGCCACTTTCTGGAACACCTGGAGTCAGTGGGGTTGAGGAAGAGAAGAGGGAAGATAGGTGGAGTTGCTGACTCACCAGTGGCACAACTGCCTGGAGGTAACAGCATAACAGGTCAGCAGCAGTAAGCATCCCCATTTTACACAAGGAGCTGCATGGCACAGCTGCTGGATTTTACAGCAAAGTTCGACACTCAGCCGTTCAACTAAGAACCATTTGTTCAACTGGCAACATAACCCAGAACCCCAGGGAGGGGACCAGGGCCAGAAATAAGTAAGACCCAGGCCCTCCACTCAAGGATCTGCAACTGTGGGAGACAGGCACTAAATTAGATATGCAGAGAGATGCATACAGTGCTCTGGGACTCCCGTGGGAGTCTGAACCTGGTGTTAGTCCCCAGGGCTGGCCACCTGCTGTGATTTAAATATCTTTCCTGATGTCAGTCTTTCCCCCAGAGAGGACCCTTTTCTACCCCAAATTCTGCTTATGAATTGCCTTTTTCTGAGAGTCCTCTTCGATGCCCAAGCACTCACCACGGACATTCCCCTCCCACTCAGCTGTCATGACCCAGACATGGGGTCATCTGCAGCACTTTTAAAAGCAGCACCTTCTGGGCCATTTCCTGCAAACTGTATACCCTGACAGGTAAGTGTTCAGGGAAGGAAAATAATAACAAAACCAATCTGAGAAATAAAATAAAAGGATTGCAAACGATTTCATGTCTCTGTGCCTCGGTTTCCCCATTTGTAACAGGAGATGATAAGATTTGGTGTTTTTCCAGGTCCTTGTCCATTCAGGCCTTCTGACACTGGTCCATAGGGAGTCAAAGCTGCAGGGGTCATTGAGGTCATAGAGACTAGCTTCCTCTCTGAACAGATGGGGAAACTGAGGCTAATGATGGAACAAAGGCTAGTGATAAAGCCAGTGTAGGCGCCCTGTTTACCTTTTGCACCATGAGGTCCCTGCTGGACTCTGAACTCTTAACCTCACACTTTGCCCCTGACTTTGCCCCACCGCTGCCTCGGGCTCTCAGCTTCATCCATATCTGCAAGCTGCAGGGCTCCAGTTGGCATTACCTTGCTCCAGTCAGGCCGCCCAGGCTGGGTGCGCGTCTGCAGCCCCGTGATGGAGTCTTTCTTCTCCTTGTTGGCCAAGAGGTCAAGGGCCATCTGCAGGCCAATGGCCTTCATGTCATTCTTGCCCAGTGCAGATGTCATGTACATATGCAGCTCCAGGAAGCGGTCTGTTGGGTAGGGGATGAGGACTGCACTGAGGGTCTAGCACCCATGATGGGCACAGGGCAGTATGCCAACCACTGCCTTACCCTGGGGCTTGGAGGGAGACCCATAGGTCTTTTGCCCAGGATCTGTCATGTGACCAGTGCCATGGAGAGGAAAGGCAGCCCGTTGCTTGAGCTGGCCCTACTATGTGCATGGCACACATTAGTTACTTTATATGTACTAAGGTGAGCCTCACAACCACTCCAAGAGTTAGATCTTTTATATTTATTTATTTAGTATTTTTGTAGAGATAGGGTTTCACTGTGTTGCTCAGGCTGGTCTTGGACTCAAGCAATCCACCCGCCTCAGCCTCCCAAAGTGCTGGGATTACAGGTGTGAGCCACTGTGCCTGGCCAAGATCTTTTGTATTTATAGAAGAAGAAATGCATCCCAGGGCCGTGAGCATGGCAGTCTCTGGGCTCCAAAGCTCATGCCCTTCTGTGCCTTACATGTCTGTCCTCATCCTGGCTGGGGACACAAGCCACACACATGAAAAGGTAATTTGGACTAAAGGGTCAAGGGCCAAGTGAATGGATCATAGCATGAAGGCTACTGATATGCAGGGAAGGGCTAATGCAGACAGAGCTGCTTCCCAGAAGTGATGGAACTGGGTTAGGCCTGGGATGAGGAGTGACAGTATAAGCAGAGGTGACCGGAAGGCATGCTAAGTAGGACTAGTGTGAGCACAGAGTGAGAGGCTGGAACAAATGCGACGTTGGCGGGGCAGGGTGTGGGGCCCAGCTGGAGCCGCATCCTCGGGTGGGAGCAAAAGGAGATGGGACTGGAAACAGACTGAGGACAGAATGAGAAGGGTCTTGAATGCCCAGCTAGGAGAGAGGGGAAGGTTGAGAGTAACTGAGTAGGGCGTGACATAATGAAACAGCGCTTTAGGAAGGGGCATCGGATTGCTGAGGAGATGGGGAAGGAGACTGGCACAAAAGAGCCCACGAGGCCAGAGAACCTGCAGTTCTGCGCCACAAAGTTATAGGTCTGCTGGGATACTGATCCTTCAGCACTCAGGAGCTCCCAGGTGGGCACTTCTGTGTTCCATACTCAGACGTGACATAAGAATGTTATCATTTTTATGTGTGCCATGATGAGAAAAAGACTGGTGAGTGCTGCCTTAGGCTTGAGTGTCGGTTCAAGCCAGAGTTGACAGGGCCTGATCTAGGATGTGGGAAGGAGCATTCCCGAGCTGACGATCACCTCATTCTTCTCCTGTTCGTCTCTTCCCTTACACCCACGCTAAAGGAGCTTTGCCATTCCAAAGTGCTTTTTCATTGTTTCCTAAGTCACCATCAGCCCATTTTTCATTTGGCCTAAGGTCTTAGCCGCTGTTACAATGCAAATGGCCCTAGGAGGGATAGCACATTTCATGTCGCATGTCACTTAACCCCTAGTCATGCTGGATGGTGTGGGAGGGAGGGAGATGTATTATGAGATGCCCACCTGGAGGACCCCCTGCTTCTTACCCTGCCTCAGAGTCACCATACCCCAGAGAGGGGTAAGAGGAGGGAAGGGGAGACACCATGGTGGGAGGGAAAAGATAAAGGGACTGTGGAGGATGACCTGGCATGGTTTTCACCCTCTCCATCCAGTTGCATTTGAGACAACCATCTAATTTCTGGACACTTTCCTAAGAAAATCATCCAAAGCCAGAAAAAAATTATGTGCACAAATATATTAATTTCAGCATTTTTATGATTATGGAGAATGAGGAATAAACAAAATGTCCAGTAGTAGGAGCTTGGTTAAATAATTTATGGTATAACCACTAACTATACCGTTCATTATATAGCCATTAAATACTACTACTACTTTTATTAAACAGTTATCACTACCAGCACTTCTACTACAAATAAATTTATTAAGCAGTTACTATTACCACCACCACCACCACTAAATTTATCAAGCATTTTATTAAGCTCCAGTCACTGTTCTACGTGTTCTGCAGATGACATCTCATCTAATTCCCATGACAATCCTATGAGGTGGGTACTAGTAGCATCCAGATTTTTCAGATAACTGCTTTCAAGGCAAACTGGTTAAATAATATGCCCAAGGTTCTATAGCTATTAAGGGTGGAGTAAAGATACAAACTTAGAATAATTGACGCTTAAGCTATAGAAATTAAAAATTATAAACCAAAAATTATTTAATGCAAACCTTGACGTATAATTAAAGTTGAAATCAGAAGCCACAAATTTCAGCTGCAGTTAATGAGAAACCCTGAAAGAAATTTGATGTGATAGAGTTGTTGACTCGAGTGGCTTTGAGAATGCAAAGCAGTGGGTTAGCTGTTACCCTTTGTTTACACAGATTAGGAAGAAGCAAACAGCAAATATTTATATGCCAGTAACTAGAAAATTTAAATTAAATTTAAACTTTTCCTTCAGCTTGTCATCATAAAATTGAGTTTCTAATGAATTAATATCAGTAAAAGCATTTAAGAAAAAGAAGTCAATGGTATATAAATATTTGCTGTAATCGTTATTTACAAGAAAGGGCAAGGAGCTTTACTGAACTACTCTAAGCTTGAAGAGTTATCTTCCAAAGAGTGTTGACTTGAACTTTAAGGTTCTGAATGTTTGTTATAGTAAACTAGATCTGTTTGGATAGTTTCTTGTAGAAAACTCTGTTTGATTACTTGAACGTATAAACTGTATTTATCATAGGAATTTGAATTCACTCATGACAACCTTGTGATAATTAAAGAGTCAAATACGTTCTAGTTCTAATGAACTCAACAAGTCTAAAACACTACACCAATTCTCTTAAAAAGTCAGAAACATATCTAAAGATATTTCTCCTTCTATAAATTAAAAGGAAAACAAAACAATGACTTTAAGAGACTAACATTTAAATATAGTGTAAATCCTCAGTATGCCACAAAGATGTCCATTAAGACTATGATATGATCCAGAGAAATATTTCACCATACTTAATAATGATGAGAGTAAATGCTTACTAAAATATGTAGAATACAGCAAACATTTGGGCAGTGAGGAGGGAGAGGTTGGAGAGGGTGAAGGGAAGACATTCAAGCCTTCTTTTCTTTTTGAGATAGGGTCTTACTCTGTTGCCCAAGCTGGAGTGCAGTAGTGCTATCATGACTCACTGCAGCCTCAAACTATTGGCCTCAGGTGATCCTCCCACCTCAGCCTCCCAAGTAGCTAGGGCTACAGGTGCATGCCACCATGCCTAGCTAGTTTTTTTTTAAATATTTTTTTTGTAGAGACAGTGTGTGACCTCAAGCAATCCTCCCTTGGCCTCCCATAGCACTGGGATTACAGGCGTGAGCCACCAGGCCAAACCTTCATTTTTGATAAAAGTATAAAAGAAGTGACCAAACAGTTAAAGACTTCATATATACTGAGGTATTTAATCTTTTTTAAAAAAATACGAATGGAAGGAAAAAGGGGTGTCTAATCTTTTTTTTTTTTTTTTTTTTTTTTGAGACGTAGTCTTGCTCCTCACCCAGGCTGGAGTGCAGTGGCGCGATCTCGGCTCACTGTAAGCTCTGCCTCCCGGGTTCACACTGTTCTCCTGCCTCAGCCTCCTGAGTAGCTGGGACTACAGGCGCCCACCACCACACCCGGCTAATTTTTTGTATTTTTAGTAGAGATGAGGTTTCACCGTGTGAGCCAGGATGGTCTCAATCTCCTGACCTCGTGATCCACCCACCTCAGCCTCCCAAAGTGCTGGGATTACAGGCGTGAGCCACCGCGCCCGGCCAGGGTGTCTAATCTTTATCTTAGATCATTCTCTAAACTTTTTGATTGTCACTCATCAGAAAAAAGGTTGAGCATTAACCCCCAGTAAATATATCTGTTTATCCATGTTTGTCTCTACTTACAGCTTGTGTACATCAAAAATATATGTTGCAGGCCAGGTGCAGTGGTACATGCCTGTAATCCCAGCACTTTGGGAGGCCAAAGCTGGTAGATCACTTGAGCTCAGGAGTTCAAGACCAGCCTGAGTAACCTGGAGATATCCCATCTACAAAAAAAAGAAGATTAGCTGGGCATGGTGGTGCACACTTGCAGTCTCAGCTACTTAGGAGGCTGAGGTGGGAGGATCACTTGAGCCCGGGAGGCAGAGGTTGCAGTGAGTGCCACTGTACTCCAGCCTGGGTGACGGAGCCAGACCCTCTCTCAAAAAAAAAAAAAAAAAATGAAAAATTTACATTGCAGTAAAGCGAACCACATTTACCCTTCCACCTGAAACAACCAGAAAAACGTACAAAACACATGAAACAATGGTTTCCAGACATCGGTCAGCAGGTGGCACGGGACTGTCATTGCTGAGAGAAGAGAAACAGATGAAGTAAGCCCCACAACAGCCCTGCTTATTGCCTGTTGCAGTCTCCTGAGGCGAGGAGACAGAAACTGGCATTCACAGAGGCCGAGACAGCCAGAATACCAGGCGCAAGACTGGAAAAGGGAACTGCAGAAAGGAAGAGAGGGAAGGAGCAAAGGAGAGAAGGAGAGATGCAGGGGAGGAGGGGAGGCAGGGAGGAGGCCACTCACTAGCTCTGGAAATCTGCATAGTTTCTCCCAAGTCCCTGACTGAGCATTAATTGAATGTGTGAAAGAAAATGACCAGAAAAACTAGGATGGATGACAGCTCGAGCTAAGCAGCTGGGAGTAGTTTGTGTTCCCACTAAAAGCGAAGAGGCTTTGCCATATATAGGGCATGAGGTAGAGTCCTACCCCACACTACAGACTGCTCTAGACTCACCCCAATAGAAGTTAAAAGTGGGCCTCAAGAAGACCCACAGTCTTACATAATTTAACTGTGCACCACAACGAAGTGCAGTACTATTTAAAGAAATAACACAAAATCCAGGCCAGTGGCTCACGCCTGTAATCCCAGCACTTTGGGAGGCAGAAGCGGGCGGATCACTTGAGGTCAGGAGTTTGACACAGACTGGCCACCATGGTAACACCCCATCTCTACTAAAAATACAAAATTAACCGGGCGTGGAGGCGGGCACTTGTAATCCCAGTTGCTTGCAAGACTGAGGCAGAAGAATTGCTTGAATCTGGGAGGCGGAGGTTGCAGTGAGCTGAGATCGCACCTGAGCGACACAGCGAGATCCAGTCTCAAAAAAATAAAAAATAAAATAAAATAATAAAGAACACAAAATCCATAACACAACAACATAAAATTCATAATGCCTGGCATCAAAGAATACATTATCGGGCATGCAAAGAAGCCAGAAAATACAATTTAACCTGGAGAAAATTAGTAATTAGATACAGACTCGTAAGTGACAGAGATGATAGACATAATAGACAAAAACGTTGAAATAATTAATGAATGTGCTCAAGAACATCAAAGCAAAATAAAACAAAACAAATATGATGGTCAGGCGTGGTGGCTCATGCCTGTAATTCCAATACTTTGCGAGTCTGAGGCGGGAGGATCGCTTGAGCCCTGGAGTTCAATACAACCAGCCTGAGCAACATGGTGAAACCCCTTCTCTACAAAATACAAGGAAATCAGCCAGGCATGGTCATGCATGCCTGCAGTCTCAACTACTTGGAAGGTTGAGATGGGAGGATTGCTTGAGCCCAACCTGCAGTGAGGCACAATCACACCACTGCACTCCAGCCTGGGTGACAGAGTGAGACTCTGTCTCAAACAAAACAAAACAAAACAAAACAAAACAACAAATATGTCAACAAGAGAAATGGAGGATGTAAGAGAGACCCAAACAGAACATCTGGAGAAGAAAAATACAGTAACAAATGAAAAATACATTGGGTAGAATCAACAGCTGTTTTAAGTCCTTTGGCTTTTTATGTACATTTCAGAATCAGTTAGTCAATCTCTACTTTTCAAAAATCCTGCTGGGATTTTTATTAGGATGGGAATAATAGATAATGTGCTACAGAAGAAAAGATCAGTGAACTTGAAGACATAGCAATAGAAACCATCCAAAATGAAGCAGAGAGAGAGAGAAAGAAAGAGAAGAACAGAGACTCAGTGACCTGTGGGATAATATCAAACTGTGTAACTGAAGTGGCAAGAAGGGGAAGAGGAAGTAAACAAACAAAAAACAGATAAACATGTTTTTTCAAACAACTGGAAAATTTTCAAATCTCATGAAATCTATAAGCCCATTACGCCAAGAAGTTCAATGACCTCCAAGTATAAGAAACATAAAACCACACCAAGGCACATCATAACAAAATTACTGAAAACCAGTGACAAAGATAGAAATTTACAAGTGGTGAGATTTTTAAAAGAAACATTATGTATGGGGGAACAAAGGTAATGGCACCAATCATCTTGTCAGAAAGGGTGCAGGCCAGAAGACAATGAGGAGGTATCTTCAAAGTAATGAAAGAAAACATAATCAACTGGTGATAATATCTTTCAAAAATCAAAGTGCGATAAGGTGTTTGCAGTCAAAAGCCAAAAGAGTTTCTCACCAGCAGACCTGCACTACAAAGAACCATCAGTTCTTCAAGCAGAAGGAAAACTTTCCCAGACGGAAATCTCAACCCAAGCACAAAAAGTGTAAAGAACCCAGAAATGGTAAATATGTGTATAAAGATAAAAAATTTGTTTTTCTGATTTTTAAATTTCTTTTTAAAAGATAATTGGACAAATGGTGGTACACCCATAAAATGGAATACCACTTAGCAATGAAAAGGAATGAATGACTTACTGATACATGCAACAACACGGATAAATCTTGAGGGTATTATGCTAAGCGAAAGAAGTCAGATGGAATAGACTACATATTATATGATTCCATTTATATAAAATGCTGTAAAAGGCAAAATTGTAGTGATAGAAAGCAGACCAGTGGTTGCCAGGGGTTACAAGTCAGGGGAGGGTGTTGACTGCAAAACAGGAAGAGGAAATTTTCAGGAGTAATGGAAAGAAATGCTCCATATTTTGATTGCAGTGGCGGTTACACTACTGTATGCATTTGTCAAAATGTCATTGTATTCATTGTATGCTTAAATTGGTAAACTTTATTGTATGTAAATTATACTTCAAAAGCCAAACATAAATTAGTGTGAATAAGAATCGTTTGAGGGGCATGTTAAAATGTACATTCCTGAGCCTGACTCTCAGAGAATCCATCTGATTTGGAAGGTCTGGGGTGAGTCCTAGGAATTTAAATTTTCAACATGTGCCTATTCTGAATGAAAAGATATGTCATGAAAAAGATAAATTATAAAAATAAAGAAATATATTTTTATAAAATGTGAGTAAGAAAACAAAAATTGGAAGGGAATCCTTTAAAATGCCTGGCGTCATCTGGATAGCTGGATGAGATTATGAGGGCTTTTTTTTCCCTCTTCTGTTTTTCAACTTTACAAAATATTACATTTTAATAGAACCTCCCCCCATCCTACTTCTCAAGATATGGAATAAACACCTTCTTAAAAAGACTGAATTAGCCTGGGCAATATAAGGAGATTTCCTCTCTACAAAAAAAAAAAAAAAAAAAAATTAGCTGGAGTGGTGGCCTGCACCTGTGGTTCCAGCTACTCCGGAGGCTGAGGCAGGAGGATTGCTTGAACCTGGGAGTTAGAGGCTGCAGTCAGCCATAATCATGCTACTGCACTTCAGCTTGGGCGACAGAGTGAGACCTTGTCTCAAAAAAAAAAAAGCCTCTGAGTTCGCTTAATGGTTAAATGGTTCATTTTAGGTTACGTGGGTTTCATATCAATAAATTATTTTTTTGAAGATGCTGAAAGCCCCTGTCCCACTCCCACTGCCCTCAGGCCCTGTCCCTCTCTTACCATGTTGAGTCTCCTGGGCCTGGTCCATCTCCAGTTTAGTCAGCAGGCTCACAAACCACTCAAAAGACTGCTGGTCTCTGTTGATCCAGATAAAGTCCACCTAGCGGGAGAGGCCCTTCAGCTCAGCGGCTGGGTCTCCCTCATCTGCAGGAGGCTCACATCTGTAATCCCTGGGACCCATATGACCACCCTGAAGTAAGCAGGGAACATTCACATACTCATTTAAGGGAGGGAAAAATCAAGACTCATAGAGGTGAGCAGCCATGCCCAGATCACAGAGCAGCATGGCACCAGAACCAGGTTTCTGACCCCAAGGCAGGGAAATTCTCTAATATCTTCTACTGTTTACAACAAACAGTGTGTTGAAATACTAGCTTAGGATAGCCAGAAAAACATAAATTACTTTTTAAGAAACTCTTCTAAGTGGCATATACAGGATGATGAATTTTCAAAAGGCAAACATGTTTTCATTATTATTTGATTATATTATTTTCATTATTATTATTATTATTTTTTTTTTTGAGACAGAGTCTCACTCTGTACTCAGGCTGGAGTGCAGTGGTGTGGTCTCAGCTCACTGCCACCTCTGCCTCCTGGGCTCAAGTGATCCTCCCACCACAGTCTCCCAAGTATCTGGGACCACAGGTGCCCGCCACCACACCCAACTAATTTTTTGTATTTCTGGTAGAGACGGGGTTTCACCATGTCGCCCAGGCTGGTCTTGAGCTCTTGGGCTCAAGTGATCTGCCTGCCTTGGCCTCCCAAAGTGCTAGGATTACAGGCATGAGCCACCATGCCCAGCCAGTATGTTTTCATTCTTAAAACCACCATAGGGTCATGGATAGGTAGCATTATGGCTGTAACTGAATCCAGACTGCCTGGCTTTCAAGCTATGCAACCTTTAATGAAATGTTCAGAACATGTCTCAGAGGTGATGGGAACACTGAAGCAGGGGCGGGGCTCAGACATTCAGGAGGCACCAGGAGAACTCATTTAAGAGAATTCAGGGTATCGTGGGGAAAGAAAGATCCCATCAGGGATCACCTATCCTCTCCTACCTTTGCACAGGAGGATGGGCTCCTATTTTAGGAGGTGTCCAGGGGAGAAGGTCTGGAGGCCTGCCTGCAGGAGGTGGTACTCACCTTTTGGAGCTTCATGTTGTCTTGGACACCTTCGATCCAGGAGTGCTGGCAGTTGGGGCAAGTATGCTTTCTTTTCTGGTGCCTGAGGGGAGGCAGGAGGAACAGGTGGTAAATTTGGGGCGAGACTTTTCAAGACCCCAGAGAATAGTTCAGGGGACAGGGAGCAAGGGTGGGGTGGCAGAGTCCACTCTATGAGGAAGGGAAGGAATAAGACACAAAAAGGAGATGGGGGCAGAGCAGGAGAGGCAAGAGAGAGAAGAGCAGACAGAGACAGGTGAAAGGAGAGGAAGGAGAAGGAATAAAGGGAGGAGGAGCGGGGAGGGCGCCTTGGGGCTCTGACCCAGGATGCAGGCAGGAGCACACTGTTTGCCCACCTGTACATGATACTCTGCAGGATGGAAGCAAAGGGGGTGATGCCGATGCCTGCCCCGATGAGCACAGCGTGCTCAGAGGCGAAGATCCTGCGGGTGGGGGTCCCATAAGGCCCATCGATGTAGCACTGCGCACAAGAAGGAGTCAGAGAAGGGAGATAACGGGGTGACGCTGGTCTCCCCTGCTACCAAGGGATGTCCCCAGGACTTCAGGACCCCCTTTATACGTAGAAAGACATCTCCTGGGCTGGAACCCAGGTCTAAGTGGCTTCCAATCCAGTGCTCTTTCCACATCCTGTGCTCTCAGCACCAGCCTGGGGAGAGCTCTAGGTGTTAGAATGCAGAGCTAGTGAAAACAAGGACTCGATCCGCATCCCAGGGGTGTGTGCCTGTTACTGCCGGGTGTGTGCCGTGGGTGCCCAGGAGACAGGGACAGAGAGCATATAGCCCTGTACGCTGCACACCCATCCTTGCTCCTGGAGAAGAGACAGGCCGAGTGTGAGGTGTGAGGCTGAGCACCCTTGGATATAAAGAGCAGGGGGAGGGATGTGGTTAAATGACCCGGATACCTGGATGTCAGCCCATGGGGATTTGAGGAGCTTGAGTACCCACAATCACAATAGCCCCTCCTTAAAGGCAAAGACTTCATTTCCTTTGGTTGGGGCAGGCGTTCTTGCTCATGTCCACCCCTGCAGCCTCTCACCTTGATGTTACAAAATTGGTGGTTCTCCAAAAGTATCTTGGAGCCCTGCAGGGAGTAGAGCAGAGAGTTATGGGTCTTGGAGTGGACAGTATTAGGCATTTCTTAGAAGCTTCTTTGCCCTTGAAGGAGAACATCAGGGATGTGCTGGTAAAGTGACTTCTGGAGAAGGGATAACAGTCTTGATTGTTAGCTTCTGCCCATTTCTGTGGTGTAAATCCTGCCCACCGTGGCTCCCACCATAACAACTGTGTTTAATAACCAGCTCATGAAATTCCTGAAAATTTATCAGTGGCTCCTATGGTCCAGCACAAGTCAGTTTCAGGGTGTGACTGGAAAGCACTCCCCTCCTAGCCTGAAATATTCTTTTCCCTCTGCCTGAAACATCCTTTCCTCTTCCCCAGCTGTCAAATTCCTTCAGTGCACACTGTATCTTTCATTGTCCAGCTTATCTGAAGTTGCTATTCCTCTTCGAAGCTCTTCCCACCTTCTCCAAGCAGAGAAGCCAGGGTCTCCCCTGGCTCACAGTTCCCTGGGCCCTAGGGCTTTGCTCTGGGGTTGCAGACAGTGTGCTCCTAGGGGGAAGACAGCAGGCCTCCTCTGTCTTCCTCAGGACTTAGAGCATGGTAGACAGTCAGACAGCCCTGTTCGAGTCAGTATCTTTCCTTCTGGAAGGTGAAGGAAGCAGACCCCAGAACAGGCCTAAAGGAGCCTGTGCTATTTCCTGCTCTGGTGCAGGAGGCAGAGTTAGGAGTGACCTTCACAATCATCCAGGCTGAGAGCATGGGAAGGACACGCCCACGTTCCCACAGAGCTCTGGTAGATCCTGGGTCTCCTGCTGCCTGTCCAGGATCGTGACATCATGCCATGCTGCTTCTTTGTCCAGAGATGACTGAAGGCTGCTCCCCTGGTGTGGGGCATGAACTCCTGGTGGTGGTTTGAGAGTTAGGCTATGAGACAGCTCCTCTCCTTTCAATTTTCTTTAGTCCTTCTGATGGCAACGAGAAAGCCTTCCATTCTGGCTAATGCATCTCTACCACTTCTCTACCACTTACTAACCTCTTCTCTTTTTTTCTTTCCTTTTTACAAAATGAGAAAGGAAAGAAAGAAAAGAAAGAAAGTGTGAAAGAAAGAAAGAAAGAGAGGGAGAGAGGGAGGGAGCGAGAGAGAGAGAGAAGGAAGGAAGGAAGGAGAAAGAGAAAGAAAGAAAGAAAAAAAAGAAGAAAGAAGAAAAGAAAGAAAGAAAGATAAGGAAGGAAAAAGAAACGAAAGACAGAGAAGAAGAGAGAAGAGAGAAAGAACGAAAGAAAAGAAAGAAGAAAAAGAAAGAAAAGAAAGAAGAAGAGAAAGAGAAGAAAGAGGGAGAGGAGGACAAGGAGAGACGAGTCATTCCTGATTTTGCTGTGCTTGCTGGAGTCATTCATGTCCTTCCTTCCTTCCTTCTTATGAATGTTATGTACTAAACACAGGGAAGAGTGTGGAGCACCACCTCTGACTTGGAGCCTTAGCAGACAGGCCGTCTAGCAAGAATTTAATAACATTGATTCTCATTGTTTTTACTTTCAGAGCTATCCTGTGTTCATGACATGCAATACTAGTTTTCCACCAGAGATAATAATCTTAAGACTCCTTTCGAAATACAATTAAGTTTAAAGTAATGTTGGGACGTAAGAGAAATATTAAGTAGAAAGTATTACTGGGGCAGTTATTACGCAAAAGTTGGGAAGGTAGCATGCAGATGATTGGCTTCAGAGACACCCAGGTGATGTGTCGTCCTTCCTGAACATGGCTTGACCTTAAGGCATGTTCCAAGGACGCATCATGCATGGGAAGATAAGCCAGCTGGCCCTCCTGCCTCTAGTCCCACCTTCCTCAGCCTTACTAGGCCACTATCTTCAGAATAGGCTTCCCACCATGTGTGAGTCTCCTCTTTTGTCTTCGTGTACACCAGGTCTTCGTCCTGCGGCCAGGGATCTCCCTTGGACCTGTAGGATGTCAGCTCCAGTGATGTCCTTGTCGGACACTACAACTCCCTGTGCTGAGATGCAGGAATGGATGGGTGGGGGCTGTATACTCTGCTTTGTTTCAAAACAGAAATTTCTTTATTATTTAAATCACAAATCAATAATGCTAGCTTTAAGAATACAGATATAGAAACTATTAAACAATAGTGAAAAAAGTATCAGAGCACATAACTACTCAGCATTTTCTCCGTGCACTTACAGATTTTTTTCTAACACAGACATACACGATACTTTTACATAAATGGAGCATACTTTTTAGTAGCCTGCTTTTTCCACTTACTACATCTTAACAGGTTTTCCAAGTAAATACATTTAAATTGACCGAATCGTTTTCTTAGGAGATTTAATATTCTATTGTAAAGGTGATCAGCAATGTATTTAGGTATTTTCCCATTGTTGGGCATTTTGATTAGCTTCATTTTCTCATTATTGTAAACAACCACCTTCTCTGAAATAGCACTTTTCCCATCCCTACCTCTTGACACTGACTTATTTATCTTTACAGCATTTATTATTACCTGACATATTATGCATATATTTTATTTGTTCATTGTCTGTCTCCCCACCAGAAGGTAAGCAGTGACTATGCCTATGTTACTTACTGATAGATCTCCAGCATCTAGAATAGAACCTGGAAAAAAGCAGATGCTGTGCTCCACAAATATTTGCTAAATTAACAAGGAAATTACTATATTTTGTGTGCACCTGTCCAATTCGCTTTTTCTTTTTCTTTTTTTTTTTTTTTTTTTTTTTTTTTAGATGGGGCCTCGCTCTGTTGCCCAGGCTAGAGTACAGTGGCATAATCTTGGCTCACTGCAACCTCTGCCTCCTGGGTTCAAGCGATTCTCCTGCCTCAGCCTCCCAAGTAGCTAGGACTACAGGCACGCACCACCACGTCTGGCTGATTTTTGTGTTTTTAGTAGAGACGTGGTTTCACCATGTTGGCCAGGATGGTCTCGATCTCCTGACCTCATGATCCGCCAGCATCAGCCTCCCAAAGTGCTGGGATTACAGATCTGAGCCACCACGCCCGGCCCCCAGTTAGCTTTTAAGAATACATTTCTAAAATGGAGTTGCTGGGCATGTAGGTATATATATTTAAAATGCTAACACATATGGCCAGGCTGCCTGCCAGAAAAGATTGTGCCAATTTATAGTGGCAGAGGTGACTGAGGTCCCAAGGAAACAGCTTTTAGTGTATCTAGCCCACTGATCCACAATGTGCCATGGCTCATCTGATTTTGAAAGTCAGCGTCCTCCTTCAGGAAGTTTCCCTGATTAACAGCCGAGAACATTCTGCTTTTCCTACCTACCCCTGCATATCCCAGAGCTTTGCTCCTGGTGTGGTCCTGGAAAGGTCCTCTGGTCTGGCCAAGCAGGATCTCACCTGGATTTCAACCCTGGACTTTAAATTCCCCAATGGCAAGGCAGGATTGGGCCAGGCCTGGGGACGTCTCCTATGGCAGGGTTTTCATATGTTAACCTGTCTCCCAGCCATGAGGCACAGTCTACTTAGTTTGAATTCAGCCACCCTCAGCCTCAGTGTCTATTCTTATTTCTTTAGCAGTTGCTCTGTCTCTCTCTGTTTCTCCAAAACCTTGATGGCACCAGCAGCTCATCAGCTTTATAGGTTTCATCAAGGATCAAAAGAGAATAACATTGCTGATGGTGATGATGATGATGAGGGGGTCCACCTGGACCCTGCTGCCTAGTTCATGCAGTACTTTATGTGCATTCATTCAGCTGGTTTTTTAAATAGTCATAAAAGAAAGGTAAGTAACAGAGGAAACTACTTCTATTTTATAGATGAACAAACCAAAGGACATGCCCAAGGCCACACAGTTAGAAAGTATCAGAGCAGAGACCTGGAGATGGGTCTTTCTGATTTCAATTCCCACTCTCTTTCTGTTGCTCTCTCCCCCATCTAATGGGGGACATCAGACTGGGAAGGATCTGGAGTGGAAAGACTTCGAGAAGGTTCTTGAACCACGGAGTCAGCAGTTGCCTAACCCCCTTGTGCTGCCATTTGTGTATACAGCAGTTGCTCAGTAATTGATACTCACTGAGAAGAAGGAGGCAACTTGGTCTCTGTGGGCTTGCCAGCAGGTTGGACCCCTTCTTTCCAGTAGCCACCTACCTTGGACAACCTTTGGCTCTTTCTCATTGTCACACTCCTCGACAGCCTCTTGGAACCACAGTCCAGGGGGTCTGATACCTTGAAGGACTCATATAGCCTGTTTGTCCACTGGCCTTGGGACCGGATGTGCAGCCAGATAGTGTCTGAGCAAGAGAAGAGTGGGAGGGGAAAGGAGGTCCATAGTGACCGGCACCAGGGAGCAGGCCTCACCCCACCAGAGGGATTGGTGCTGGGCCTCAGCCCTTCAAGTCCTGGTTTGAATGTCCTTCCTCAGGACCAAACTAGCAGCCACAGCCACAGGACTTGGACAGTTGATCTCTTTGGGACAGACCTTGAGATCTTTCTTGATGAAGTCAACCTGAGCTTAATAAGGGTACAGACTCCTATACCAAAGAAAGGATCAGAGCAGCTCACTAGGAATTTTCTAAAGGTGGGGACCTTGCCACCTCCATCAGGCCAAGGTCTCACCAAAACAGGCCCTCCTGCTAGTCAATGGCTCTGCACACAGTAGGTGCTCAGTCCATGGTGGTACCAACTGCTTTCATGGTATCCATGCCTGGAATGTAATTACTAAGGTCCTCTGTTGAATGAATGACTTACGGAAATGTGGTGTGAGGTGATGTGACTCTTCTGCTGAGTGGTACCAAATAGAATCCACAACATCAGAGTGAGGAGGATGCAAGAGATCTCCTGCTTTGAACCCTTGTCCTTGTCCTTTTCCTTTTTTTTTTTTTTTTTTAAACCACGGATTCTTTTAGCAGTCCTGCAAAGGCAGTGGATAGTCTCCTTCTCAGAATAAGGGTCTAAATACATGAAACAGGGATGGCCAACCTTTTGGCTTCCCTGGGCCACACTGGAAGAAGAAGAATTGTCTTGGGCCACACATAAAATACATTAACACTAACAATAGCTGACGAACTAAACAGAAAAAAAAAAAATCACAGAAAAAAATCTCATCATGTTTTAAGAAAGTTTACGAATTTGTGTTGGGCCACATTCAAAGCTGTCCTGGGCCACATGTGGCCCAAGGGCCACGGGTTGGACAAGCTTGACATAAAGTAATACACAGAGAAATTACATATGAATCCAGTTATAATTAGTTATCAAAATGTTAAAAAAAAAAAATTTGTGACAGGAATCCATGTGCTTCTTTGTTAATACATGAATTAATGAGCTCTAGCAGTCCCCAGCGAGCCCTGGGAATCAGAAGTAGTAGTGAGCATAAATACTCTTGAAGCATCGGCCGCAGCTGTAACATGATAGAAAGACATCTATGGTTTTCACTGTGAAAAAGTCAGAGGTATCATTGATGCTCCTGGGGTTTGTTACTCACATTTATCGTTGAAGAAAATGCTAAATTTCAGTTAGAGGTTAGTGAAAATAAAGACGTCCCATTTAAGTTGATGAAGGAATTCATGACCTGGTGTTACCATGTATTTTACAGAGGCTTAGAGAGGTGCTTCGCAGTTTTATGAGGAGTGGATTGAAAAGTCAGGACTAGAGCTCAAGTTCTAGGATCCTAGCTCCATCCACCTTTCTGAAGTTTCCTCCTTCATTTGGGCATCAGCACCCTTAGGCGCTTGCATGCCTTGGCTACATAAATGTACCCTGAAGTGCCTCAAGCAATGACTCAGACCTAGGAAGTCTCCAACAATGGTGGTTGAATTCATTCAGCCACAGTTGCTAAACTGAGTCCCACTCCTGAATCCAGTCAACAAGCTCTGTAAACAAAGTTGGTATATTTACCAGCCCCCTACATGAACCCTTTCAGCTCAGGGCAGGAGACTCTCCCAAGGGTCCAAGAACAGGCAGATTCCAAACTGAGACCCAGAAGAAATCCCTTCAAGAAATGGTGAAGGTCGGGCTCATGCCTGTAATCCCAGCACTTTGGGAAAGGCGGGTGGATCACCTGAGGTCAGGAGTTCAAGACCCAGCCTGGCCACCATGGTGAAATCCCGACTCTACTAAATATACAAAAATACAAAAAAATTAGCCGTGCATGGTGGTGCATGCCTGTAATCCCAGCTACTCGGGAGGCTGAGGCAGGAGAACCCGGGAGGCAGAGGCTGCAGTGAACCGAGATCATGCCACTGCACTCCAGCTTGGGTGACAGAGTGAGACTCTAGAAAAGAAAAAGAACTGGTGAAATATAACAAGTTTGGAAAGTTAGGGGAGAAAAAGAATGGGTGAAATACATGACACACCCATATAATATTAATAATAGTCAATAACCATATTAGTATCCATACACTGGAATACCATGCAGGCACAAAAAGGAAAAGCTCTATCTTCACTGATATACAAAGATCTCCATGACATACTACTGCTATGAAACACTGCCTCTAGTGTGAGCCCATGTATACAAAATCTCTCCATCTGGTTAGCCAGGTAGATAGAGAGAGAGAGCTGGAAGCCTATTCACCAAATAATTGGCAATGGTTTCCCTTGGATAAAATTATTTGAAGGATTCTCATTTTCTTCTGTACATATTTTGATATTGTCTGAGTTCTCTGAGAGCACAGACGTTCTTCACAAAGTAGAAAAGAAAAGGAAAAAAATAGGGAGAAAATAGCCTCACCCTCTCCAACCTCTACCTTTGTTCCATGGTACACTGAGGGCACAATTCAGGTGATTCCAAGGTAGGGGGTATGCAGCCCCACATGTGGAAACCCTGGCCTTGGGTCTACATTGTGAGCTGAGGGATCTGGGCCAGGGGTCCTGCTGGGCTGGGTCTGGGAGGCATCCTGAGTGACACTAAAGCTTGTAACCAGGATGAGTCAGAGAACCCCCAGCACGCAGGGCCAGGTAACCCTCATGAGGCCAAGCAAGGGTCTTACTGTAATAGGTCACTCAAGGCCTTCCCTGTTGGAAATGTCAGTGCAAGCCACCCTTGCCATACTTGGAGGCACCTCTCATGGTGGGAAGGCCAATCACTGGCCTGGCCAGAAGGGCAGGGGTCCAGGTGGCAGCTCCAAAAACAGCCTGGGACTGGAAGGAAGGCACGTGCATGGGTGAGAGTCAGAGGACAGCTGAGCAAAAGCATCAGCTGAACTGTTCTGTGCATGCTGAGGACCCAAAAAGCAGTGGGAATGGTTCAGGGCTGGAGGAGAAGGGTGTGAGGGATTCTGCTGCCTTGGGGCTCTATAAGGCCCAAGTCCAGGTGGGAGTAGGAAAACCTAGTCTCCCATCACAGCCCTCTTAAAAACGCCTATATCCTCTCCTGAGCCAGCTACTCCTCAGCTTAAGAACCATTCATGGCTCCCAGTTGGCTGCTCCATCCATCTGGATTCCAACTTTGCTTCTGAAATCCTCCTTAGTCCCATCCTAACTCTAACTGGCTTTGCCAGCAACACCACCTGCCTTTCATGCTCTTTTTCTCTCTCTGTATGTCCCTCCCTTCTTTCCTTGCTACTCCACCTGCCCACCCACACCCTCCCCATAGCTCTAGCTATAGGAGACTCTTCCGAGTCTCCAGGCGCTCATGTTTTCACTTCTGCTTTTCCCTCTGCCTCCTCCCCATCTCCTTCCCTATCTGGTAAACTCCTACTAGCCATTCAAAGTCCAGCTGAATGCCCCTGTGTCTGCAAAGGCTTCTCCCCACCAAGCCAGGCCCTCCCTGTAAGACGTCAGTGCAACTGGTACAGCCCTTGCCATGCCAATCGGTGTCTGCATGCCGGCTCCCACTTCAAAGAGAGCTTTTTGAAGCTGACTTTGTGTTTCTGGCCTTGTTCAGTGCTGTGTTCCGAGTTCCCAGCCTGTACTTGGCCCACAACGGGAACTCAGTGACTATGTGCAGAGTGACTGGAGAAGGTCGCCATTACCTTTCTGCTCAGGAGCACTGCTGATGGTGAAGGGGTGCCACTCATAGCGAGCGATGGTGGGGATGTTCAGATACAAGTAGTCACCAGGTCTATAGTGAAAAAAAGGGGGCCGCTTGATGAGGAGATGAGTGACCTGGGAAAGAGGAAGGAGATCAGTATCATTCCTGCAGGCCCAAAGCCACCAGGGGCTCCAGGATAAGAGGGCAGAGGCTGGGCTGCCCTCCTTCTCCATAAAACAGACATGCCCCGAGACACGACACTCTTCTGTGCTTCTGAGTGGGGGCCCACCTCAGCAGCCAACCTGCCGATCTGGAAGTGGGCAACAATCCCAGAGGGGGCAGCCAGGCTGCGTCTGAAGCGGGGCCCCTGGTTTTACCCTGCTTCTCAGGGTGTAAGCACTGTTTTTTAGTGGACCCTCTGTGACGTGTCCCTGTGATGCCTCCCTGGCTGCTCCAGCCCTTTCTTGGAACTTCGGCCAGTGCTTGGCCAGCATTCCAACCACCAATGGGCATCTCTCCTTGGACAACAACATCCTTCCAGACAATTGCTTCGGAGCACTGTGCTATCTCTAGGCCTCACAGCAATTGTATGAGGCGGGTATTATCTTCTCTCTACTTTAGGGAGGAGAAGACGAGGCTCAGAGAGGTTAAATAACTTCCCAAGGCCACCGGGTAAGAAACCGTGGGATCTGAATGCAGCTGAGGCTATTGGATGCCAGAGCCTAGACACACAGCACAGCCTCATTCTTCAGCTTCCCAGGTCCTCCAATGCAGTGTGTCCAGAGCTGAGCCCACCTAGAACTGCCTTCCTTTTCTCTATAGATGATACCACTCAGACACCTGGGAGACGTCCTAGACTCCATCCTCTCTGGTGCCACAAAACATAACCAGTTGCTTCTTGAGTCACTCTGTGATGTGTACCTGCCTACATCCCATGGCCACTGCCTCAGTGTCAAGGCCCTCATGAACTCTCATCTTTGTATTTGCAAGAACCTCCCCACAAGCCCCCTCCAAGTCACCTTCCACAGAGCAACTAAAGAAATCTAACTAGAGTATAAATGGTCCCAGCTTAATACCACCATCTCCTCCCAGCATGCTCAGGGGTTCCCCATGGCCTGCAGGGTGGGTCTCCCAGCTCAGGAGGCCCTTCATGAGCAGGCCTTACTCACCTCTCTGGCTTCCTCCTGGAAACTTGGCTCCAGCTATGCCTAATTACCTGTGGTCCCCCAAGCACAGTATACCCTTTCAAATTCTGTGTCTTTACCATGCAGTTCCTCCTGCCAGCAATACCCTTCCTTGTCTTCTCTATCCAACAAACTTCTATTCATCCCTCAAAACCCAATATGGCATCTTCTCCCTTATTCTGAAGCTTTCTCTGACCTCCCAAAGGACAAAGGGTTTAATACCTCCAGCAACACAGCCCTGCACTGTAATGAAAGGGCTAGCTCCCCTAGAAAGCAGGACAGTGCAAAACCTTCTCTGTTTCTCTGTAACCTAGTTCAGGGCCTGGTACCCTGTAGGCACTAATGCTTACTGAGCTGAAGGAGAATGTTCTCCCCAAAACTGGATTTTAGAGGTGTGTTGCCTGCCCTGCCATTCACCTTCCTAAAGTCTCCCTCCTGGAGGGCTGGACTGGGTCTTCCATTTTGCTTGTCTCCTCCATAGCAACGGGGCTGCAACTACACTATTCCCTATTTCCTTGGGGGTCTGATGGGGTACCCAACTGTTCTACCCCACAAACTGTCCCTTGGAGGAGTTGGAAAGGCTCCCCCCAGCCCTTTGTACCTTGGAGGGGAGGAGGTTGACTTCCATGATGCACACGGCTGCCATGTGGGACACTGCCAGCCCGATGGCCTTCTCCAGGAAAAACAAGATTCCAGGAACCAGCAGCCACTTCCAGAAGTTGGGCCCATGAAAGATGAGCAGAAGCCACACGAGGAGGTAGGACAGGTGAGTCCAGTAGAACACCTGTGGGGGTAGAGGGGCAGTAAACTTCCAGAACTCAAGGCCTGGGGGGTGGAACAGAGCCAGAACTCAGGGTTATCCACAAAGCCAGGACAGTGCCCAGAGCCTTGACTCTCTCCTGGGGATGGAGTTGGGTAAGAGGTTGGGGTTAGGAAGCTTATTTTTCTGGGGGCTTGGCCAAAGGAGGCTGTAAGGGAAGATTCCTGATACCAGAGGCAAACATCTGAAATATCTGCCTGGGGAGGTTCTGGGCAGAGTGGAGTGCCCCCACAGGGATCATGAGCATCAGTATCCCTACCCCCTGACCCACTCTCAGAAGGAAGAAAGGAAAGACAGCAATGGCTTCCTAGGAGTGGAGAAGAAATAGCAGAAGACAATTTTAGCACACGCTAAAGCTTTGGGATCTTGAGCAATTTCATTACTTTTCTGAGTGTCAAATTCCTCATCGGTCAAATGAGGATTCTGATTCCTACTTCAAAGGCTTCTTGCTGGCCCAGAGTAGGTAGGTGCTCAGTATATATCTATTTCTGATGTGGCCAGGCCAGGAGATAGTCAAGCTCTCCAAACCAAGTCCTCTGTGACTTTCTGCGTCTTGAGGACGCTGGAGAGACAGAAGCAAAGATGGAACTAACATTTTCAGAGCACCTGTGTGCTAGGTATGCAGTTAGTGGTTTTACATGTATTATCGCCTATAATTCCTAAAATAACATAGAGAATTACACCTCCATTTTACAGATGAGAGAACTGAGGCTTGGAAAGGTTGAGTGACCAGTAAGCAGTGGAGTGGGGATTCAAAACTTGCTGAGCCTATTGTCCATCCCCTCCCTGTGCTGTTTTAAGCCCACTTAATCCAAATAGGCTAAAGGGATAAGCCAGTAAAGAGGCAGACTCCTCCACAGCAAAACATCTACACTTGGCAGACATAAACCACAGTCCAATGGCAGAACCCAGCGACAGGTTCCAAATCACATGCAAGTAATAGGCAGACCAGCTTGGGACCTTCCTGGGCTCTGCAGTAAATCAGAGGGGACATGGAAAGAAATGAAAGTAGAACCCTGGCCTTGGGGGAAGCAAAAGGGCAGGGACTGCGGCACCTCAAAGTGGCCACTTCTGCGGATGCAGGAACTGGAGCAGATGAACATGAGGAGAAGGAGCAGCAGCAGAGCGACACCCGTCGGGGAGGCCGAACCATGTACCCAGCCAATGCCAGGCCGCGTAGTGAGCAGCAGCTCCCAGAACTGGAAAGGGCTAGCCTCCACCTGAGCCTGGAGCACTGAAAACAAGCTCGGAAAGGTTGAGTGACCTCAAGACCAGTTCTTCCCACTCCACCTTCCCTTTGGAATCCCCACCCTGCACCATCAGATACCAGCACAGGCAGAAACTTTTGTCCAGAGCGTTGGCTTATTCAGGGCACTCCTTCTCTGCCCTTTGGGCAGGCAGTACACATAGGGGCTGGGCCCCGCATTCTGGACTTGAGGCTGCTCAAGCTTCTCCCCGACCCAACCCTGCCCAGATCACTCACCAAAGTTCACAATGTGGGCCATGGTGTGCACGAGGGACAGCCCCACCACCACGTAGCCCATAAGCTGGTGGAACTGGATGTTCTGGTCCAGTGGTAGGACTTGAGCCAGCCACGTGGCCCGCAGCCAGGTGAGGCAGCGTCTGAGCATCAGCACCTGGCCAGGCAGAGTGGGAGAGAGCCCTGCCTCACTCTCTGTCTGTCTTGTCCTCTTTTCCCAGCCACCTCCCTGCATCCTCCTGAGCCAGCTGTGCTTTCTGAACAGGACACTCACCAAACTCCCCTGCCCATGCCTTGCTGCTTCCCTGGATTCACACCTGAGACCACTAGAGGAGGGTCTCCAGAATTGCCGTGGGAAGAGAAAGTTACAGAATGTCTATGTGTATTAATTTTTATCTAAACACATGAGAAACATCTATGCTTTCACTAATATTTAATACATGGGCCAGGCACAGTGACTCTCTCCACTAATCCCAGCACTTTGGAAGGCTGAGACAGTAGGATCACTGGAGCCTAGGAGTTTGAGACCAGCCTGGGCAACACAGCGAGACCCCTGTCTCTATATATAAAAAAAAATTGTTTAATTAGCTGGGCAGGGTGGCACTCACCTGTAATCCTAGCTACTTAGGAGGCTGAGGCAGGAGGATTGCTTGAGCCCAGGCGTTTGAGGTTACAATAACCTATGACCACTCTACTGCACTCCAGCCTGGGTGAGAGAGAGAGACCTTGTCTCAAATAAATAAAATATCTCTGTTGACTTGGTGTCCTCATTTAGTCCATATGTCAGATGGGCACGTGCTGTGTTAGTTCTCGAGGTGCCTTGCATGAGGACCAGACTTTCCCAAATGCAGAGTGGTTGACCAGGGTTCTCTCATTGCTCATTTGCTTTCAGTATATTTATGTTTGCCAAGGATGTGGACTTGTAGGGTACAGTATTTGACTTTACCAAAACTAAGCTAACTACCCCTCACAGGAAGGACAAGTAGCTTTAAAAGTTTCCCAGCAGAGAAACCACAGATTAACAGTTGTGCTAGTAATGCAAGAGCAAACGACCAAGAAAATAAATCACACGTCTCCCACTCCTGGAATGAAGTCTTTGTCAGCTCGTTGAGCTGTTAACACAAAACCCACTCTAGGGATGGGTACCCCATTTTGCAAGATGTGATTATTACACATTGTATGTATCAAAACATCCCATGTATCAAAACATCCCATGTATCAAAACATTCCATGTATCGAAACATCCCATGTACCCCATAAATATCTACACCTACTATGTGCCCACAAAAATTAAAATTAGCAATTAAAAATAACAAAAATAAATTTAAAATAAAACCTACAAAACACACTCTAACAAGAAGCTGATATCCAGAAGCGTATCTGATCTAGAGATGGGCATCCCTGCTCATCAGTGATGAATCTTCCCCTGTAGTTACTTTGTGCCATTAGTCTATTAGCTAATGATAATAGGGCATGCATATAAGCATATGTTTTGTTTTAATGGTAGGAGTTGTGTGATCAAAAACTCTTAGAGGTCAGGCGTGGTGGCTCATGCCTGTAATCCCAGCAGTTTGGGAGGCCGAGGAGGGCGGATCACCTGAGGTCAGGAGTTCGAGACCAGCCTGGCCAAAATGGTGAAACCCCATCTCTACTAAAAATATAAAAATTAGCCGGGCGCAGCGGTGGTCACCTGTAATCCCAGCTACTGGGAAGGCTGAGGCAGGAGAATCGCTTGAACCTGGGAGGCAGAGGTTGCAGCAAGCTGAGATTGCGCCATTGCAACTGGGAGACAAGAGCGAAGCTCCCTCTCAAAAAAAAAAAAAAAAAAAAACACCTCTTAGAGACCTCATCCAGGAGCCAGAGAACCATATTCCAACTCCATGGTCTGGTATTCAAGGCTTCTTCTAGGATTTCCTCTTGAAGGCGGACCTGCACTGGGGTCTACCATAGGGGAGTTGTGAAGATCAAATGGAGCGTGCTCAGCACCGTGCCTGGTACATAGTGCACAAAATTGCCATCTATGTTATTATTTACCAACTGTGTGACTGTGGACAAGGTACTGTCCCTCTCTGGGCGGCATCCTCCACCTCTGGGCATTGGCCCAGCTGATTTCTGAGGTGTCACCCTGCCCTGGCATTTCAGGTGTCCTCTGTGGGTCGCTCTGTCTAGGAGGAGCCCACTTCGGCTCCTAACATTTTCAGAGCACTGTATGCTGGCAGAGCCTACCACGATGAAGCTGCAGTCGAAGTTGAGGCACTGGCCGCAGCCCTTGGCCACCATGACGCTGGCGCCGAGGTGACTGTTCGCGCCGGCCGCCAGCGCGAAGAGCAGCACGTGGAGGCCTGCATAGGCGGCCAGGCAGAACAGGTGACTGCGGTGGTTGTGCCAGTAGGCGCGGGTCAGCTGGCGCGGCCGGTGTGGGCGTGGGCAGGGGGCGGGGGCCACCAGCCAGTGGGCAGCGCTGTGAAAGAGAGGCGGGCTCCGCTCAGAGGGGAGCGGTGGGGCGGGGACCACCCATGTCTAAACTTAAAGACCCCCTCCAGCTGTGGCCAACCAAGTCTGGCAAGCAGGCCGGCTTTCTTCACACCAGGAATCAGAGAGGTCAAGTGGCTTGGTCACAGTCGCACAGCTCTGTGGAGTTGAAAGGGGACTCCGGTCTGCCTAATGCCACAACCGCGGCTATTTTTATTACTTCTCTTTACTTTCCAATTTTAAAAGAGGCAATGGAAGAATCTGAGATATGTTTTGGTAAGTAAGCCCCAAGAAAGTTAATACGCAGGTGCCCAGTGCGGGGGCTCACGTCTGTAATCCCAACACTTTGGGAACCCAAGGCGGGCGGATCACCTGAGGTCAGGAGTTCGAGACCAGCCTGGCCAACATGGCGAAACCCCGTCTCTACTAAAAATATAAAAACTAGCTGGGCGTGGTGGCTGGTGCCTGTAATCCCAGCTACTCGGGAGGCTGAGGCAGGAGAATCGCTTGAACCCAGGAGGCAGAGGTTGCAGTGAGCTGAGATCATGCCACTGTACTCTAGCCTGGGCAACAGAGTGAGACTCAGTCTCAGAAAAAAAAAAAAAAACAAAAAAAGAAGTTAATACACAGGAAGAATGAACTACAAAACCAGGCTCTGACTTGGGTCTTGTTGTTACACTCTTATTTTCTCCACAGCACTTATTAATTTTGTGCTGCTCTAGTTTGTTTGTTTATTGGTGTGAATGACCTGTCTCTCCGCCTGGAACGGAGTCCCAGCAGGGTGGAGACCTCATTCACTGCATTATTCAGAACAGTGCCGGAGCATAGAAGTTGCTTAAACATTTATTGCATAAATAACTACCTTTGTTAATTATTTGTGTGATCCTAGGCAACTTAATTCAGGCGAAGTAACTTCCTTTTTAAAATGAGTATTGCTATAAAATGCACTGGTATATGCAAAAGTGCTCAGCACACAGTAGGTGCCTCATACCGTGAGTTGATTCTGCAGACACTGCAGGAAGTGGAGGCAATGAAGATAGCTGCCCTGCAGGACACTCAAGAGTGGGTTAAACTGGCAGTGGAGAGGCGGGGCGGGGCGGGGCGGGGCGGATCCGCGGTGAGTTCCTGCCACACTTCCGACCAGGAGTCTAACGCTGCCGCGGACAGTGCCAATGCCAGAGACCTGGCCGTACCTGATGGTCAGGTTCTCCATGACTCCGGGGAAGCGCTGCAGCTCGTCCCGGAGCTCCTCGAAGGTGATGGCCCCGTTGCCGTCCTTGTCGGCGGATTCGAAGAGCGCCAGCGTCAGCTGGTCCAGCTTCTCGTCGGGCAGCGAGATGGCGCTCTCGCGCAGGCACGACTGCAACACAGTACGCAGCTCATCCGGGTCAATGGAGCCGCTGCCTGTCCCGAGTGGGGATGAAGCCGCGTGGGAGCCTGCCCCAGCACCCCACTCTGTACCTGCAGATGCCCCCTGCCATGCACACACTGCAAGAAGTGGTGGGCCTCTTCTGTTTACCCACCTCCAGCTTTCTGCCCATCAGCTCTCCTTGCGGGTATAGACCATGCAACTGAAGGACCAAATGCCACCCTCAGCTCAGAAACCTTCCATGATTCCCGACTGCCTAGCTCAACAGCAATGGACGCCTCCCCACGGGTGGAGAATCTTTGGCTTCAATGGATGCCTGTCTCCAAAATCTGTAGCTTCCTAAATACTACTCAACTTCCAAGACCATCTGCCCAGAAAATACACCTGCTTACTTAATCTATAAGGGGCTGTGTGCCCACAGCCTCAATTATCCAAAGGCACACTATATGTGGGTTAGTGCTGAGGGAGTGTGCCTTGTTCAACTTGGAGCAAATGCTCTGTTCATCATGTTGTCCTGAGAGGGGCCACAGCTATTCTGTGGCCATTCTAGTCCAGCGGTGTGGCCTTATGTAAACATGGGCGGTTGAAAGTGATGGGATAAGCAAGCCAAATCTACCAACAGAGATGAGATTTTTCCGTTTTTATTTTATTCTTCCTGAGCAGCAGAGCCCATGATTAATGATTTCTTGGCCTGCTTTGGATGTGGACACACCCAGTGTGGCATCCTGCTCCTGCCCCTCCTTAACTGTGCAATAGTGGGCTCTAAGTCCTCTGTGGTAGTGGACCTCACTTTGCTTATCTCTAAAATGAGAGCAATCATTTCTCCCTCTCAGAACTGGTTCAAGCAAACTAGATGATGGTAAAACACCTCATGCAGTATCTGGAAGACAGAAACTGCATATACATGGAAATTCTCATTAGTGTTGTGACTTCGGCCCAAGCCAAAGTCCATAATCACATTACGATGCAAAATCTATTAGAGTATATTATACCACTCTCCAGTCACACCTCCCGTTCTGCTTTCCTAGTGAAGAGCCACGATGGCAGCAGGTTTCTGGACTCATCCAGAGGACCAGTCTCCCCCTGGCCCCTTCATGGCCTCTTCTATCTGCTTTAATCTCTCTGTTGGCCAATTTCAAATCCAGGGTCATCCTTCACAATAATTCTCATACACACATTCTCCTTCCTTCTCCCTGTAACCTTTCATTCTACTGACTCTAAGAATATCCCATCCCTGGGTGAAGCCAGCTACCTGTTTCCTGCCCTCCTGCATCAGGGCAGCAAAGTGAACATTGCTAAAGAAAAGCTTTTCAGAAGGCAGGTCCATCCCTGTGAATCCCTTGCTCAACACTTTTTGATGGCTCCCCATTGTGCATAAGTTAACTAATTTAACCTTCCTCTCAACCCCATGAGTATGAAATATTATTATCATAATTCCTATTTGATAAATAAATTGAGGTACAGAGAAATTAAGCAACTTGTCTAAGATCATATAATAAGTGATGGAACTGAGATTTGAACTTAGGTAACTTGTGCTTAGAGTCAAATACTACACGATACTGCATTATACATACAGTGGAGTATAATGCAGCCACTAAAAATGACACTATAAGTACAGTGAGTTACCACTTCACACCCATTAGGATGGCTGTTATCAAAAAGCAGAATAGAAGGCCAAGCACAGTGGCTCACGCCTGTAATCTCGGAACTTTGGGAGGCCAAGGTGGGTGGATCACTTGAGGCCAGGAGTTCGAGACCAGCCTGGCCAACATAGTGAAACCCTGTTTCTACGAAAAATACAAAAATTAGTGGGCATGGTGGCAGGCACCTGTAGTCCCAGCTACTCAGGAGACTGAGGCTGGAGAATCACTCGAACCTGGGAGGTGGAGGCTGCAATGAGCTGAAATCATGCCACTGCTCTCCAGCCTGGGTGACAAAGCGAGACGCCATCTCAGAAAAAAAAAAAAAATGCAGGAAATAAGTGTTAGCAAGAATGTGGAGAACTTGGACCACCTGTACATTACTGGTAGGAATGTAAAATAATGCAGCCACTGTGGAAAACAGTAAGGCAGTTCCTTAAAAAGTTAAAAATAGAATTACCATGTCATCAAGCAATTCCCCTTCTGGATATATACCCAGAATAATTGAAAGCAGGAACTCAAACAGATATTTGTGCACCAATGTTCATAGCAGCATTAATCACGATAGTTAAAAGGTGGAAACAGCCCAAATGTCCACTGATTAGTGAATGGATAAACAAAGTATAGCATATACCTACAATGGAATATTATTCAGCCTTAAAAAGGAATTAAAATTCTGTCACATGCCATGACACGGATGAAGCTTGAAGATACTATACTAAGTGACATAAGCCAGATACGAAATGGCAAATATTGTATAATCCCCCTTAGATGAGGTGCCTAGAGAAGTCAGATTCTTAGAGACAGAATGTATGAATAGAATGGTGGTTGCCAGGGACTAGGGGAGGAGGAATGGGGAATCAGTGTTCAGTGGGCACAGAGTTTCAACGGAAGGATGAAGAGGTTATGGAGATGGAGGGTGGTGATGGTTGTACAGGAATGTGAATGTATTTAATGCCACTGACCTGTACACTTAAAAATGGTTAAGATGGCACATTTTACATTATGTATATTTTACCACGATAAAAATGATACTGTAAAGCAATATATTTTTACATTTCAAAATGTTCATTTTTGTAAGTGAAAAAAGGCAGTATGTATATAGTATAATCCCATTTTGTTAAAAAAAAAAAGGTGTGTGGGGTGTGTATGTGCAACCAGTTAGAAGGCAATATAGCAAAATGTTACGGGTGATTTTTGTGTTCTTTCTTATACCACTCTGTATTGTCTCCAATGTTCATAGTGAGCTTATACTGCGATGAAAAGGAAAAAACAACAGATTTTTTTTTCAAACATAGAAAAGAACAAAAGAAGTTTCTGGCCTCTGGTAAGTTGAATAGAAGGCATTTGTCTCCTGTGCCAGAGTACCCCCTTTTCTCCCCACTGCCCCAGAAAGGGAGGCAGGGATCAGACAGAGAGACTGGGGACTAGGGGAGAGATGAGAGGGAATGAAGTGTCAGCCCGGGTTTCGAAGACCCAGGAGGCCATGGCTTCTAAGAGGAATGGGAGGGTGCCAGAAACATCCCGCCAGCCCTGCTACAAGGTGGAGACCTCAGGAACCCCAGGGAGCTCCCTTTCCCTCCTTGTAAGGGCTATGCCCTGAGAACCTGGAGAAACCAGTCCCAGGCTGGGCTCAGGAGGCCGGGATGGCACCTCCAGGCCTGCCAAGGTGAAATGGCCAGTTCTCACTGAGGCCCCCACTGCTCTCCCGACCCGAGCCCACACCCAGGAAGAGCCCTTACCATCGATGTCATACACCTGGAAGAGGAATTTGAGTTTGTCCATGGGGCTGCCGTGGATGAGCAGGGCCAGTGCCTCCTGCAGCTCCTGGAGGGTGATGGTGCCACTTCTATCGGAGTCAAATAGGGCAAAGAATCGCTCTGCAAAGAAGGACTGTGGGCGAGAAGGGTGGAATACAGCACAACTGTGGCCGCAGGGCCTGGACTTTGAATTCATTCACTATCTCCCTGTGTCTGGGGTGGTGGTGGGGGGCTGCACCGTGGTGTGGTGGCATTCAGGCAGGACTCAGGTGCCTGAACACCCATCGTGATCCGCTCTAGTGGAAGACCTGTTCCGATCCCTGCAGTAAGGATGGGCTTGATTTGGGCTTCAGGCCCCCTTCAGGCACTGGGCTTTGTAATTTGTGTGGGCTCTTTGCCCCCTACATACAATCACCCACCAGCCTTTAAATCTCAGCCTCTGGGTGGCCCCTTAACCAACATGGGAAAGGGTCAGACAGAGGGTCCTCCTGCGGGCTCCTTCCAGCCCTGTCTCACCCCACTTGGGGTGAGTGCAAGGTATGAGTGAATCTGGGAAGGACTTACAGATTTCACTGGAAGATCTGAGACCTTTCTTTTGCTTGTTCTTAAGGGTGCCTACATTTTATACTTAAGGCTTGTTCTTTTTTTTTTTTTTTTTTGAAGCAGAGTCTCGCTCTGTCGCCCAGGCTGGAGTGCAGTGGCGTGATCTTGGCTCACTGCAAGCTCTGCCTCCTGGGTTCACGCCATTCTCCTGCCTCAGCCTCCCAAGTAGCTGGGACTACAGGTGCCCGCCACCACACCCGCCTAATTTTTTGTATTTTTTAGTAGAGATGAGGTTTCACCGTGTTAGCCAGGATGGTCTCGATCTCCTGACCTCGTGATCTGCCCACCTCGGCCTCCCAAAGTGCTAGGATTACAGGCATGAGCTACCACGCCCAGCCAAGTCTTGTTCTGAATCACCAGTTCCCTCATTCATTCACTGAGCAGTCTTGCCCTGTGTAGCCTCTGCCTGCCAGGCCTGGTGTTAGACCCTGGGAGCACAGAAATTAAGAAGACAGGCTTGGATGGGTGACCCAAAGATGCTGTGTCCTGGGATGCTCCCCTCAAGGCAGGGGGAGAACCCTGTGAAGCTCTAGTGTCTGACTTAATAAAACCATGAGGGGCTCACAAGTATGAGGTATAGGCCGAAGGCTGCTGTGGACTGACAACTTTGCCTTGGCTTTCTTCTTCATCCCCAGAATCCCTGGGTAGTACTTTTATCAGTCTCTACCATCCCGAATGCTCTTTGTCTTAAGATGTTTTACACCCTCCCATTTGGATGAGATTATCTCATTAGGCAGAATGGGATTTTTTCCTTCTTCATATTTGCTGTGGGAGGAGGCGTGGCGTTAGAATTCTGAGTAGTATCCCCAAGACCAGCAGGGGAGGGTCCTTCTGATTCAAGCAGGGCATTCAGATGCTCATCGGCTAGTCCCTGTCAAGGACCAGGCCGCTATTCAATGCCAGTCCCGAGGACAGCTGGGAGAGGCTGGCATTTTAGGCTCAGTCCTCCCTTCTCTGCTGATGTCTCCTGTGTGTCAGGGCATGCAGGCTGTGTGGGGTTGGCAGGGTAGCTGTGGAGCCTGGAGGACTAGGAACAGTGTGCCACGGCAGACAGGGCTTTAATGGTTATAGACCATTGACAAGCTTATCTTGAGAGGAAGCTTAAGTCAGAGCATCCGCTCTGCCCATGAGCCTAGTGGAAATTGTGAGGTTAATCATAATGCTTAAGATTTGACAAGCTACTGACTTCCAACTTCATGTGTTGTTTCGAAGACCCAGGAGGCCATGGCTTCTAAGAGGAATGGGAGGGTGCCAGAAACATCCCGCCAGCCCTGCTACAAGGTGGAGACCTCAGGAACCCCAGGGAGCTCCCTTTCCCTCCTTGTAAGGGCTATGCCCTGAGAACCAGGGCACATAACAATAAATGCAGGGCTTCCGCCTTCGTCCAACACTTGCCTCTTTCACATGCAGAGCTGATTTGAATTCTTGCAGGCTGATCTCCCCATCTTCTCCTGCAATGGTCTTAAACTGCTGAGTCACCCACCGGAGCCACCTGGCATCCTCCTTGGCACTCATGGTGCTGGGAGGCAAAGGAAACAGGTTTATGGGCTTGGGGTGGCCAAAGCTTCAAGAGGTCTTATGGTGGTCCCAGGGCCTCCGCCTTGCTCTAACTAGAGCCCTGGGCCTCTGAGTTGAATTGGGTCAATCAGTTCTGGCTGTGGATTGGAGCTTCCCACAGCCGTTTCTCCTCCTCTCTAAGCCTCAGTCTCTTCCTCTTATCCTGAGTTGGCTGGCCCAAGCTTGCTTCTCTTTAGGTTCTGAAATGACAGGGCCCAAGTGAGGTGGACCCACACTGTGGGGATCAGGTCAGAGAGTGGCATGCTGCGACTGCATTAATTAACATCATGACAACAATGACTTTCCATCTTGCGTTTACACAGATCTTTATGGCTTTCCAAATATTTCCCAACACCACTACTTCCTTTGGTCTCTCTGACAGCCTGGTGGGCTCAGACATTTTGCAGAGAAGAAATAGGCCCAGAGCATTAAGTAACTTAGCTAAATGTATTCAGCAAGTTAGAGACAGAGATAGAATTCAAATTCAAGTCCAGCATTTTCTTCCATTCTGCCCCAAAGCCTCCACCCTCTGCTTAAATGCTTGTAGTACAAGATGGACCAAGCCAGGATTCAGCCCTCAGGTCTTAACTCTTCAGGCCCAGGTTGTCTTCTACGATGTCACCAGGGTATTGGCTGTCTAAAACCCTCACAGATGGGCTGTCTGTACTATGATCTAAACAGAGGTGAGTGATGAAATTAGGACACTTCCGTAGCATCAGGACCCAGGAAACCAAAATTGAGGCAGTGAGTGAGGAGTTACAGATTCTTATTACTGTAAATGTCCCCCTGGGAGAATGGCCTTGTCTATGGCTCAGAAGTGTAACATAACCCTAAATGAGTTAGCTACAGTAATCCTCATTCTTGGTGGATTTTGTATTTGCAAACCTGCCTACTTCCTAAAATTCATGTGTAACCCCTGAATCAGTACTCACAGCCCATCTGTAGTCATCTGTGGACATGCACTGAGCAGTGGAAACTGAATCACCCAATGATTTGCTCCCCACTGAGGTTGAGCAAGGCAACAATGCCTGCTTTCTTGTTTTAGCTCTCAGACAGTGAGTGCCCTTTTCATGATCTATCTAGTATTGCATTTTTCACACTTTCGTGTTTTTTGTTGGTGTTTTCACTGTTTAAAACAGCCCCCAACCATAATGTTGCGGTGCTGTCTAGCATTTCTAAGCGAGCAAAGACTGTACTGTGCAGTACGGAGGAAGTACGTGTTAGGCACAAGTGACAGTGCTATTGGCCATGAGTTCAATGTCAACGAATCAACAATACGTATTTTAAAGATGTCTTTAAATAGAAACACACATAGAACAAGGCGACTTATTGATCATTTGACAAAAATATTGTGCCCTGAGGCTCACATGAGCCTAACTCTATATTTCCTTCTAAGAACAATGGTTCCAAATTCACTAATTCGGTGTTTGAGGTGACTTTATAGAACATAAATGAGAATTGATTTTATTTTTAAAGATTAAATAAATGTTAAAAATAAATGTACCAGTTTTCACATAAGCAACTAGACAAAGAATAAAATACATATCACACAAATGTAAGTACATACTACTAAATATAAAGTCAGAAATTAATGTATTAGAAAAACAAAAAAGTCAAAATAATACATTTATTTCAATTATGGAAATGGTTTTACAGATGTATGCATATAATACTTCTCTCTTATCTGTGAGGGATACTTTTTTTTTTTTGAGGGGGAGTCTTGCTCTGTCGCCCAGGCTGGAGTGCAGTGGCCGGATCTCAGCTCACTGCAAGCTCCGCCTCCCGGGTTCCCGCCATTCTCCTGCCTCAGCCTCCCAAGTAGCTGGGCCTAGATACTTTTTAAGCCCCTTAGTGGATGCCTGAAACTGCAGATAGTAGCAAACCCTATACCGACTATGTGCTTCCTATATAATACATACCTATGATAAAGTTTAATTTGTAAATTAGCTACAGTAAGAAATTAACAATAGCTAATAAAATAGAACAATTATAACAATGTACAACATACTATAATACAAGTTATGTAAATGTGGTCTCTCTCTCTGAAAATATGTGATTTTACTGTACTCACCCTTCTTCTTCTTGAGATCTGTGGATCTGATAACAGAGATAGAGACTAAGTGACTGAGGGGTGGGCAGCGTGTATAGCGTGGATTCACTGAACCAAGGCGGGACAGAGCAGAAAGGCTCGAGATTTCATCAGGCTACTCAGAATGGCTGCAATTTAAAACCTATGAACTGTTGATTCTAGAATTTTTCATGGGATATTTTTGACCTTGGTTGACCATGGGTAACAAACCATAGAAAGTGAAACCGTGTGTAACAGGACGCTATACTGTCCCTCAATACTCATCAAATTATTCTTTTCCTTTTTCTTTATTTTTTAAAAATCATGGTCTTATTTTTTATGCGAGGACAAGTCATAGTAAATTAAAGGGAAATTTAAGAATATTTTAAAAGAAATAACAATTTTAGACAGGCAAATCAGGAAGATAACAATCATACAAGCCAAGGCTATATGATTCTTCCACAAGCCCCAGGGTAAGACATTGATGCCATGGTTTGTTAAATATTCCTTGCCAGTACACATTGGGTAGCCACACGTATTGTTTACTATTTCACTGAGTCCTGGGCAGAAGTTTTGTTCCAAAAATTCATTAGGCAGCAAAGCTGTAAAGCCAGAATGCTGAAGTACTTAAACCATAACAGCCAAGATGCAATGGTTGCGAGATTTACTAATAGACCTGAAAAACTATCATAAACACAAAAGAGATGGTCATGAGAAGCATTGCTATGGAAACCACACTGACCTGCTGCTATGGCCAGTGCCAAATAAGTTACCATCATGAGAGTAAACATCATGATGAAGAAGGTGTCCACCTTTGTATTTAATCCTAACAAGATTAGGATTATTATACAGCATTATTTTTATAATGCAGGTATCATTATACAGGTAAATATAATACTTGGTAACATCTTGCTAGGTAGTAAATTAGATAACAGTTTTCCAAAGAAATAAGATGACACTCTGTAGTATCCACTAATATATTTGTGTATAAAGAGCTTCTCTAGCACAAAGAGAGCTCTATGACTGATGCTGCTGAAACACTGGATGGTGGTCAAGAAGAGAACCCTGGCTCTATTCGGGATTTCAGTAGAATCATTTTTTAGCCCAAAGTAAACGGCACCTATAACCAGCCTCAGTATGGTTGTGACAATTACCTGAGCTATAGAGGCCTGGGATTTACCCAGCAAGTTTTTGAATAAATGTATGAAAACACATCTGAGAGAAGGAGGTGGCATAGGTGACCTTGAAAGCTCAAATCTTCTTCTTTTTCTTACTCTCTGAGAGTTGATCTAATTCAGCTTTTGTTTCTCTGTTGAAGGAGGAGTTGACATAAACTCAGCTAATTTTTCTGTGAGTGGCTTATCTCTCTTAGCAGTCTCTATCGTCTCTGTGGCTTCACAGTCTTCTTCCTCTCTGTTTAATAGCACAGCAGTGAATCTCCATTAATGACACCCAGGAAGAAGCCTGCAGGGTTATTATTGAACTCATAGTGGTAAGCAGTGGACACAAAGTACCCCAAGGCCTCCTAAGCAGGCCCATGGAACATTCCTCTTTCTGAGACCAAAAAGGTGAGGCTATCAAACAACTTGAAGATGGAATATCGAGGCTGATGAATGGGGAGAAGATGATTGTTCATCCCTGCTTAGACATCCTTTTCGGGAACAAAAAGGTCAGCATTTGCTGTGCTTGAGTCCAATCCAGTTGTGGGCTCATCCAGGAACAAGATGAGAGGATCAGTAATAGGCTCCATTCCTATACTAGTCCTTTTTCTTTTTCCTTCTGACACACTGCAGATAAATTGAATTCTAACCTTGAAATCTACTGCTCTATCCAGACCTAACTCTTGAATGACCATATTTATCTATTCATTTTTTTCACGATTCATCACAGTTCCCATTGGTATTCAATTGTATTTCTTTCTCAACTGGTTTTTGACCGTGTAGAACGCTGCTCTTCACTTTTTCTCGAAAACAGATGTTATGAAAACACAGCTCTTTCAGTAAATGCTTTCAGGTCTTTGGAGGTCATCTTGGGTAAGGCACTGGTGTTTCTTTGTGACATTGGGATAAAAACTTCGACATTACTGGAAGAAATCTGGAGAGTTTCTGCCTTTCTTTCCAGACACACACTCTCAGCGCAAATGGCTTTCACTATTTACTCACTCTGCTTAATAGCACTTGGGTTTATTCAAAGTTTCCAGTCTCAGGATCCATGTGCTCAGACGCAGAACATTGACCATCATTTATATAAATGTTGAGATGAGTCAGCTGGACCTTCCAAACAAACCCTAAAGAAGCAGCTTCCACTTAATAGTGCCACCAAGCATGTGCACTGTGCTTTCTAAATCATGAAGAGCTTTCTCAAATTCTCCCAGGCTCTTTTCCAGTCTGCCTCCTTCCATGTCAAAGTATCCATTTTAAATATGCAGATTATGGTACATCAATTATGCCTCAATATAGTGAAAAACAAGTTGGTTCTTTGAAAAAACTAAGAAGACAAGCATGATTAAGGATAAAAGAGAACAAAACCTCCAAATATACATTAATATTGAGAAAGGCAATAGAACTACAGATAAGGAAAGGGCTACTGAACTATAAGAATACTGTGTGCAAATGTTTGGTGGATTTAGAGAAATGAATTAGCTCCCAAAGAAGGTAACAATCTGAATGGACCAATAATTATTTAAAAATTCAAAATGGCGGTTAGGCCAGGTGCGGTGGCTCACCCCTGTAATCCCAGTACTTTGGGAGGCCGAGGTGGGCAGATCACGAGGTCAAGAGATCGAGACCATCCTGGCCAACATAGTGAAACCCTGTCTCTACTAAAAATACAAAAATTAGCTGGGCATGCTGGCACACGCCTGTAGTCCCAGCTACTTGGGAGGCTGAAGCAGGAGAATCACTTGAACCCGGGAGGCAGAGGTTGCAGTGAGTCGAGATCGCAGATGCTGTCTCAAAAAAAAAAAAAACAAAAACCAGAATTCAAAAGGGCAGTTAAATGCCAACCATTGAAAATAACGTCAGGACCAGCTTTTTTTTAGAGCTGAGTTCTATCTAATCTTCAAAGAATGATAAACCCAATGGTAAACCATCTTAGATCATAGAAAGAGATAGTAAGATTCCCAATTCGTTTTACAAAGCAAGCATTACCCAAATCCAATGAAAAGAGCATACGAAAAGGAAATTCTGTACAAGTTTAACTTATACAAAGCTTTAAGTAAAATATAACCGAATTAAATCTAGAAGTTTACTTAAAGAAAAAAAAACAGCCTTAGTTTAGTTAGTTAGAACCTAATTTGGTAGTTAAGAATTACTTAGTTTAGTAATGTAAGGATGGGTCATTATCAAGACAGCTATCAACATAATTTTTGATGTCAACAAATTAAAGAAGAAAAATAGTTTTTATCATGTCAATAAATGCTATGGAAGCACCTGATAAAGTTCAACATTCATTCTTATTAAAACTACAAGAAAAATGGGAGGAAATTACCTAAACATAGCATGGATGTTTACAAACTAGTAATTTTTTCTCTTGTTCTATGATATTTGCAATGTTTATTTAGTTTCTCTAGTTTAATGCATTAAATTCAATCTCCAAATACTAGGTATTAGTGATGGCTAGTTTCTGGGCTCAAGGGAAATAGACCAAAATCAATGATCTATATCTATCTATATTTATATGCATATAAAAATGAACATCTATATCTATATATATGTTCATATTTATTTACATCTTTACTATCTATCTTATTAGCCAAAACAGTTACAAATGGAAATTTTTAAAAATCATATTTATAATTGTTATTAAAAGTTGGATAATTAAATAAATGCTTTTGGCAAAATGAACGTCTACATAGAAGAAAACAATTAGATAACTACTGTATACTATCTTATTTACATTTTCTCATCAAATTATAAATACCTAAATGTAAAAATAAATAAGATAATGAGAATTAGCAGAAATTATAGGAAGTTGTATCATCTTTAAGTAGGGGCACAAGATGGAAATCCCAAAAACATTAAGGCAAATGATCTGTAGATCTGTAGATGTAAAAATTAATTTCTGCATGATAGAAGACAATACATTCAAAAGATAATAGGCTGAAGGAAAATATTCACAATAAGCGTGATGGAATGGGGACACCTGTTATAAAATGATAACAACTGAAAGGGGCAACAATAACAGTTAATGCTTTTATTAGGTATTGATAAATTGCAGCTGTGTTAGGGTTCTTTTAACATAGAAGTCCTGTAAGTTCAATGGAAACAAAAACAAACAAACAGAAACCTCCAATGGAAAGCAGCAAAGGATATAAAAGGACAATTCATAAGAGAGAACTTGTATCGGTTGATAAACATTTGAAAAGATGGTCAATTCACTTCTCATGCCTGGGGAAATGGGATTTATAACAATTACATCTTTTGTAGTTGGGGGAAGAGCTATCAGAATGACAAAAGTTCAAAAGATTGGTAATATCCAATACACATAGTGCTGGTGAGAACACGAATTGTACAATCTTTCAGGGAGTTCAATTTTTAGGAATGTATCCTACAAAAATAAAAGTGTTACTACATGATGGCCCATATCCATCATCCACCCCCTGTGTACTAGATTGCCATTTGAAACAGCTAAGACCGCCCAAGTTATCTATAATAGGTGTGAATCGTTTTGAAGAAATACAGTAGCACTGTGTGGAAGGGAATCGTCAGGCTGTCAGCACTGGGCCTTAAAGAGGCAAGACTGGAGGGGAGAAAGAGGATTTCTGTTCCGTGTTGCTTTAAGCCTCAGTGTGATTGATCTGATGGTATCCATGGGTATATACCATTCTTGTGATAATCTTTGAAAACTCTTATTTTCAGATAATTATGGATTCACAAACAGGTATGAGGAATAATTCCTTTATTCCTTTATTCCATTTCTTTCAATTGTAATATCTCACAAAATTGTAGTACAATATCACAAAGAGGACATTGACATTGACAGAGTCAAGATGCAGAACTTCCCACCACTACAAGACTCTCTCAAGTTGCCAGTTCACAGCCACACCCACATCCCTCCCCATCCCCTTCCATGGACAGTGGGCAGTGGGCAAAGTCCTGACTCTCCACTGGGCTTCCTCTGACAGTCCCAGTCAGGAGAAGGAGGGGGTACCTCGTTACTGCCAGGTAAGACAATTAAAAAGCAAGCAAGGCTGGGGTTGGTGGCCCACACCTGTAATTCTAACACATTGGGAGGCTGAGGCAGGAGGACTGCTTGAATTAAAGAGTTTGAGACCAGCCTGCACAACATAGTGAGACTTCATCTCTACAAAAACTAAAAAAATTAGCCAGGCATGGTAGCATGCACCTGTGATCCCAGCTACTCTAGAGGCTGAGGTGGGAGGATGGCTTGAGCCTAGAAGGTCGAAGCTATAGTGAACTTTAGTCGCACCACTACACTCCAACCTGGGCAACAGAAAACCCATCCCTTATAAAATAAAATAAAATAAAATAAAATAAAATAAAATAATATAAAATAAAATAAAATAAAATAAAATAAAGATAAAAAGCAAGCAAACAAAAAATCCCTCTCCATCCCCTGACCTTTAATCCTGTTCCGCCAGTGAGCTCTGGCCCGGGGTTTGGCTTCCCAGGGCAGCTTCTCCAAAAGGTGATACCAAGGGTGTTACTGGCCTCTTATCCCCCAGCAAATTAATACCTTAGTAAAACAAACATTTTACACGGCAGAACCTCACCCCAGAACACACCTGTGAGGCAAGTGGCTCAACAGGTACAGCCCACTGATCAGGTGAGAACCCGCCCTCCCAAGCACAGTTCCCAGCTTCAAGGGTCCAGTAACGCAAAAGAGTCTTGTGGGGGTGGGGGTGGTCTTCACTTGGTGGGAGAGGGGCACTGTCAGCCTCTCCCTAGGTTGTGTTCCAGCATAACTGTAATTCCCTATCAGAGCAGCGTTTTCTAGGTTAAAATAAGGGGTTACGGAGACCAAGGCTTCATCATTCAGGTAAAGCCTCCAGGTAGCAGGCTTCAAAGACAATAGAGTGTAAATGTTTCTTATCAGACTTAAAGAGTCTGTTCTATCAGTAATTCCACAAGGGAAGAGAGTATAATGAGGCATGTCTGGTCCCTCCTTCCCATTACGGCCTGAACTAGTTTTTCAGGCTAACTTTGGAATGCCCTTTGCTGAGACGACGGGTCCATTCAGATGGCTGAGGGGCTTGGATTTTTATTTTTGGTTTACAAATATATGTTTTGTTGCGTGTATGGATGTGTGTGTATACATATGCATCTATCATATAGGCTTTAGTGTGTGTATGGATGTGTGTATATATACGCATATATCACATATGCTTTAGTGTGTGTGTGTGCACGCATGCTTCAGTTTCCTTGTTTATTAAAAGCGTTAGTGATAGCTCACCTTGCAGAGTTGTGACGGGCATAGGACATCTGTCTAGCACCTGATGATTAGGTACGTACACATTTCTCTTCTCTTTTTCATGCCTATTAACTCACTTCACCTTCCAAGTCAGCAAGTCCTATATGGATTCCCATTTCCCAGAGGGAGCACACAGAGATGTCCTCCCAGGGCCCCTGCATTGACTCAGGGCAGAGCCAGGCTTAAGTCCCAGGCTTCAGACTCCTCAGGTTCTTCTCGCGGATCACCTGTCCAGGTCCTCACTCTCTCCTCGCCTATAAACTTGTGGTCCTAGTGAGTTACTGGAGCCGCAGGCAGCAAGGAGGGTGCTCCAGGCAGCCCCTGCTAGAGGCCAGTCCAAAGCCCTCAGGGCCCAACTCACTGTGGAGGACAGGGATGAGATGGGGCATTGAGAGAACCTGTAGCTAGAAGTATTAAGGGCCAGGACAATGCCCCCGCCCAGCCTCCCGCTGAGATAGGCCAGCTCCTGCAAGCTCCCAGGCAGGGGCTCCAGGCCCTCCAGTGTGCCAGGCACTTTACTGAGTATATTGGCCCCTTCTATCTTTGGTGCAGCCCAGTGAGGTAGGTATTATTCCTATCCCTGTGTACTAGAAGCAGCCCACAGCTGGAAGGGAGCTTCCCACCAGACCTTCTCATCCCTCGTGGCTTCAACATCAGCCAAGGAGCCTCTTTTAAGAGCTTCCTAGGTTTTTTCACATCAGCCCCAGAGAACCACTGTCCTGGGCCCAGCACCACACACTTCTTCCCACCCGCCACCCAACAATGACTCTGCTTCAACCTTCACTGATGGGACCCTCACTGCCTGTGCAGAAACCAAGCTTCGAGTGCCTGCTTCTCATGTTCCTGAGCTGAAGCCGGCTTTCCATCACTGCTGCCCAAGACATTCACGCTTCCCACTGACTTCTAGCCATCTTTTAGTGGTTTCAAGACAGCCCTCTGCAGCCCAAAAGGGCATTCACCTAACAACTAGTGGTTCCCAAACTGCAATATGTTCTTGCCAGAAACATGAGAGCTTGTAAGTATGTGCATTCTTACCCACCAATCTTGGGGTGGGGCCCAGGAATCTGCACATTTCACCTGCACCCTGGATCTTGTGACCCACGCATGGGTGACCCACCCGTGCACCTGGAGAAATGCTGCCCTGGGGGTTAAACACCCTCCACCTTCTTCACCTCTCGGGACCCTCGGGAAGGCATTCCACAAAGCATTCTGGAGAATTCTGGAAAAAGGGCTGCACGCAAGTGCTAACCCAGGGAGGGCAGGGAGGAGGTATCTGCTGTTCACCTCCCACTTCTCAGAAATAAGATAAGTGTGGTGAGCTTGGGAGAGGGGAGAGGTAACTCTGGGAAGGGACTGAGAAGAGACTGGGACAGCCAGGGTGATGTAGGTGGTGAGGGAATAGGGAGGGAAGGAAGGTAACACTGTAGATAGCAGGAAGGAGCTGGGAATCTTCAGATTTCAGAGCTCAAGGGGAACAATGTGCTCACCAGAGGCCAGAATTTACCCCAGGAGACCAGGATTTTAGGTCCAGCCTTGCTTTGTACCAGCTGAATGACCAACCCACAAGCATCTCTCCAACAAAGGGCTGTGACGACTAAATGAGATGCTGTTTGGAAAAGTGCAACTGGAAAGCATTGTACAAATGCTGTATATTGCTATTACACTGACTTGGCCAGTTCTTTATTTTACAGATGAGAAAACAGGCCCAGAGAGGGCTGGTGACTTATCCAAGATTGCCCAGCTTGCTAGTAGCAAGGCAAGAATAGATCTCAGATCTTCTGACTTCTGCCCAAGGCAGACACAGTCACCTTTTGTAGATCCCACAAAGGCAAATAATCCCACCTTTCCCTTGTCCCTGGCATGGAAAGCTGGACAAATGAGTCACTCACCCTCTACAGCCTTCAGGACCTATCTGGGCTGGGTCTCCAGACATGTTCATCTTCTCCTGTCTTCCAGATCACAGGTCCCAGAAAGACTGCTGTCCATAGGGCTGCCTGCACTGTGTAGCCACCCCTTTAACTCCTCCTCTTCCTGACGCCTGAAGACCTGCTCACACCCACAGTCCCTCATAAGACTGGTGGCTGAGTTGGTCTAGAAAAATCCCAACCAGGAAGCATGGAATGCAGTGGGGCAAGAGTTTTATTCGGAAGGATGAGCTGTCTTCCATCTGGCCCAGTATCTTCTCTTTCCTTTCCTCAAAAATACTATGATGAAGCTAGGTTATCTAGGAATATACTGTGGAAACAATCAACAGCTCCAGGCAGGCCCTGCTTATAAGTCAAGCAAGACTTCGCCAATAACAATAATATCAATTATCAACAAAAATGTTTAAGCACTCACTCTGAGCACTAAGAACTTTGCATGTATTGCTCAGTTTAATTCCTAACACAGCCCTGTCTGGTGGGTGTTGGCATGATTCTATTGATTAGGAAAGTGAAACAGAGGTAAAGTAATGTGTCCAGTGGGCTCAGCACAAATTTTACAACTACATTGGGCTGACTGTGGAGACTGTGCAGTTAACCACCTACGGAACTAAACGCAGTCTCGACATACTGTGTAAAACTATATTGAAACAATCACATGCAGAGGTTCCTAGCCCAGAGAGCCTGGGGGAAAAAAGTGGGACTTGCAAGCTATTTTGTTTTAAACTTAAGGGAAATTGTGTAATTACTTAGGTAATACTACTCTGCGATTAAAATTCAAAGTGTTTATACTTTTTGTTTTGCCTGTAAAGCGATCAGCTCTGGATGATAACCCTGGTCATCTGGTGCAGATTGGGATGTCCTAGTGGTGATTTTAGATGTCTCTGGTTAATTTCCAAAATCAGGGAAATGATTAGTTATCATCATGATTTTGTTTTAAAGCAGAGTGCTGCAAGAAATTTCTCCCAGTATGTGGCTCATGGTGTGGGTACCCTAAAGGGATCCTTTGGTGCTAGCCATGTCAAGTCTTCCGAACCAGCAGGGGCTCACTGGAAGCCCCTTTGCTGTCACTCACATATTTTTCTACCTATAGGCTCAGCCAGTTCTCATTTGTTTGGAGCCAGTCCCAGGACAAGTTCTACAGAATTTCAGTGGTCTTTTGGTAATCTCTAGAAATGGAGTGCTCCCATGCCTGGATAGCAGCAATTCTGGAGGCTACTTTGACTATTTCGATAGTTTTCCTGGCAAAGTAAAGAGAGATACAAACGCATTCCATTAAATCAGTTCAGGAATAATACGTAGGAAATAGAAAATTCTTTTGAGGAAATAAGCCAAGCAGTAAATATGAATTATACTTTAAAGTTATGGCCAGCTAAGGGAAAAAAGCAAGAATGAGAAGATGTGAGACAGAGCTGCTGGTACCCACTGGAATTGTAACTCTCTGTATATGTCTCTTTCTGTCCCACTGGACCGCGAGCTCCTAAAGGCAAGATCTGTAACTCATTAATTTTGAATCCCAGGAAACTAGCATGAGCTCACTATATCATGGGCATTCCATGTATGTTTGTGGAATGAATAAACCTGCCTCAATTCAACAAATACTTAGGAGAAACTATGTGCCAGGCCCTGATTGTATAGAGAGAGACAAGTAAGATAATCCAGCATGGTAAATGAAGATACAGAAGTGTGTTGCGAGACAGCGCTGGGAAGGGAGAATCGGGAAGACTTCCCAGTGAAAGTGACTGATCTGTAGTGGGTTTTGGAGAATGAGTAGGAGTTTGCCAGGTGGAAACGGAAAAGGACATTCTGGGCAGCTGGAAGATGGTATAGAAAGGCATGAAATGAGAATGCGTTCTGTGTTTCTGGAACTATAAGCAGTTCAGGTAATGACCTGGAGATGCACACATTTGAAAGCAGAACTGGGGCAGGGAACAGGAGTCAGGTCATGACAAATTTGGCAGGAAGAGAGCTAAAGGCCTAGGATTACCTAGGAGCTAGGAAGCCAGTAAGCAATGCTAAGCAATGGAGCAACACATCAATACTCGCCAAAGTTCTGATAACTATCTAGTTCATATCCCAGTATCTGGACAAAATGCAAGTTTTTACAAGGGAAGTAATAAACATTATGAAAAAAAAATTTTTTTTTTTTGAGATGGAGTCTCACTCTGCTGCCCAGGCTGGAGTGCAGTGGCATGATCTTGGCTTACTGCAACCTCCGCCTCCTGGGCTCAAGCAGTGTTCCTGCCTCAGCCTCCCTAGTAGCTGGGATTACAGCCATGCACCACCAGGCCCAGCCAATTTTTGTATTTTTAGTGGAGGTGGAGGTTTCACCATATTGGTCAGACTGGTCTCGAACTCCTGACCTCAAGTGATCCACCTGCGTCAGCCTCCCAAAGTGCTGGGATTGCAGACATGAGCCACCGTGCCTAGCCAGAAAATGTATTTTTAAAAGAGTCTTTTTTCTAACAAAACGTTTGGAAGGAGAGATTTTTTTTTCTCTCAATGACACTTTCTTATAATTACACAAATTATAAACATTAATTATCAGGCGAAGGCTTGTGGATTGCTTGAGCTCAGGAATTTGAGACCAGCCTGGGCAACATGGCAAAAACCCATCTCCACCAAAAATACAAAAACATTAGCTGGGTGTGGTGGTGTGTACCTATAGTCCCAGCTACTCAGGAGGCTGAGATGGGAGGATCGCTTGAGGTAGAGGCTGCATCACACCACTGCATTCCAGCCTGGGTGACAGAGTGAGACCTCATCTCGATTTTAAAAAATAATTATTATTATTATTTAAAAATTAGAAAAAAAAGCCTAAAAGCACAAACAAAGAGTAAAAATCAGTGTAATCCACTCACCTAGATTAAAATCACTGCTAAAATGGAATGTTTGTGTATTTCGGGTTGCATACAGAAGGTAGCCCAGCATGGGATTCAGAGTGGGGTTGTGTCTGATGAGCTCACTTGCCTGAGCTAGTTTGCCTTGTTGAGGCAGGTTTGCCACTGAGGAGGAAGCTGGATTTGTGGGCTTCAGGTGGTTCCTGGGGAACAAGGGAGAGTGTGGGTCTCTTCTCCAGCTTTACCCTGGAACTCTGATCTGAGACCTGAAGAAAGAAGTGGGGGGCTCTCCCTAATTTTGCATGGAATTTGGTGTGGTTCCGGTATTATTTGGCTACTCAGGGGTCGTGAATTTTGGAGGCCCAGGAGAGAGCTCCTGCACTGGGAGGTGCTTTCCAAAGAGACACAAACTCTGGGGCAATGGAAGAAGAGATCCCCTCCAAAGGCTGTCAGAGTGACCAGATGTGAGTGGCCGGCTTGTGAGTGCCTGTGAGGTGCCTACCCAAGAAATAGCTGGGGAGTATTGGGAGTTGGCTGAGGGAGGCTGAGACCCTGCAGTCAGCCAAAGGGGTGCATCCATGCTAATATCCTTTCCTTCACACCCACGAGCTGGAGCCAGAAAAGTAAGAAGTGGTCTCTTGGGACTTCTGGTTGAGATGCATCAAGTTAACTCTTTGAGTTCAGTCTTTGAGACCTCCCCATCTGTGCCACACACAAAGCGATGAGAGATAAAGCCTTTTTTTTTTTTTTTTTTTTTTTTTTATTCAGAGGGAGTTTTGCTCTTGTTGCCCAGGCTGGAATGCAGCGGTGTGGTCTCGGCTCACTACAACCTCCACTTCTGGGGTTCAAATGACTCACCTGCCTCATCCTCCTGAGTAGCTGCAATTACAGGCGCCCGCCACCACTCCCAGCTAATTTTTTGAATTTTTAGTAGAGATGGGGTTTCATCATATTGGCCAGGCTGGTCTCGAACTCCTGGCCTCAGGTGACCCACCCGCCTTGGCCTCCCAAAGTGCTGGGATTACAGGTGTGAGCCACTGCGCCCGGTTTAAAAGACTGCCTGCTCTTGAAAAACAGATAAACATCTCTATTGACCAGAGATAAGGCAGAAATACGCAATGGAAAGTGAAACTGAAGCTACAGTCTTGCACAGCTCCAAGTCCAGAGGCAAGCAGAGGCTGCTGCAGGTGAAGCGGTGTGAACCCCTCATCTGAGGGGGCAGCTTGTGACTGCAGTGAGCACCAAGAATGAAGCACTCAGACAATTCCAGCTGAGCAGGGTGGGAGCAGCTCCTCTGAGGGAGTGCCGCTCTAAGATCTGTCCACCGAATATTTATTGAGAGAGCTTGTTTAAACTACAATTCAAACAAAAGGCATCCACTAGGTGGCTCTTTGCAGCTGGGCCATGAGACACATATGGCCTTGGAAAAACACATAGACCATAGTCTCAGGAGGCTGTTTTCAGTGCTCCTTATTACACTTTCTTTTCCTTGTCCCGTTTTCAGGGTCAATGCGTTTCAGTCTCATGCACAAACAACATGCACAGAGTGCCTTAGTATTTTTCCATGTCTCGACCTCAAATGCCTTGTACATAAGCTTGAATATATTGCCATGCACCCTACACAGAGAGGACCCTGCCTATGGCAGATCACTGAAAAGAGCTAGGACTGGCCATTGTTGGGACAATTATTTATATCTTGTATTTAGGAGAGAAGAAGAAATTGACATAGCCTGATAGTGAAGAAGTAGACTGGGTCAACTTCTCCTTGGTGATTGGATCCACAATAGCCTCAGGATTTCCATGAACAGGAGCCTTGAGACACCAATACAAGGCCAGAATTGAACTAGGGAGCCCAGGAAGTGGGGTGAAAGCTACCACAAAACTTTTAGATGAGGACTGAACACTAACATGTGCATGCTTCCACACACACACGCACACATACCCACACATGCGCTGACACAATTACCATTCAGGGTGAACAAGTAAGCTGCCATTCCAAAAGATCTGAAAAAGAATATAAAGAATGCTAAGAAAAATAGCCAATCAAACCAGTAATAGGGAGAAGAACTCATACTTTAAGAAGTGAAAATCATAGACTCTAAGCATGTTTAGAATCCTCAAAAAAGAAAGGAAAGAAAAACAAGTATTAAAAAAAGAATAAGAACTTATAAGATGGGCAGCACTGAAGTGAAATAGCCAGTCACGAAAAGATATTGTATGATTCCACTTATGTGAAGTACCTGGAGGAGTCAAATTTATAGAGACAGAAAGCAGCCAGAGGCTAAGGGGAGAGGGGAAATGGGGAGTTATGGTTTAATCATGTAGAGTTTCAGTTTTGCAAGATGAAAAGAGTTCTGAAGATAGATGGTAGTGATGGTTGCACAATGTATTAATACCACTAAACCAGGAAGTATTAACTTTCTGAAGCCTTTTGACATAGCCAAATAGCTTTCCAAGAACTGTGAAACAGCTGGGTACAGTGGCTCACGCCTGTAATCCCAGCACTTTGGGAGGCCGAGGCAGGCAGATCACTTGAGGTCAGAAGTTCGAAACCAGCCTGGCCAACAAGATGAAACCCCATCTCTACTAAAAATATAAAAACTTAGCCAATCGTGGTGGCGCATACCTGTAGTCCCAACTACTAGGGAGGCTGAGGCAGGAGAATCGCTTGAACCTGGGAGGTGGAGGCTACAGTGAGCCAAGATCGTTCCACTGCATGCACTCCAGCCTGGGCGACAGAGTGAGACTCTGTCTCCAAAAAAAAAAAAAAAGAATTGTGAAACAATTTTCACTCCCCACCATGTTCTAAGAGAATGTCTGTTTTGCCAAACATCTGGTAATACTAGGAATTCTGTTTTAAAATAGTAGTCCCATTAGGCACAAAATATTTTGCTATTCTTATTTGCCTTTATCTGATTATTGAGTAAGTAAAATATCATTGGGGAAGGAAAAAAAACCCATGAAATCCTCTTCTCTTCATTTCTTGGGTAAAGTGGAGCATATTTTACTGTAGAGGAGAGAGCCAGCTTTTTAAAATCTCTAGCCATGCTCCCAATTTGTTGTGGGATTTTTTTGAATAAAGTGCTTTTTTTTTTCCTACATTCTTCCCCAAAGGCAAGGCATGTTTTGACTATAGCTGTCCACTGAATTACTTGTTGATTCTTTTCTTTTCTTTTTTTTTTTTTTTTGAGGTGGAGTCTCGCTCGGTCGCCCAGGCTGGAGTGCAGTGGCACGAACTCGGCTCAGTGCAAGCTCTGCCTCCCGGGTTCAAGCCATTCTTCTGCCTCAGCCTCCCAAGTAGCTGGGACTACAGGCGCCCACCACCACACCCAGCTAATTTTTGTATTTTTAGTAGAGATGGGGTTTCACCATGTTAGCCAGGATGGTCTCAATCTCCTGACCTCGTGATCTGCCCACCTCAGCCTCCCAAAGTGCTGGGATTACAGACGTGAGCCACCTCACCCGGCCTACTTGTTGATTCTTGCCCCTAATTGAAGTCCTGAGTCTGTAGCCTACTTGCTATATGGTGGAAATGTTGGTATGCCACTTTCACCTGCCAGGATATACCAGGAAATGCAGATGACCTGTAGAAATGATGTGAACAAACGCAGGCAGGACGATGGGCCCCCTGTCTGTGCCCACCCTGAGCCAGCTCCACTGTTAGTGCCCTGGAGCCTGCCCTCCCTCACCCACTCAGGGAGCTCGCAACCATCCCCTTGCCTCTGTATCATTTCTCCCTTCTCTGCTGGATCATTCTTTTGCCAGTGATTACCCAATTTCCCTGCCCTCCTTACTAGCAAAACTTCTTGAAAATATTGCCTATACTGTTTCCACTTCTTCATTTTCTAATGTAAAAATTTTGTTTTAATTTTTGTCTATCTATTTATTTATTTAGAGACCAGGTTATAAGACTGGCTACATTTTTATATTTTTGGTAGAGATGGGGTTTCACCATGTTGCTGAGGCTGGTCTGGAACTCCTGGGCTCAAGCAATCCACCTGCCTTGGCCTCCCAAAGTGCTGAGATTATAGCCGTGAGCCACTATGCCTGGCCAATTTTTTTTAATTTTTAGAACCCTCTCTAATCAGAGTCTGTCCTCAAAAAATCATTTCTTAATATGATTACCAATAACCTCCTTCTGGCCAAAGCCAGCAGTCATCTCACTCCTCAGTAGCATTTGACAGAGGCACAC